>NC_071124.1:3350000-3950000 GCF_024256425.1 Clarias gariepinus | reverse complement strand
AGCCATGATCAGACCTGCTGCTTCATGTCTGAAACGCTGGCCTCCCAGGAACTCCTTTAATGCCGCAAACTGTGTAAATGTGGAAATGGCTTGGAGCGAAGTTCCTGTAATGTGCAAGCCGTGTTGGTGAATGATTGTGTGTACAGTCTTTTATGCAAGTTGGGGACAAGTGTCATGGGTTCCACCTGATGAATGGTCAGGACTGCAGTGGAATCTAAGCCACATAAGCCGCGATGTATGCCTTCTTTAAAATATTTGCGTTATCCAAATCTTTTACTGTAGCTAAAAATATGTTGTTTAAGGTCTTATGTAAACATGAATCATTTACCAAAAGTTTCATCACAAATCCCGGTTTGACTTAAACACCCAATTGTATGTTAATTATTATTGGAACTGTGCTAGAAGTAACAATGTCCTTGATGATGTGACATCATCTCTGCATGCATTCACATTACGCAGCTTCTTAATCACTTAACGCAACACCAAATCCAATCGCCACAAATTATTCAACATAGATGATTTAACAGATTTCAGGATGTTCCTTATAGCTGGTTTAGAATTTAACAGCCTGAAATGTTGTCAGCGTTTCCGTGTTTATAAACAAACTATGGGTATAAGGCCCAAAACTGACCAGCAACTCAACAGTGAAACCTAATCTTGAGACACTGGAAGCCTCCTGAAAGCCTCCAGTCTTTACTAGTCACCGTAGTGTGGAATGAACTTCTCTAATCATTATACAAGCAGTAAGTGATCTTTGGGTCAATACAGTAATGCAATTCTTTGAATAAATATCATAAAGATTTCCAGAGATTATACTGTACATGAGCGTGACAGTAGTCTGCTTTAGATGACAGGCAGTATAATCTGAAGAACTGAAAGTAACCAAAAGGAAATTTTATGTCGGATTCTTGCTCAATCACATTTAATAAAAAGCAGTAGCGAGCCCGAGCAAGAAAAAAAAGAAAGAAAAAAACGATAGATATGCAAAACAGGCAGAGACGAGGACGCATAATGAAGCCGCAGGAGGAGTCTGGGGAACGAGCGTCGACACGGAAATGACAGGCGGACCTCCCATCCTCACCAAGGAGGAGCAGGTAAGGCCGTGTGGGTGGGTGCGGTGCACGCTGGGGACGTACCGGCGTTTCATCTGAGCTGACGTTTTGAGCCCACGCGAACAACATTAACACACAGAGAGACGTCTGAAAGGACAGGGAATTAGCGGTGGAAATTTTGCCTTTGAACCGCACGCATCCCAAATGCTTCCAGTGCTACAGGATAAACATGTTATTATAATTGCATAATATCAGATGCAAACTACAGGTGAATTTAGCTGTGTCGGGTTCATTAAAAAAGTTTCGTTACCAAAGTGCCAGAGACGTCGCTTATTCCAAAACATGTTGATTCATGAGAAGTTTGCCGCAATTAGCTCCTTGGTATTGTCAGTCTGGGGTACGGGAGCTGCCATGATAATGAAGGTCACGGAGTTGTAGCAGAACGGTGCGTTCCCGGCATTTCTGGGAAGCCACTGTTGGTTTGATGAATGGTCCTTATTATAATTGCGACATTTGATACGTCTGCAGTAGAGTGCGCTTTATGTGCCGCTTGATTGGTCCGAGGTATCTTTTAAGGGACAAGAGACCTGCCTTTGTTGCTGCAAAAAAAAAAAATCCCGGCCATCATGCCAGGAGGCGCCGGCGCCATTCCGCACTCTTTGTAATTTAATGGTTTGGTGAACACAGCTTGCTCTCTTTTCTCGTACCTGCCTGACAACTCGACTCCTTTGTCGAGATAGAGACCTGGGTTTGCATGCGGAGCTTTCTGGGCTTGACAGCAAATTCTCTTTTTTGAGAAAAACCCTCCTCTGAGAGGCCCGCGCTATTGGGTGCAGGTCTCTTTCTGGGAGCCTAATAATAATTGAAGGCCCGTGAAAAACGACGGCTCATTAGAGCACCTCAGAAATGGGACGCGTTGCTGAGAAAAGGTTCGTATTTGTTGGAGGGGAGAGGCGGCATAGTGTACAGCTAAAATTTAGGCTGCTGAAAAACACCCAGCGTGAGACACAGCATCAAAGCCGCGCTGCGGAGGATATCTCTCGAACCATCTTCCATTAAACTCACAGCACTTAACCCATTTCTCCTTAGCTCCTCTTGAGCAGTCTCTCCATCACACACTCTGCTTATTGGAGCTGAACGTGATTCAATCAGCGCCGCTGATGAACAAAAAGTCTTTTTTCACCCAAACGGAGCCGAGGCAAAAACAAAAGGATGAATGGAGCGAGAGCGAAGTGATGTTCCCACTCCTCGGAGTGATATTTCTCGTCCAAATATTGAACTATTTGCAGATATTCAAAAAGACACGCTTTTACAGAAAAGGGCCGTAATCATAATCTTATTCACTTATGCATACAAACAATAGTCGCACATGTCATGTTTCAAAGCATGACTGCATCTGGTATTAATGGGATTAATTACACAGGTTTTACATACAGTACAAGGGCTGTTTAAATTAAACCGGGACTTTTGATGCACAGAATAACAAGACAAGTTCCTGAGAGTAAAAACTTCATTTATAATCCCCTGCTTCACTAATGCACTAAGTCCAGAGTTTCATTAGTGCTTGGATACTCTAGTCCACTGTAGGCGTTCTCATGAACATCCAGCGAGTGGAATGCCTGAGCTTTAAACTCTACATATAATTTGTCTCCAACTTGGGAAGAGACACATCTGTCTGTGGGAACTGTACACTCAATTATTCACCAACACCACTTGCATGTTACATGAACTCCTCTGGGAGGTATTGCGACATCCCCATACAGTCCTGACCTCGCTCCAAGCCATTTCCTCATTAAGGATTTCCTGGGAGGCCAGCGCTTCAGATGTGACTCTGTTGTACTGAGAAAACTTTCTGCCAGCTCAAAAATGTACTGGATAATGACAAAGACAAAAATGTTGAAAAATTTCATTTCGGAACGTGCTAAATTTACAAAGTTTTAGGATGTGTTCCCAAAGTGGAATTTTTTTTTAAATGGAACTTATTTTCTTGTTTATTTATCTTTTATTTTAGGCGCAGTTTTACTAATCAAGAACAATTAATCTAGAGAGATTAAGAATTGACGTAAGAGTAATTACCATCTTAAAAAAAATAAAAATAAATAAATAAATAGAACAGCCATAGATTGACTTTCCATAAATGTGCACACTATGCATGAAAATATAAACTGTTACAACTATTCTGTTACTCTACTCAAGTTTTTTATTTTATCTATCTGGACTTTTATCTGCATGTGATGTAATTTTTACTTTAACATGTTACATTTTTAATGAAAAACTTGCACTTTTTTACTCCTAACAATGGAAACAGAAACCTGTTCTTTTTCAGCTTACGATCACACAAAAGTGCAGAGATTTCCTAAACCAAACATAAACGTTTACTTTGTCGCTTACACCACACCATATCATATCATGACCCAGCGTGGGAGGGATCGGAACAGAACAATTTTAAAATGTCTTGTCCTTTTAGGTTAAATCTTATTGCATCTTTTGCAAAAGCAAACGACATTAATGTTATTTACGTCTTTTTTCTGCAGTTTTCAACTTTTCATTCTTGGAAGATATAAAGTTAAGAGCATGTCTCTAAAACTTTTCTAATTTGGAAACCTTGTAGGTGTGTAATATGACTCTGAATACCAGGAAGGTTCACTGTAAATATTAATATTACCATCTGATCATTTGCTTTACACAAATTCGCATTTAGAAATGAGTGCAACACACAGAGCGTCGAGTTTTTACACCTTAATCCCACGTTCTAACGTACTTCATTGTTCGTCTGGCTGCGTGCCTTTGTGGCTTCTTCTGAGAGCCGCTTTTACCAGCTCGTATCCGCCGCACTGTCTTTTCTTCCACGTAACTGAATCGATATCGCCCACATACTGCATGCATTCTTAAAACAACAATCAGCATGCTGTTACGAGCTCGATTGAATGTGAATCCTACAGCATTAAATGTTTAGCCGATAAAGTATTACAGCGAGCGAGGAGAAAAATCAATCCCTAGATGAATAACAGCCATAATAAGAGAGAAGCAAGGGGCCCAGGTAGATGAAATAAAACTAGGACAAAAAAAAAGGTGCAGAATAAAATGGCATGTGGGTAAATCAGAGCCTGGCACACAAGAGTGCAATCAGGGTGAGATCGTGTAGCTTTTCAGGCAAGTCTTTACTCAAAATCCTCCAATCATGGGTCTGGGAGACTTTACTGAAAAGTCTGGTCATGTGTTAGATGTTGAGGAGCATTGATACGATTCCATTTTGATATGAAGTGGAAGAAGAGAAATGAGCAAATTACTTCTTATTGTAACTATTCCATGTTTTACTTTTATATTCCATGGAATTAATGGCATGTATAAGGCAAAATTTTGAGCTCTGTAGACGTTTTTATTTAAAAGAATATAAACACTGTGGTGAGGGAAAATAAAGCAGAAATGAAGTAGATTTTTTTCTATCACATCAATCAATATACAGTACAGTAATAAAAATATAGTTTATTTTCTACATTCCAGAACCATATTATACATTGCAACTCTATGAAATAAGACATACAGTGTGGAATTAAGTAATATCAACAAAAACATCAACAATAACAACAACAGTCACACTGCTAAAAAAAATCAAGTATAAAATTATTAAGCTTATTTCTAGTCAAATGTTACCAAAGCTGCAAGTGAATGTCTTTTTCTAGTTTTTTAGGAATTTATTCCTTGAATGAAGCAAAATTATCTGCCAATAGATCAATAGGTCATGTGTGGTCAAGGATCACTGATGCACATGGGAGCGAAGACTGGCCGGTGTAGTCCAATCCAATAGAAGATCTGACGTAGATCAAATTGCTAAAAAGGTTAATGCTGGTTGTGATAGAAAGGTGTCAGAACACACAGTGCATCATTATAATAGTGGCAAAAGGGGGACCTACTCACTATTAGGCAGGTCATAATGTTATGGCTGATCTGTGTATACATTAAACATATTACGATTTAATCATAAAGAAGGGTAGACGAAAAGACAAAAAATAAATAATTATATTGTATAGTATTATGTTTAGTGTGCAACTAAGAATTAAATTCATTAATTTATATATTTTTTGGTCTAATTTATTACTCTTTTCCTTTCCTCCTGGAAAACGACTGTAAGCAACTGTAACCAAGTATGAGCAAATTCCTTCTTTGTTCTTTGAATCTTGAAAAGCACTCTATAAAAGGAGGTTAGTATGTGTCTACCAGAGCTGAGTCGCTGCAGTGGCTGAGCTGCGTTATTGTCTAGTGAAGGTCTTTTCACTGCTTTAATGTAAATCAGTTGTTTTTATTTAATATGACAGGATTTTTAAAGCTCAATTTGGCTGAAAACATTTAAACACAATTGTACAAAAGGATAAACAGAAGATAAATGAGGCCTGGTGTTTCTTCTGCCAGTGATGTGTTGGAAAATTGCTCCTCCTGCTAGACTTTTCTGCTTTTGTGCTACAAGTGGCCACTTTGCAGAAGCAAAAAGAATGCCCATTAGGGCATATAACAAAAATCACAAAAAATGCATTTCTTTTTAATGGTTCTGGCATGTGTGTGCTTGGTTTATATCCTGTTTAGAGGACATCCACTGATTTACTGTATACTATTTGTCCTTGTTGCACCATGTCAGTATTTTATGATTCATTTTTTTCCTGGAAAAATATCTGTCCAAAGTCTCCTCGAGATTACACCGTGCAGATGATACTACATGAGAAATAAAGCACAGGAGATTATAAATGGTTCCCCCACAGTAGGTTGTAGTGCTGTTCAGTAATGGCTATTCTGTGGCAAAGGCTCTCCTCGATGAGAATTCACCGCAGCCATCCGATAATGAGACACATTAATAAATGAAGGGAAGCAATCCTGTTGCATGACAGGATCGAGCTAGGCGGCATTTCACTTTTGAAAAATTTAACACCCGCTAAATCACTCCAACGCTCAAGGCAGCTCATTAAAAGCGATGCTGTCCACCTTGCTCGCTCTCCTAATCAGCCAAACGCGAACAAAAGAATGCCTGGATTGAGAAAGATCGGAAATAAAACTGATAAAAAATATAGCCGGAGGTAATTAAAGCTCCGCGCGATGCCGCTCCGGACTTTAGGGAAATCAAGACTTTTTATAAACCAACGCCAGTCAGAATATTCCGATGTGTATGAGCATCAGAGATTTGCAAGAACGCTGCAGGGTGTTGGATTGGCTAATCAAACAAGAACACCAATAATTATTGGGCTGCTGTGCCAATTTTTGGCGGTACTTTTCTCTTCCCATCTTGAGAAAAAAATGTTGTTGTTGTTGTTGTTTTTTTTCTTAACAAGCCTGTCAGCTTGGTGTTATGTGTTGAGCCTCTTACATCTTGCTGGGTGCGAAAAAAGCCATCCTTTGTTCAAAATTCTCCTGTTGTTCCAAAGAAAAATAACAACGATCAATTCCGCCTTTTCAGGTTTTTAGTTTTGAACTCAGATAAATGCAAGATTTACAAAACAAGACTTTTTCTAGTCTTAGTGGAGAAGGTAGATCGACCTTCCTGGGTTTAAACAAGAGAAAGTAGGAAAGTTCTGCATATACGAGTGCATGTGTACTGTATGTTGACCGATGATGCCCCACCCACTCAGACAGCATGGCTTAATTCACTCACTCTAATCGTCTATACTGCTTTATCCAGGATTCAGGTCATGGGGGCCTGGAGCCTATCCCTGGAGACTTAGGACACAAGGTGGGGTACCCTGGACAGGGTGCCAATCCATCGCAGGGCACACACACACACTATGGCAATTTAGGCATGCAAATAAAAAAATAATACAGTATTTTAAATAATTAATTCATTGAAAGTTAAATGTTGTTTTCCAAATAGCATCTCTTTATTATATTTCTTTTTAAAGTTATGGGGGGAAAGCTTTTAAAAATGACTACACCCGGACCCGTATTCACAAAGCTTCTTAAGCCTATAAGTTTCTCCTATTGACGAAATTCTTCGAAAGTTTTTAGAATTATGAAATTTTCTTAGAAATTCCTCTTAAATTTAGGACTTATCTTAGTAAAGACACAAGTAATAAAATCAGTATGGTATATAAATGTAAGAATTAAAATATAGTAACTATTGTGTGGAAATTGGTTGCTTTAAAGTAGACATTTTCAACATTTGGATGTTTTAATTAACTTTAAGATATTTAGGCTATAACAGAAACTTTGCATAAAGTAGGCTGCATTTTTTATTATTATTATACAATTTCTTTATATACAAACATTATGACTTCACTGTTTTTTTTAATCATATATTTTCACAAAGAGCATTTCAAGACCTTTACAGAGGTCAAAGGTTATTTTTTTTTTATCAACCAATCACAGTCCCTGAATTCCTGCATTATGAGGTTGACCACACCTCCTCACTAAGATAAAGGTTTTTGTACTTTCCTTACTTAGAGTTGCTCTGAGGAGTTTCCTAAATCACTTTTCGTCTAGGAGTCTCAGCTAGGACTTTTTAAGCTCTCTCTTTAAGCTCAGGAGCTCTCTGAGAGAATTTTAAGAAGCTTTGTGAATAGAGGCCCTGGAGTTTCCTTCCATAAATGTTAAATAAATTTAATCTTCTTATGAAAAAACAAACGGAACACCCTGTTATACAATTATTATTATTAAACAACAGGGCCCGTATTCACAAACCTTCTTAAGCCTAAAAGTTGCTCCTACTGACGGAATTTTAAAAAAATTCTTAGAATTATGACATTTTCTTAGAATTTCCCCTTAAATTTAGGATTAAATCTTAGTTAAAATAAAAATGATTCACGAAACATCTTGGCTCTAAAAACAGCTCTGAAGGTAAAAGTAGAGAGGAAGACTTTTAAGAGGCTTAAGAGTTTCTATAGCAGAGGACAAAATGGTGAAAAGAAGAAATATTCTCCAAATACTGAACATAAAGATGGAAGAAAACACTGCTTTTCTGTCCAATTTGTTTTTTGTTGTTGTTGGTGTTTTACTTCCCTACATCTCTCTTGGATTGTTCACTACATACCATCCAAAAGTGCAACTTAAATAGTCCTGCAATCATGTAAATTGGTAAAAGGTCAGCCATTTTCCTCCCATCAATCTGAAATGGTATAATAAAAGTAATAATAAAATCAGTATGGTAAATAAATGTAAGAACTTTAATATAGTAACTACTGTGTGGAAATTGGTTGCTTCTAAAGTAGACATATTTTCAACATTTGGCTGTTTAATTATTATATTTAGTCTATAATGAATAATTTGCATAAAGTAGCTTGTAGTCATTATATTGATTTCATTATATACAAACATTATGATATCATGTATTCTATTTTCACAAAGAGTGTATTTCAGGACCTTTGCAGAGGTCAGAGGTTATTTTTTTTTTATCAACCAATCACAGTCCTTGAATTGCTGCATCATCCCTAGCAACGGGGTCAACCAAACCCCCTCACTAAGATAAAGGTTTTTGTACTTTCCTTACTCAGAGTAGCTCTGAGAAGTTTCCTAAATCACTTTTAGTCTAGGACTCCCAGCTAGGACATTTTAGGCTAAGATAGGAGCTCTCTGAAAGAATTCTAGGAAAATTTGTGAATACGGGCCCAGATCTTTATGAATGGTTTGATGTTATGTAAGGACATATAGAGACATAATGTTAATAAGCATTACTGTGCAAAAGTCTTAGGCACATGCAAATACAGTAAATGTAGATTGAGGATGTCTACCAAAGCATATAAAGCCCAAAACGGTAATTCATAAAACAAAGTTGGTATTTGGTATGACAGTGCTTTCAGGACCTCTTAGTCTCAGGTACAATTTGTTTAAAATAACAAAGTTTTACTGAGTGTCCTGCAGAACCATTTACAGTTTTTATTTATTTATTTTTTTGCATGCAAAACATAGCAACTTTCATTCTTGTTCCCCCCTGCTTTCTCTTCTGGCCTACAAATATTTTTTTTGTAACTTTCAATTTCGTGGTGCAATACTAATGTTTGAAAATCAGAAATGTTTTTGTACGGACTCAATAATAAGTCATAAATAATAAAAAAGATTTATATAACAGTCTAAACTAAAAACAAACAAACAGATACTTTGGCACAGCACTGTAAATAAAACTTTGGTATTTGGTCTGCGGTGTACATACAATATCAGTTAAATAAGATTTCCTTAATCTATATGTTAGACTTTTATTGGAAAATTTGACAGACTGTTGCATGGCATGATCATCCCCATGATCGCATCAGCGATGGCGAGTTCTCCGTGCCAAGCCAAGGGTGTAGATGATGCAGTCGAGCCCTCAGGTGCCCCAAGAGGGAGTTGCTGCTATTAATTAAGCTAGGAATCAAGTGTGTGTATGTGTGCGTGTATGAGAGGGAGGGAGAGAGAGAGAGAGGACACAGAGGAGTGACTTAATTAATTAAGTCATGGATTTGTGCGGAGGGTAATAAGATGGCTTTATTGCATATGCACGGTCTGTGTTTACAGTCAAACATGAGCTCCAGCGATGCAGCCGAGCTGTGGGAGTAAAAAAACGTGTATTATGTAGAATTGGTCGTGTGTGTGAGCACGAGAGTGTGTGTTTGATAGGTAGTAGGCTCTGTTAAAATGACACCATATGTTATCTAGGCTACAGTGCACAACCCCTTGCTGCTCTGTAATTATTATGATTACACCAGCCGGCAGTGTGTTAGTCAACATCATATTTTATCTGTGTACGTGTGTGTATGTGTGTGTGTGTGTGTTTATTTTTTATGAAAAACAAAAAATTAATTTTGTTAGTGAACAACGTACAGATGAGTAAAACTCTTTTCAAGGTCAAGTAGCTAATGCAAACTAAAAATGCTGCTAGATGACATCATTGTCTCATTTGCATATTGATCGATTTCATTTGTGTATTCAAACATGTTCCATTAAAAAAAGAAAAATTAAATGATATAGATTTGTTTTTAACAGGGCAGAATTAATTTTACCTTATTAAACCAACAACAGCATGTTTTTTTTACTACTAAGACCAGAACAATTTGTACTGAAATGAGATAGAAAAGTTGATTTATTTCACTAATTCAGTTCAAAAAGTGAAACTCATATGTTATATAGATCCATTACACACAGACTGATAAAGTGCAATTGTTTATTTCTTTTAATTTTGATGATTATGGCTTACAGCTAATGAAAACCCGAAATGTAGCATTTCAGAAAATGTAAATATTGTGAAAAAGTCCAAAATTGGAGACTCATAGTGTCACACTGTAATCAGCTAATTAACTTAAAACACCTGCAAAGGTTTTCCTGAGCCTTTAAATGGTTTCCTAAGTAGGCTGGCTGTTCACAGAGTGCTGTTTTCAAGCACATTAATGTTAACCACATTAACATTAATATGGTTGAAAAATGTGCGCAAGCAACAGGGATAACCGCAGCCTTGAGAGGATTGTAAAACAAAGCCTATCCAAGAATTTGGGGAAAATTCACAAGGAATGGACTGCAGCTGGAGTCAGTGATTCAAGAGCCACCACGCACAGACCTATCCAGAACATGGGCTACAAAAGGACTGGACTGTTGCTGAGTGGGCCACAGACTTTCAAAGTAAACTTTCTTTTTCTTCTTATTTTTTTTTTTAGAAAGTTGAAATTTTCTTTTTAAAATCAACATCCCAGATTCTGGAGGTAGAGAGGTGAGGCACAGAAT
This sequence comes from Clarias gariepinus, assembly GCF_024256425.1. Classification (NCBI taxonomy): domain Eukaryota; kingdom Metazoa; phylum Chordata; class Actinopteri; order Siluriformes; family Clariidae; genus Clarias; species Clarias gariepinus. The sequence continues at coordinate 3,939,282 of NC_071124.1, read as the reverse complement.
CCTTGATGCTTGAGGTCCAGGGTAAAGTTTGCACAGTCAGTGGTGGTTTGGGGAACCATGTCATCTGCTGGTGTTGGTCCACTGTGTTTACCAAGTCTAAGGTCGTTCAGCCGTCTACCAGAAAAGTTTAAAGCACTTCATTCTTGCCTCTGCTGACCAGCTTTATGGAAATGCTTATTTCATTTTCTTGGCACCTGCCCACACTATACTAGTACAAAAGTACTAATACCTGGTTTAAGAACCATGGTATCCCTGTATATGATCGGTCAGTAAAGTCGTCCAACCTACAGTAAACCCCATAGATTTAGGTCGGCGCTTGTGAAGAGGAAGATGCGAGACACCAGACCCTACAGCGCAGAAGAGCTGAAGGCCGCTATCAGTGCAATCTGGACTTCCATAACTCCTCAGCAATGCCACAGACTGTTCGCCTCCATGCCACTGATCACTGATCGCATTCATGCAAAGGAAGTCCCAAATATTGAGTGTTGTACATGTATATAGTAATACTCTTCAGTAGTCCAACATTTCTGTGTTAAAAATCTTCCTTTTTTACTGAATTAGTTTTCATAAGTTATAAGCCATAATCGTCAAAATTTAAATCAATAAACACTTCATGTATCAGTCTGTGTGTAATGAATCTATATAATGAGTTTCACTTTTTGAATTAAATTACTGAAATAAATCAACCTTACGATATTATTTGAATTTACAGAGATCCAGCTGTACGCTATTGTTTGCAGTCTGAAAATTTGGCTTTGTCTCTTCATGTTTGAGGTTACAGAAAAATTTCTGCTGCTCTCAAGGTCCCAATGAGCACAGTGGCCTCCAACATCCGTAAGTGCAAGAAGTTCGAAATCACCAGGACTTTTCCTAGAGCTGGCTGGCCATCTAAACTGAGCGATTGGGGGAGAAGGTTTTTAGTCAGGGAGGTGACCGAGAACCTGATGGTCACTCACTCAGAGCTCCAGAGGTCCTCTGTGGAGAGAGGAGAACCTTCCAGAAGGACAACCCCCTCTGCAGCAATCCACCAATCAGGCCTAACAAAATGAGGATAAAAAAGTGATACGCTGTGAATACTTTACTTCCTGGATGCACTGTAAATATATGAATGGAGGATCACAGCTATCAGGGTATGATGACTAATTAGCAGGAGCTAAATATATAGTTAACTGATGATGTGTAAGTATTATTTACTCTTTGACTCATTTCCTTTAATCACCACCATCAATCATTTAAAAAAGTGATAAAACAGTATGTTGGAGTGGTGGCTCAGCCGGCTAAGGCTCAAGGGTGTTGATTTGAGGATCTGGGTTTGCGCATTGTTGGGTTGCCACACATACAGCGCCTGTCCCAAGCCTGGTTAGGAAAGTGGGAGGATTGTGTCAGGAAGAGTATCCAGTGTAAAACTTGGGCCAGAGTTGTGTGCTGATTGGATGGTTTGCTATGACTGTGCTGTAAAATACAAGCGCATGCTAGGCAACCAATCACGCAAATATTGCCATCATTATAAAGTTGTACTTGAAAGATTTTTAGTTTTTTTTTTTTTTTTTTTTTTTTTAGATGCTGCTCCGGGTTGTGAGTCCCAACCAATGAGAAGCACATTCACTGTTTCCTGTTTTGATAAAGAACATGACAGAGTGAGGGAGAGGAGGGTTTTCCTTTTTCTCCACCATTTTCACTTTGATTCTCCAAAAATACTGAACAAATAGCATCCAGCATCAACTCAATACAGAACGGGTATATTTCCAATTACAGGGCAACAGGTCCCCATATTACATTATGACATTTGGCATGTGTTCTTGTATATCCATTTACATTTTTACCTCATTATACATCTGAGCAGTTAAGGGACTTGCTCAATGGCCAAGCAGGGGCAACTTGGCAGTTGTGGTGTTTTGTTTTTTGTTTTTTTTAAACCTATGACCTTCCAATAAGTAGTCCAATGCCTTAACCACTGAGCTTCCTCTGCCCCATATGTATATTACTAATAATAGACAGCTATTTATGTCCATTTCAGTTAAACAAATGTTAGCATAAAAAGAGAAGTAGTTTTTGTTGCATGTTGAACAAAGTGCTAGTCAGAGCTAAATGCTAGCAGACTGACAAGCAGGAACAAACTTAAGGTGTCTGAGAGACAGACTAGTTAAGATTATTTTGGTTATGAAAATATTTCTCTTTAGTTTATTTTCCATCTGAATAAAAACTTAAGACAAAACTTAGGACTGAAAAGCCTATCAGTCTTTAACTGTTTGGCTGTTATGTTATGCTGCTAAGCAAGGCTAATTTCTGGCTGCAGAAACCAGGAAGTATAAACAAAGCCTAATTAATCCAGCTAAGCATACTAGCCTAGCAATGTAGCTAATGAAGCCAAACAAAGAAAAAACACAACAGCAGGAAAACAACCAACAGAAATAATAAGTATTTACTTAAAGTGAAAGTTATTATTATGGGAGGAATTTTACAGCTGTGAAAAACCAGCACTGAAAAAAAAAAAGTAATAAATTATTGTTGAGCATTAGAAATGATGTATCAGGGGAATTAGCATAGGATGTAGCTATCTAGGGCTTTTCTGTCAGATATTTAATTGGAGTTTTGAAAAGATTGTATTAGGAATTCTTTCAAATCCGACTCCTGAGGAAAGCAGTGTGGGAATGTAGAACAAAAAAAAAAAAAGCGTGTAATCGTGTAGATCTTTGAGTTTGTTTTTGAAAGATGGATGTTTAAGTGCTGAGGATGTTCTGTACTTCTGATCATCTAATTCCGAAAGAGCGCGCACTCACACACACACATACACACACACACACACACGCACACACAAGCTTACTGAACACCTCACAACCCCTTTTCATTTTATTTATGAAAGGCTTTCCTGAGCCGCCCCAGTTTTTTGTCAGCAATTTCTCATTCCCACTTGTAATGCACTCGCACAGCTCAACACTCGGTAATAGAAGCCTTTACTACAAAGCCGTGCCTGCTGCAGATCCTACGCACAGGGGGAACAATTGATATTGCAATCCACTTTTTTTTTCTTATCTAGAACACAATTATGGTATATACATCCTTCAAGGCAGGAGGCAAGTATAAAAATAAACATTTCTAAAATATTTTACCTTTGCTATAATGCTACTGCTTTTTCTCCTAATGTCTACATCAAGAGAAAAAATATCTATAATGTGGTCGATGGGCTGATAAAATGTAAGTGATGAAAACACTCTGTCATGGTGTTCTAAAGAAATAATCAGGGAGAGGACTGGGGGTTGTGATGATGCAGAAATACTGTTTCATTGCAAAGTGTTTTATTCTCTTTTTACATAGCAAGCCATCAAAGATGAGTTACATATATATATATATATATAAAACACCTTATACACAGACTGGGTAAAAATAGACCCTGCCTCTGATGCATAAAGCAAACATTTTAATTAACTGAAATTGGGTTAGAAAAAATCTCCAAAATATTATAATAACCTAAAAGGATTGAACTTCACAAAAGAAATGTACTGTAGTTGGAAAAATCAATGAATGATCGAGATCAGAGTTCACTTAATCACGTGGTGATGTTGCATGGTAAAAAAAAATGGAGAGTTGAAATCAGGGATATGTTTAATAGTGAAAATACTGTAATTTTCATACACACTTAATGTGATGGGAACTCACAGGATTGGGACAAAACAGCTGTGTGTCCATAAGAAAACCACTTGTTAGTGAGACTCATCAGAAAAACGGCTTCAGTTTGCTACAGAGCATAAAGATTGGATTTTGGAGCAATGGAAAAAGGTCATGTGGTCTGGTGAGTCCAGATTGAGTCTATTTCAGAGCTATGCACCCATCATGCATAGTGTCCACTGTCCAAGCCTCTGGAGACAGTGTTATGATCTGGGGTTGCTTCAGATGCTCTGGTCTAGACTCTGCAACGTTATGTGGCAATAAAATAAAGTCAGCTGACCACCTGAATGTACTGAATGACCGGGTTATTACATCTATGGAGTTTTTCCCTAAAAGCACAGGGCATATTTCAGAATGTAAAAGAGCATGAGGAATCATTTAAAACACACCATGTCCATCAAAGCTAATGGCATTCGACTTTGTGTGGGGCTATTTTTAGGTCCAGGTAATGTACCTTTTATTTGTTTATAATTACATTAAATATCAATGAACAAATTAGCTCATGTTCCTAGTCATATTATAGCAGCTATAGACATTAATTTTCTCAACAGCCTATTTTTTTCCTCTCTCAGTGAACTACAAAAAGTGTCACATTAACAAGAAACCACAAAATGAAAACTGCTTCATCCTGGAGCCTTCCTAGTGTCTAAAAAAGTCTTGGTTACTTACTGGTAATTGCTTTAGATAAAAACATCTTGCTCCAAAAAAAAAAAAAAAAAAAGGTTTCTTGCAAGCAACCAGTGCACAGAATAGCAATGTTTAAGATTCTGAAGCTCGTGGCGATAAAGGTGCAAAAAAGTGCATCAGGTACAGGTGGAGTGCCTTTTACAAAGATTACTTAGCACTGAACTAAGTACAGTACATTCACATTGTTTTTGATGTTGACCCAATTCAATTTTATAAATTTGTACTAATTTTGTTACTGAGTCACATCAGTGTCTTTTAGTAAAAAAAATTTTTATGTTGATTTATTTAGCTATTACAGTAGCTATATGCTAGCTAACCAAGGTTTTGTGAAAAGTTGTTTTAACTTGTGGAAGCTCTAGTCATCACCATCTTGGCAGGAGATGACTCTGCCTTACCCCCCGGAACGAACTGAGCCTGGCTGCTGGTTCGAAGAAAAAACATCAACCTCAGTTGCTACAAGATAGATTAGCTTTATCCTAGCTAAGATGCAAAAATAGATAACATTAATTTAAATGCCAACACTACTTTACATTTTGATTAAACTTCTTCATCCATACTCTACAAGGTCAACTTGTACATTTCTTCTTTCCACAGATATTACCAAACTAGATTTATGCGCAAATCTTTTGCTAGTGGAATACAAAAGCACACACGTTATTGTAACTGTTACTATTATTATTTTTATACCAAACAGCTCGTTTTGTTACGAAAATGTTTTTGTTTTGTATATTTATTTCAATTTAAAGTGAATGTTACCTATCCCTATCCCTGTACAATAGTTTCTAGCTACCTGTTGTTGCAGCGAGGGCATTAATTATAATAATACACGGTAGACACACATGTGGTGTAATAGCGCTGTTGCAGGTAAGATGTATACTAATTCTCTCTATCACTTGTGTAAGCTGTTTAGTTTTAAGTCACGTATTTTGTCTTAAACTGCATGGAAACTATATGCCATGTTGCTGCCGACATGTCTAAGGGTTTAGCATTGCTTTAGCAATGTTTATTGTAACAGAGATTTAGCCTTATTAGCATGTTGTCTGGCTTGCTACAGGACACCTGAGATGTAAGCATGTTGCCGTGTGCATGTTCTGATTGTGGCCCTCGCAGTTTTTTCTTAGAATAAACTGCGGAAATCTGAAATTGGTGTACTTGGTTTTCATCGCAGACATCAGCTACCATTTTAAAGCCGCCACACTAACATCATTCATATTGCTGGGATGATGGATGAAGGAGTTCGATCAAATGCCAAGTAGCGTTGGCATATAAATTAACGTTATACATTTTAGCATCTTAGCTTTGATAAAGCTAAATTTCTTGTGGTATGTTTCCAGTTAGCTGGTTGGCTAAAGTTATGCATAGCAGACAACTACTGTAGCAGTTTGCCAATTCAATCTGGCTCTGCTCCTAATTATGCAGAATTATATGCCCTAATATAATTTTAAATGAAGAGTTACATAAAAATTCACTCCCTACTATTGTCTAGCTATAGAGACTGAAACCACAAATGTGCTTATTTGTATTGTAAAGTTGGACATTTTAAAACAATGGGGGGGTCAGAGAAGTCACTTGTGGAGCCAACTGCATGTTTGGCACTTCTAAGAATATAAGAACTCTCTGGCATCACAGTGAAGCCGTTTTGAGAAACACTTTACAGGTGTAATTTAGCCGCTTATCTCCCCACAGAGCAGCTCATAGCCAGAAACTCCGTGAGGGAATTAAAGTATATGTCTCCTTCAAGAACCTGCTCGTGATAACGCTCCACTTGAAAAGATGACTGCTTCAGAAAGATGGCTTCTGTGCTTTTGTGTTCCACACCCTCAAAAATGGCTGTATCCATCCCAGCAATATGAATGATGTTAGCATGTGCGTTTTTGTATTCCACTAGCAAAAACTTTGCCCATAAATCTGGCTGGCTAATATCTTTAGAAAGACACTTTCACAAGATGGAGTACTTAGAGGAAGAGCGCAGACCTGAATATCGAGTAGCAAAGTCATCACACTTGTACTGTATAATTTGAGGAGCCATTTAGCTCTTGTAACTTTTAAAAAACTTACAATTTTTCATCAAAATTAAATCTTTGTCGGAAGAAAAATGCATCATTAATCCATCATCTTGGGGAAAAAAAATCTCATTTTATATTCAAGTGCATTTTGTTGTTTGTTGAGTTACTGGGCTGAGTTTTGTTTTAACCTATAATTAGGAAATACGCTAACGGCCAAAACATGCTAGTGGTGCTAAAAAGTATCTCACCTACACTGTAAAAACTCCTACTAGATAAATGTTGAATAAATTAATATTGAATTGTAGGTCCATCTTCTTACAGTGGTATCTGCTGAGACAACAGGTAATATTGTGTTCTTAAAAACTTTGGAGACTGAATGGACAAAAAAAAATCAAGTTGAGCCAACAATTTACAATCAGCCACTCATTTACCATTCAATCACTCATCATTCCAACCCTGAGATGCAATAACGTGATTTACTCCCCACTCTTTCCCCATACCGGACTGACGCTATCAAACTTCACTAACAGAAGTAAATTTGGCAGTTTTGTGGACTCTTTATTCTGGGTAAGTATGTAATGTTTATTTTATTTTATAAAATGTTTGTTTTATGTTAATGTTAGCTTACAGATTAATTTAGACAGTTAATATTATATGCGTGATGCTGGTATGTTTGCTCGTATCGTTCGTTATACTGAGGCTCCCTGACATTAGCTAACTTGACATAAGCTTAGCTAATGTTAGGCTTCATGTTCCCACACTGTACAGGAGCTAGCGAGCTAAACGTTCATAACCGTATCTATCTTTCCCCCCACTTTGCCCTGACTTTTACAAGACCCTTGAAACTATGAAAATGAAAATTCACATTTGAATATGTAGCTTTAACCCATCATTAGAATTCCAGTAAAGTCTTTTACACACTCTGGTGGCACAGTATATAGCCTTATTCATAGATTTTCTTGTTTTACCATTTACCAGATATTTTGTGAAACTTATCATCTTTGTCTTTACAAGCCTTCTCTTGTTCTCTTTAACCAGAGCACTCCTGTGGAGGATTGGGTAAGAGGGGTGATGGATGGCCTTTTGGAGGATCACGAAAAGCTGCTAAAGTTGCTGTGGTGTTGGAGGGACCTGTAGTCCTTAATGGCCTGCGTGATTATGCAGAAGCTTTAGGAGTGATGTTTGGTCAGGTCTGTGCTCTTTACATTGAATTTTAAAAACAACTTGTAATGTGAAATAATCAGTTAAAGACTGATAAGCATCTGATGTTATCCAGGTATTTTATTAACCTTTAAGCAAAAGACGGTGCTCCCATGTTTTATGCAGATCACTGTTTTACCTTTGACTAGTATTAAAAGAATAACGTTATTTTAAGTAATGAGTTTTAATTGTTGGGGTATTGTTAGGCCAATTTTTTAATTTTTTTAATTTTTATTTTATTTTATAGAAAAGCACTTAAACCAACTACATCAGTGATCTACAATGGGAGACAAATGACCTTTTTGAGTAGATGAAAAGGTGGGCTAAGTCAACCCTAGAGAAATACGATTAATTTAGCCCACAAACAATATACTGACTTAAATATTTAAATTAGTAAATTAAGTTTAGTCAACTTAAGATTTTGGACTGGGTACATGTTGTGTCAACCAAACAGCAATGTGAAATATTTCTTTTGGCCAGCAACTTTGTTGCTAAACTTATAACATCATATAACATCATATAACATCATTTCTCATAATACTTAATGTTTTTTATCCCCTGATTCACGCTTAATTTTTTAAAACTATGCATACACATTTATATATACATTTTTATCAGATGAAAAGAAACACATTTGCTAAATACAGTTTCATGCCCTTTTATACAGGGTCTGTAACTGTAACTTTGAATTCAAATCTTTCAAGGATCTTAATTCTTATTTAGATGAAACTTGGTCAATTTACGTAGATTTTACATGAAACAAGCTTAAAATTAAAAGGTCTATTATTTTAAAATCTAACTTTAAGATACTGCAACATGAATTTGACATGGTTACGAAGACTAGAGATTTTTTGCTTTTTAAGCTTTTATCAACAAGCAATTTCGGCAACAAGTTTACAGGTCATATGCTTCTAAAAGCTTACATTAATTTTACTATTAATTCTTTAAAAAAAATTAATAATTTGAATTTCAAATTATTATTGTTTGAAGCGAGACAGTATAACTCTGAAAAATGTCCATTTTCAATTCAATTCAATTCAATTTTATTTGTATAGCGCTTTTAACGATTTACATCATCACAAAGCAGCTTTACACAATCAAAAGAAGTTTGTATGAAATGTTTGTATGAAATGTGAATGTGTATAAATCAAAATTATATGATTGTCCCTGATGAGCAAGCCTAGGACGACGGCGACAGTGGCAAGAAGAACTCCCTGAGATGGTAATAGGAAGAAACCTTGAGACGAACCAGACTCAACAGGGAACCCATCCTCATCTGGGTGAAAACAGAAAGCAGGGATTGATGTGCATAATAATATGCGAGACTGGAAGTTCAGTATAAGAGGAGATGTTTAAGATGAAAGTCCAGTTTGTTCCTGGAGGCTCAGGTAGACTGTCAAAAATTCCAGTCCTGAACTATTGAGCGACTGAAGTCACATTTTCTATATTATATGTATAACATAATAAATAAATAATCTGCAATAATATTGTGTTTAGGCAGAAAGCATATATACTAATGGAATAAGAGTTTTCTAATGTTTTTTTATTAGTTATTTAATTTGTAATTTAGCTAACAATGTTTGAACATGGTTGTACATCTGTTAGTATTACAAAAGCATGAAAATTTAAATAATGAAAGTTATAAAGAAGAGCATACATAATTTTTATCCTTTGGTGATCACCAGGATATTTGGATGATGCAACATCCTGTTGAACATGTGACTTGTGGAATAGTGTTCAGTAAGTTCTGTATTTCCTAATTCAGAGTGTTTAGCTGGATGTTTATAAAATGCGATTTTTTTTTTCGTTAAAATGAATGAACATGCTAAAAAATAATTATAAATTAGCATGCTAAAATCTGACTTTCGGGATATTTTATTGATTCTGTTTTAATAATCAAGATGTGGATGATATGATGTCTTTCTCACACAAAGACTGAAAGCTGGGTCATAATTAAGGCGTGACATTTTGTCACCGTCGTCTCCGGGATCAACTGATGCTTCATGCTAATATCTTCAGCACACACTATGCCACGGTTTAATTAAAAACAAAGCCTTCGTTTAAACGAGATTGCTCCTTTGCCTTCGCATCCTGAAAGCTTTACAAAACCGACGCACAGCCATTGCCTTTTCATTGAGCTTGAAGTGCTTCTGACTAGGAAAAAGCCAAAGCCAAAATTTAGAACTTTAAGATCTTCATGTTGACAAATTAAATGACTTCTGTTTAATAGATTGGCAGTGCATTTTAAGTTCAAGTTTACATTTCACTCATTAAGATTCCTAAAATCTAAAAATTTTCCCTAATGAATTGCTGTTTTGCTTGCTTAGCCGGTTCCCAGTTTTCTTTGAGTTATGAGGTTGGGCTTTTTATATATGCAAAATAAAAATCACCAGTTATACGGTGTGTTCAGGAAGTCTTGTACAGTAGTAGTAGTGCGTTGGCATACTCTTGTTTAGTGCCACCAGTCAGTTGTATGTATCGGAGGAGTTCTTTGATTAACGTCTGTGTATTTTTGTGTGAAACCATTTAAAGAATGTGTTTTTCTATTGGAGCAGATTTTTAAAGCTATAGCGATAAATACACATTTAGTTTGTGGAAAAATTTCAAGCAGCTTTTCCGGACACAAGAATACCACGTCACGATCCTGAAAGAGATTTAATAAATAAATAAGTACATGAGTGAAAATAATAATGAGTTTTAATACACAAATTTTTTCATAACCTTCTCTATGCAGCCACTGCGGAGGGACTTTCTGGATGCACATTGCAATTCAAATCCAAAAAACGTATTACGAAGCACTGAAACTGGAGACTCCTTCCATTGAATGACAAAAAACATCTCTACAGGAAACCATTTAACTACACACATTTTCTGTCCTGTGAATGAACCGTTTCTGTGAAAACAAAAGCGAGCGTGTAAACATGAACCTAAAAATTACAGCAGACCTTACAACCTCCAGAAGCTGCTGTTACAAAATATAAATCAACACCTTCCCTAACAGCACTCTGTAAAGTTGTTAAAAAAGTAAAAACTAAATTGGATCTTTAAATAACTTGAAGATTATATTACGTCTAGTAGATTTGATCCTGATGTCAAGGTGCGAGGCTGAATAGCGGGTTACGGGTGATAGAGATACCCTAGACAATTTACTGCAATTATAGATTATACCGCAAGAGAAAAGTGTGAATCTTCACAAACGCACACACACACACCTGTATGGCAGATGTATTTGTAGGGATAAGAGAGAGTGTAGCAAGGACACCCACAGAACAGATAAGGCAGGAGGATATTATACCCCGGTTCCATCCTAATACCTAGCTCGAGGTTATCAGCCTCGATTCAGCGTCCACCTCGCCGCTGGTTTTAATTCGTTGCAGGAAAAAAAAAAAAAAAAAAAAACGACAAAGGCTTAAATGCCACCCCGTCGAGGTCGCAAAAATCCTGCCTCGCAGTCATCATGATGACATTTCACACACCGGAACACACTTTCCACACAGCCAGAGCAGCTAATCCCACTTCAATATGCACACGTCGTCATTCCTCATTTACACGCCGGTGATTAGACGGCTCGGTGCAGCGCAGAGCGAGCCGAGGACGCAATCTTATGACATTTTATACAGATTATGTCTCTGCATCTGCCTGCAAGGGGGTTCAAGTAGGAGGTGGAACAGCAGGTAAGAGTTTCTTAGTGCTGATGACGGAACCTGATCCTTTCCTCCTCCTAAAGGGCTTATGTTTCTAAATATATTATTTACGGCAAAAATCGAAAAGGTTACACCATTTTCTGGATCCTTAAAAGGGACCTTTTAGGTAAAAATTCACTTATGATATCGTAATGTAAAGGTGTAATTTTAATTTTGTTCATACTCTAGTTACTTCTACTGCCATTACATTAATTGATACAGTGTATACAGTAGGAGTTATGATTAGAACAAAAAAGCACTGATAAGGATCCTGTAGGATCCTGATCTGGGCAGGTCGTGGGCGGTGTGTATGGTGCTTGAAGAAGCAAGAATCAATTTTCACAAGAATTCATAAAACCACAAATAACCTGGAAATGACATACAATCACTCATGATTCTTTATCGCGCTTATCCTGTACAGGGTCACGGGAGGCCTGCAGCCTATTAAGGGGCACAAGAAGTGGCAATCCATCTCAGGGCAGACAAGCACACACTCTTACACACTATGGGGAAATTGAAAACGACAGTTAGACAAAACTGTCTGTCTTTGGATTGCGGGAGGAAACCGGAGAACTCGGAGGAAACCCACCAAGCACGGGGAGAACATGCAAACTCCACCCACACAGACCCGAGGCAGAGCTTGAATAATTAAAATGACCTGATATATGGGATAGATCAGACAGTTGCTAATGCTACTAAATTGTAGCTGGTTAGCTAGCAAATTAGCGACCAAAATTAGCACAATTTGTCAAATTACTGTAACTAAAAGTCAGTAAAACACAGTTTATATATGGGCTTAACTTTGGCTTCATATTTTTTATTATTAAAACTTCAGAATAGAGTTAAATTTTTAAACAAAACTATATATAGATAAAACTTTATTGTTACTCAGCAGCAATATGCATTTTTTGTTTGGAGATTTGTATGCAGACTGATTTAGATAGAGAACTCACAAAAAAAATCTGTCTCTAGCCTTGAAAATCTCATAACTGGCATAAAGTGTATGGAATCTGTCTGGAACCTTCAGCACATTTCTCTTACGATTGTCAAATGTTTATTGAATTAGGCTCCTCTGTCATGGCAGGAAACTTGAACCTCTAAGTTTTGTTTCGGCAGACGATAAATAAACTCACAATATCAGACAATACCTCGGAACAGATGGCTGTAGATGAAAACTAGGCACTGTTTATTTAAATAATCCACAGGCATAATAGATCCCATACCCAGCCGAGCAGCTTGATTTGATTCGATTGGCCTTGTGGAAATGTGGTATCAGGCGAGAAAGAAAATGGGTTTAGCTAGGAAAAAAAAAAGATAAAATAAATTTGTCAACAGAACTGAACATTCAAGTATGCAATAAACATCAGATTTTTTGTGTATCCTAAGATTTAAAATCTATTTATTTGATGTATTGTTGTTGTTTTTTTTTATTTATGTTTTCATATAAAATGTTTGTTTCATTCAAACCGGGATTTTTGGTGAACAGAGGAATAAAACTGGTTGACATTTACATTAAATGGCGATCCTTGCAGCCCTCTGCAGTTGTTTCTGTGAAACGCCAGATCCTTGAAACTTGGGCAAGAAACTCATTTGTCTGTGAGAACTGTACACAATCATCACTGTACAACACCACTTGCATATTACAGGGACTCGGCTGGGAGTTATGCCACATCGACTGTACAGTCCTGACCTCACTCCAAGCCATTTCTACATGTATGGGCCATTAAAGGAGTTCTTGGGAGGCCAGTGTTTCAGAAGTGAAGCATGCAATTCTATCATGGCTGTGCTAATGCATAGTGCATTAGTATAGCAGGAACTATATAGAGAAATAAAGGGAGTGTTTACTCTCAAAACTGTGTTCTGTTATTCTGCACAGTCAAAAGTCCCGATTTGACTCGAACGCCCTACGCAGTAATGGCTCATATAGCAGATGCTAGATATAAATCATACATCATTTTCAAGAAAGGGCTGAGTCACAAATTATTAAACAACCCTGCAAACATAAACGACAAAACAAAGTGGAGACTACTCATTAAATAATGAAGCAGGTTTCTAATATCTAATTTTTCAGCATCTATACCAAGTTGTTGGTACGTTCATGTTGGAGGTAGAGATTAAAATATCACAGGGCAAAACAAAAGAACATGCAGCACAAAAACATGCAGAAGATCAAAACCAAGGAAACAATCCACTAGTTATAGCGGCTATAAAGTAAGCAATAACTTGTTTTGCTAAAACTATGATCTATTGTTACTCAGTAATTAAACAACTTCACAACCTTGTGTAGAGTATTCATGAATTCTTCATACAAATTTCTCTTTCGATAAATCATGTGATCACACAAGCTAAAAACTTTGCTCATCTCTGTTCACTGTTCATTTAACTTTATATTAAAGTCCTGGAAAAGTTATGGAGGGAAAAAAAGCAATGAACTTTCCTACGGCGTCTCTTCAGAATGTTCCCTTCAGGTCGAAAATGATAGAAAGCACTCGAGTCTGAGAGCAGACATCACACGCCGCGCCTGGAGTCGAAATCTCCTGTGATGTTCTCCTGAAACAAAAGTCCATCCTTCCTCTCGGTTCCGCGACCTTTCACCCCGAAGACACTTCACGTCCTTCAGAGTCATCGCTGATGCGCACTGTCGTGATCGCTCTAATTAAAAGTCAACGATGTATCTGAGAGCTAATTGCTGGTAAAGAAGGTGTAAAAACATGAGGGCTGGGATAATGAGGGGTTTGGGGACTGCGGGGCTCGTTTTAATCAGGGGAACTTTCACAGCTAATTGGAGATGAGCTGAACTCGCTCGACCAGCAGACCTTACTCGACAAACGGACACGGAAGCGTTGGGGACCTCGCGGGACATCGCCACCTTTCTGTCCTTCCTCCTGTAGTAATTGGTGTATTCAGTTCAGTTAGGATTTTTTTCCCCCTTTTTCTTCCTACAGTTGCTTTTCCTTTGAAGATAATGAAAGTTGACAAAAAAAAAGTGAAAGCTGAAAGAAAATAAAAGACCTGGTGAAAAAAGTGTGCAGGAGGTCTGGTGGCAGATTGGCGAACCTCAAGCTCACATTTGGAGTCGATTAGCGCTAATGAGATGGCCGATCAGGATAATGAACCAAACTCTGGAACACTAACAATCAAGTCAGCTCTGAGTCAATTAGCCATGAATAAACGAATCTGGATTTCAATTTTTTAATTGGTTACTTTTTACATCGATTTTTTTAATGGGCAGTAAAGAATACAAACATGACAGTGTTATGTTATTGTAAGAAGTTCATTAACAAATCAACTGAATTTAGCAGCTGCTGAATAAACAGCCATTCCTTTATCAGCCTCTCTCTCTCTCTCTCTCTCTCTCTCGAAAGTTAATAAGCCAATTTTTTTAAATACAAATGTAAGACTTTATGTAGGACAAAAGCCTAGACTTCTCTGTCTTGAAGAGTTTCAAATCACGTAAAAACCTTTAAAACTGGAGACTCCTTCCATATACAAATAATTTTCTTTATAAATAACAGCATGGTTTTTCATTTATTAAATATGACATTTTAGCAGTTTTGTAATGTAAAAAAGTACAAATCTTTTCTGTCAACTTTCACTTTTTCTCCACTACATTTCCTGTATAAAATGTGTCATTTTTTTCAGATTCTTTCTCCTGGCAAATTCGTTTCTTGTTACTACAACATAAAATCAGGACAAACGTGTTAGACTGCGAGAAAGCAGGTTTTGTTGAATCAATTCTCCTTGATTGCAAGTTAATGCACGAGTTGGAGTTGATGATGCAGTTGATGACTGAGTTGATGACGCACCAATTGGAGTTGTTGATGGAGTTGTTGATGGAGTTGATGATGGAGTTGATGATTCCCCGATTGGAGTTGATGACCAAGTTGATGATGCTCAAATTCCAATAATGCCTGTCCTTTGGCAACCACCAAGCGACATCCGCCCCGAATACAGTAGTGAACTCAGTGGACTCTGTGGTGGTGAGATAAAGTTACGCACCCATAGCCTTATTTGCAAGACTTGTTTTTGTTTGTTAGATTGAAAGGTCCTTCCTCTTAGATGAGGTGCCTTTTATGCCAATTGAAAGTCATTGAAATATGAAATCACATCAAGGTCAAATAAATTAACATCGATTTAGTGGAGCCACAACATGAATGTAATTTAACGTTAGTTAGTTAGTATCATTTTCAGATATCTTTTCAGATATCTAGCTAACGTGATCGCCAGGCTAGCTAATGTCACTTATTAGATTATATGCATATTTGCAACTACAATAGGAAAGCTGCAATAAAGTTTATAACTGCTCTTATTTTTTTACTTCCAATACCCACATTTAATATCAGAAAATTGCTGTTGATACTTCTGTTTAGTAAATATCGGCTACTTTAAGACTTTTACTCAAGTAATACAGTACAGTATTT
This sequence comes from Clarias gariepinus, assembly GCF_024256425.1. NCBI lineage: Eukaryota > Metazoa > Chordata > Actinopteri > Siluriformes > Clariidae > Clarias > Clarias gariepinus. The sequence continues at coordinate 3,923,619 of NC_071124.1, read as the reverse complement.
TAAAAAGGTGACTCACAAAGTCATTTGCTGGTATGACACTTGTACTTTTAGTCAAGTATCACTTTTAAGCTACAGTATACAAGACTGTATCTTAGCAAGCGAAAATATCTTGAACCTAGTTTAATGTGTCTACAATGTCTTAACATAAAAGTACAATGAACCAAACATAAGATGATTAAACCTATTTTGTGTAAGAATAAATGTAATGTTCCATTTACAGCTACTTTTAATAATTTTAAGCATAATTTCAAAACTGTAAAAAAAAAAAAAAAAAATCTTATAGCTTGTTTTATTGTAATCCTATAATTAGAAATATTAGATACATTTGATGAGATTCAAAATATTTTTACTGGCTAATATGTAATTTGGCGGCAATGTGGCTTAGTGCATTTGCCGTGCACCTCCAGGGTCTGTGTTGGATTCCTGCCTCGGGGTCTGTGTGCGTGGAGTTTGCGTGTTCTCCCTGTGCTACGGGTACTCTGGTTACCTCCCACCCAAGTCCAAAAACATGCAGATTAGGCTAATTGCGGTTCCCAAATTGCCCGTAGTGTGTGAATGCATGTGTGAAAGTTGACCAGAGGTCCTACCATGGTCGTAAAAATGCGAATAAATACAATGGTCACTGTTGCCCTCTTGTTGAGTTGCATACTTCTGTCTTACAAGTTGCCATGATTGAGATGTTGCTTTATATATATATATATATATATATATATATATATATATATATATAATTCATTTATGGAAATGAGACACAAGATACATTTTTCTAGTCTCTTTCATACATCTGCACATGAATATTAAGTTCCTGTAACAATGTCTTTTTTGCATGTTTTTTTTTTTCTATCCTCCGGCTCGTGGAATATTTAGAGATCCTCGGCAGGCTGCCAGACGCAGCCCGCGTTCTAATGATCTTTCTGCTCTTCACCTTGCCTGGGGAATGACAAATAAACGTCATCCTTATTATTCTGACAAATGTCCTTTGTCACCCAGCTGACAGACGTGGCTTGTGCGGCCTGGCGAGCGACAGATAGTGTTTGAAAACAGCCATCCGGCTCGCTGCACGTCACAGTGTTTGGTTGGCAGCGACAGGACGGATCGACTCAGAGCCATAATAATATAGACTGTGAGGGGAAAGCTGACACGCAGAGAAATCAGAGTGTTCACGCTAACGCGGGCTTAGCACATCTGAGCTTCTCTTCGTTTTTAAAAATGGACGTGTGCCAATCACGTGTCACTGGTAACCTTTATAGATAAGTTCACCATAGAACGATTCGCATGTCTGTTTTTTAGACACTTTGTCCATTTTATATTAGTTCACGATTTTTATGTTTCTCCGCCTGATTTGTTAATTTTATTTTCTCACTTTTAAATTTGTTTAATTTTTTAATTTTTAAATATGACTTACAGTGTGTTTAAGTTATCATGTTAATTTTTCATATGAGAAATCTTCCCACTATTTATTTCTTTTACATTAAGTGCACAAGCTGATTTTTTTTTACTACATGATTTTTCTTACTAATAGATTATTTTACTCATGTAATTTTCTAGTAATTAGTTTATATTCACTTTTTTAATTTCATTTATTTCACACAACTGTTACCAGGTAATTGACATTTTTTCAGGTGTAAACCACATGCAATTTTATTACATGATTAAGATGTTTTCATGCTTCGATGTTCCACCTCTATGGAAAAAGATTAGGGACATCATAAAACATTCTGATGTTTTTTCTCAGAATTCTGACCTCCAGACCTCTGAGGAAATAAGTCAGTATTCTGAGAAAAAACATCAGAAGTCTCAGCAAAAAAAGTATAAAAAAAAACACACTTCTAAAGAAAATGACAGAATTCCAAGGATTTTTTTAAATAGGAAAAAAGCAGAATTTTAGCAAAAATTATTTTCATGAAAAATTCAGTAATCAAACACATTTGTATGTATTTCACACCCCTGTCGAATTTTCTACATGACTAATCTATTTCCATGTGGTAATACTTTACCTGTAATATCATCGCACTATTAATATACTGTGTACTGTACTGTATGTATAAATGTTAATGTTTCACATGTGATAGTATCACATGATTAATATACAGTATATGAGGTATTATTTCACCTACAATATTATCAAAGTGATTAATACATTTTTGCGTGTTAAAGTTTCTCCACTGATTTTGTAACGTGACTACTGTGTTTTTACATGTTATTGTTCCACCTGTAATTTTTCTCAAATGAATAATATTCAGTATTTTTTTCCGTGTTAATGTGTCGCCTGTAATTTTATTATGTGATATACAGTACTGTATTTCAACATGTTAATGTTTAACCTTGTGATATTCTCTTATAAGTAATGTATTTTTGTGTGTTAATGTTAAACCTGTGATTTTATCCCATAATTGATATATTTCTCCCCACATATTGGTACTGCATTTGTAATTTCATAACTTTTTTAATGGTTTATTCTGCAAAATTATTCCTTTTTTATGTGATTATATTGCACCATTTTGTGATTCCTATATTTTCACTTATTTCGAATGTGTTTGTTTTTCACCGGTTATTATATTGTGTGATGGAGCTACTTATTTTCTGGCGAGCAATTGCACTATGTCATTACTTTTATTTTGCAAACTTACAGTTGATTACATTCTAATCATATTTATGTCATATGTTAATTGGAAGAATTCTCTGGACATAACAGTCAAATGCATCACAGAACATTGATTGTCATCATGTTGACAGAAATAAAAATATATAATTTTATTTTCATCAATAGTCCAGTCTGATATCTATCAAAACAAAGTACATTTCAGAAGAACATAAATGTGTTCGAGTGGTTTTTTAAGGTCAGATGCAACCAAGTTTTATAGAAATAAATAAGAGTTTAATTACCTAACTGAAAGATCTGCTTATTTCTGGCCTCTGTGCATTTAAACTCTGAGCCTGTTGAACCTGTGATGCCTCTTCAATGATTAATTCCCTCTCATCAGAAGTATCTGATGCGGCGGAGCTTTCCTCCTGAATGCAGAGCCTGTCGAAAAAGATCGTCTTGTCAGAACTCGCCGTTTATTAGTAAATAAACAATTTGCAATGACACTTAAAAGGCGACCGTTTAAAGTGGCGTGCTGCCGGAGGCGTGAATGAGTTTCTGATGGCGTGCATCCAGCACACGCTCCATAAAAAATACTGACAGACTTCCTTTAATCACGAGTAGCTTCAGTGAGAAAGCAATCAAACTACATGCAAACACTGCTGATTAAAATAAACAAACGGAGGAGGTTAGAGAAAGCAGAGGCTTCAAGCTCATTGCTCAGGGTCTGGGTTAAGAAGAAATACATTTCATTCCATTTTATTCTGGAAGGAAAATAATCAACGTCCTGTTGATCTGACAAAGTGAAGCTACAACGGCATGTTCTCCTCGGCTTTTTCCCAAATGTTGAATTATTTATCAAAAACCATCATGTCGTCCTCTTTAATCCATTTGTTTCTACATTCCTGTACATGTATTGTCTTTGAAAGGCCTTAGGTACAAGTTCTTGTTATCACTTAGCAGCTATAAATAGCACAAATATCACCAGCATGTCTTTTATCTTCCGCTTGAAGACAAAACATAAAGTAGAGTACAGTACACCCATGCAGACCTTGGCGTTCCATCCAGTTTGTTGAGTTACTAAGGAACTGCTGGCACACGTCGCTCCTTTATTGTTACGGTTCCCATGGCAAAGACTGACAGGACAAGTGCAGATTTTGGATTTTGTGTTCTATAAATGTGTTTTAGGAAAACAGAATTGCGCTAGTTTCAAAACCTGCATGTTCTTGGAGAATTTAACAACACTGTGAAAAACGAGAAGTCCATGTGATCACCTCCACTTACTGTACATTCATGTCAAAGCTTTCACAACTTTTCATTTGAGCTTCTCAGACATTATGTTCTATTCCCAAACATATTTAAAAGAACAAGTTTCCTCGATCCAAAATAATGCATACTGTTAGCGATATGTTTTTCTTTAAATCTCATTTCCGAAGGAGTTTGGATTAGAAAATAGAAAAATTGGAAGAAAAACCTTCAACATAAACATAGAAGCATGAATGCACATACATGTAGAATAGAATGAAATAATCAAGCAGTAAAATAAAATAAAAAATACAAAGCACAAGTAGTTTGGTGAAAATACCTAGTAGCCTGAGAGTTTTTTTTTTGTTAGCTATTCCTGGTAAACACTTAAAAAGAAAAAAGAGAAAAATCTAAACAGTACAAAAAGATAAAATATTTACTCATTACTTTTCTATAGCATTTATCTTGTACAGGGTCACAGGGGGCCTGCAGCCCGTTTCAGAACACTGAATACCCCCTGGAAATGGTGCCAATCCATTGCAGTGCGCACACACACACACACTACAGGCAATTTGGTAACGCTAATTTAGCCTAATTTGCATGTCTTAGGATTTTGGGAGGAAACTGGAATACCCGGAAACCCACCAAGGATGAGGAGTACATGCAATCTCCATGCACACAGTAGTGGGAATCGAACCTGGCCAGGAATCGAACCCATACCCTCAAGGTTCATGGCGACAGCGCTAACCATTAAGCCACCATGCCACCACGCTCTCATAAAAAAAAAAAGATGTGTCTGTCTGTTTGTCTGTCCAACCAGAATTTTTTTACAACATCACGCAAAACTGGCTGGAAAGAATCTAATGAAGCTTTGCCAGTCCTTGGGTATTTGCCTGAAGTTAAATCTGCACCATAAATTAAATTAAAATGTTAAGCAGAAGGGATGATAGTAGCAGTTATGTGCCAGATTACATCACAGCATCTAAAGCTTTTTTGGATGAATTTAGAGCTTTTGGCCTCAAGGAGGACGTGGCTATAGGCATCACTCAGCAGATCAACACGATCCTCTTCTGCGTATACACAGAGTATGCGAAAGACACAAATGACTGTAATGCACCTACAAGCTGCCAAATTCCTCACAAAACACAAACAAACCCACAAAAAAACATGGCTTACTACAAAAAAAGGTAAGTACACTATGAAAACTGAACCTTTCGGCTGACAGATCAATGTATGTTTATTCTTCCTGCGGGAAACCAATTTGTCTCATATGTTCCAAAACTGCGACGATAATAAAAAGTAGTAATGTGGAACACCACTATGTGGTAAAACATGTGTCATTAATGCAAACATATCCAAAACAGTCCGAGGTGAAGACGTGTAAAATACCCAAACTGAGAGCGCAGTGTTATGCACTAAAATAAAAATGTTGAGTAGTTATGTGCAGTTATGTGCCAGATTATCACAACATCATGCCAAACTGGCTGGACAGTATGTAATGAAACGTTTGCAATACTTATGTAGATCTCTGCCTGAAGTTTAACCTGCACCTTAAGTAAAATGTAAATGTTGAGTGAATGCAATGTTAGGAACAGTTATGTGTCGGATTTAATAATTTACTTTAAGATAATCTACTAATGCGCTACTGTCTCAAAGTAAACAAACACCTGCACCAATAGGTATTAATTAGAAAAGATAAAGTGAATATGGGATTAGTTCATATTTTCACTTTGGCTGAAATAACAGCGCTGAAGTGGTATAAGTGAATTTTAACACGCTGGAGTGGTTTTAAGACAAAACTTCATCTTTATCCTTTTATCTACTTTTTCCATTTCTCATCTGTGATTCACGCACGTGGGCTTCAACCTCAAATAATAATAATAATAATAATAATAATAATAATAATATCACTGTCACTATATACACAATAACATCACTGATTACATTACAGCTGATCAGATTATTTTAAGCTTTAACCTTTTAACTATTTCTACAAATTCTTTAACCGCCAGTAACCGGTGCTAATGCTAGTCAGAAATAAAACATTTCTTGTGTTTTAAAAAGAAATTGCTCATTGCTCATTTATTTTTACCCATATGCTTTCTTTTAAAAGTAGTATCACTATTTTTGTTTTACTGACAGGTTCCCCTCACATGAACACCAATTAGGACAGAATGTAGGTTGTAACGTTTCCTGTCTTGTCTACAAATTCAGCTCATCTTTGATCAGATTTACTGAGACAAAAAACATTCTGGGCGGCTTGGAGCGATGCAAAAACATCAACTTGCATCCTGAGTTAACAACGAGTCCCCTAGAGCTCTCAGTTAAAGCTTTGAAACTTGGGTAAGAGTTGCAGACAGATTATATCACAGCTGAGTGACTTTCTTTTATCAGTAGGGAGTCCGTGACTTACAGTGATACCTGTGCCATAAAGCACGAATCTGTTTTTTTAAACTAAGGATAAGACGCGTTTATTAGGTGTGCTACCTCCCACCTGAGCTAGACAGTTTAAAAAACAACTCCAATGATGATACACAATAATCAGCCATACTCTTTGTCATGTTCCTTAAACCATTCCTGAAAAATGTTTGCAGTGTGTCAGGACATGCTATTCTGCTGATGTGTTGAATGTTTAGGTAGGTGGTGAGTGTCAAAGTGACATCCATGTGAATGTCAGGGCCCAAGTATTTCCAGAAGGTTTTCCCATAATGCATTCTAGTACCATTTCTTCCCCAGGAAAGGGATGCATATGTATATATGTGATGTGAGGAGCTTTTGGTGGAGAATACGGGCCAGCATGGGCACGCTGACTCGTCAGCAGCTACAGGTATGTCATTCTTATACACCTACGCAACTGCACCAAACTGCTATCCACTGTGTGTTCTGACTCTTTTCTAGCGGTGGGATCGGACCAGACAGGAGTGGCTTCGCTTTTCACACGCATCGGTGAACTCTTGTAAACTGACGTTTGGGTATTGCTTATAATGTTTTTTTTTTTATTAGTATTATTTTTTATGAACTTTGACAAGCTATGTAATTAAAAAGGTTTTGAGTACAACAAAACTCAACACTTTCATCCTTGTTCCAATTTGCTGCCAGTGACTCACCAAAAAAACAAAAACAAAGCATGAGCCCTTCAAAGTTCAGAACTTCTAAATTAAATACTTAAATATACACAAATAAAACTGTAGGTGGATTTACTCAATGTGAGTGTGGGAGGTGGATTCATAGCATTTTGCAAAAAAAAAACAAAAAAAAACTTCACACTTGTTATACACTGTATAACAACTTTGATCTAATATATGTTTTATCAATCTTGTATTTTAATAAAAACCTAAAGAATAATCTCTAAGAGTCTGTAATACTTCTTTCTTTATTTGAAAAACAATTAAGCAAAAATGGACTTCTCATTCTGCCGTAAAACTCATCATGTTATACACTATACGTGTGCTGCTTGTTTTTTCACCTCCCTGACTCATCGAAAATCCCTACCTGACTAGTACATGTATTAAAGGACTACCCTCTGCAATCCCTAGCCTCAAGAAGGGATTAACAAATGAAGCAGAAATTAAAGGTCAAGTTACTGTAGACCTCTCGATTCGGCCCAGTTTGAAATATTTCGTTAGGAATATTTCCAGTGTCCACACTGCTGATGTTAATTTCACTGCAAATGCTTCCCCCCCCCCCTCCCCTTTCCTCAATCAGATGCACGCGTGTGCCATGAGCCGGGTGGGAAGGTGGACGAATGCCAGACCTGATTAGCCTGTTAGCAAACAATCACATAGGCTTATCTCACCACATGGCGATTGCTTTGAAATGCAAAAAAGCCTCGTTAAGTTCAGGATGGTGTAACTGCGCTGAAATCTAATAGAAGGATGCAGGAATTAAGTGTCACATTAGCTTTGTAAGAAAACTTCCACCTACTAGCTCAAAGTTTCCCTAAAAGAACTTCTAAGGATTCGCGTCTTTGATTTAGCAGAATTCATGTCTTTGAAGACAATACGAAAACAAAGACGCAGAATTTGTGTAATGTTTTTCATAATGAGGTTATGATAGAACAAATCCTATTATTATTAAATCTATATAACATCAAGCCTGAAATTAGCAAAGCGTCTCATTCTATTGGCTGATAATTTTGTTTTGTAAGAAGTGTCATTATCAGCAAGTACAGCCACTCAAGCTTGAAATTGTTTTAAAAAAAAAATCATGAATAGGTATAGTCATTTTAAGTTTATTCTATTGTAATCTCGACTATACACTGTTCAAAATATACCTGTTTTAATTTACATTTATTGTGTTTTTTCCTTGCGTTGTTTCATAATGATTTAAAACTCTATATTATAATTATTACTGCAGCCTATTGTTTGTCCTTACACAATTCTTTCAGTGTCTCATGAATCTCTTTGTGCTAAATTTTATCAATAACATAACATATACAAATTTAGTTACAACTTATAATTAACTTAACAACTGAAATAGGATATTTTAAAAATAACTTAACCTTTACACTACAGTTGCTGATTGAATTATGAAGTAGTTAATCAGTGAGGACAAAATGCAATGTATATAACAGTAGAGTCTGGGACGCTGGAGGTTAAATCTGTTTTATTAGCCAATTATATTTATTACAGTAATATACTGCCATTAAAATGACTGCAAGTGGGATAATAACTGTCCAACACATTATTAAAACTTGCAAGGATAGTGCTGAACCATCAAGTTCTTTGAGGAAAATGTGATCAGAAAAAAAAAAAATCATGAATAAAGATAACTTAAACGCTTGGCGAATCCCACTACTAAACATACAGTAGTAAGATTATTTACATACACACACATATAATGTGTTGAGAACCTACAGGATTGGGACTAAACAGCTGTGTGTCCATAAGAAAACCACGTATCAGTGAGACTAAGCAGGTAAAGGCTTAAGTTCACTAGGGAGCATAAAGATTGGACTTTGGAGCGATAGTGAAAGATCATGTGACCTGATGAGTCCAGACTGACCCTATTCCAGAGTGATGGGCGTGTCAGGGTAAGAAGGGAAGCACATGAAGTGATGCTCCCATCATGCATAGTGTCCACTGTATTATGTCCACAGTGTTATGATCTGGTGTTGATCAGTTACTCAGGTCTAGACTCAGTAACGTTATGTGGCAATAAAATGAAATCAGCTGATGACCTGAATGTACTGAATCACAGGTTCATCCCATCTATCATCTATGGAGTTTTTCCTTTTCCCTGATGGCACGGCCGTATTCCAGGACTCTGGATCTAAATGGCTAGTTCCTTTTTTTCAAACACTTTCCACAAAGATTAAACGACAGTTCTGCAACAGTGCATTGCATTATTCAGTGACCTACAGAAGCTGCCAGCCTTTTGAGATGCAACCAAACTGACTCTGATTCAGTCCTGAGAGTCTCTTAACTTTAGTCTGAAGGACATTTTTAAACCACAAAAAACAGCTGTGTTGAAAATCTTACAAGCCTTACAGTGTATCGCATGAGATCTCTGAATCTTTATCCCCCTAATGAAAACTTGTACAAGTCTTTATTTAAATTTGTTGTGAGATTTGCACACCCAGTGACTCCACACAGACACACACTGTGAACGCAGTCATGAGTAAACTGAAATCTCTGTTTCTTCCTTCATGTGAATGAAATGTAAGAAAAGCACACGCATTCATGTTGAGGAGGATGTACAGTACAGCGTATGGTTATCCGTCATGTCACAAGGACATCCACATCTGGTGTCACCCCTGGACGTAATAATAAAAAACGATCTCATCATCTCGCTCATAACCGTGCGACACATGTTAATATCTTATTCAGCATCACAGTCCATGTGAAAGAACAGAAGTCATCCACACTCGCTCGATACTGGCATGAACTGAATTAGACACGATGATGATTAATTTACCATCATTCCACACGGACAGAAACGTCATTATTCCAGAGGTAACTAAACATCCCATCATTTGCAAATGGCCTGATGAATCTTTCATAAAGTTGCGCTGGGATGTTTCCAGAAATGCTTTATTGACGCCTGTGTGATCTGGACGTGGACTTGTGGAACTAAAGAGTGTGCACTTCAGCATTAATATTGATCGGCTTATAGACTCAGTGGCATCTCTGTTATTAGTGTAATATTGCAGGTGGTCCTGATCTTTGCACAGGCTTATTAAACTTTCAGGATGTTGCTGCAGCTAAGCCTCAAGGCCATCAAGGCTGATCTGGTCTCTTCCTAATGACGCCTATATAATATTCAGGTTTTCTGTTTTTATTTCCTTATTTATTTATTGATTGGATTGTCTAGTTTTAGGCAGATGAAAACACCATTGGTCATGCAGCACAGATAGTTAGGAACATGCATGTGTGTAAGGACAACTGAACAGGCTAAGCATATATATTTATTGATGGTAGCCTGGATTTTTAATTCATATTAAAAAAAATTACTATCAACTACTTGTTTATAAACAATAATCACCATGTAAAGCTGTTTAGTGCTCTGTGATTAGATGAGGGTGATGGTGTTTAGTGCTTTGTGATTGGATGAAAGTGATGGTGTTTAGTGCTCTATGATTGGATGAAAGTGATGGTGTTTAATGCTCTGTGATTGGATGACGGTGATGGTGTTTAGTGCTCTATGATTGGATGAAAGTGATGGTGTTTAGTGCTCTATGATTGGATGAAAGTGATGGTGTTTAATGCTCTGTGATTGGATGACGGTGATGGTGTTTAGTGCTCTGTGATTGGATGACGGTGATGGTTTTTAGTGCTCTGTGATTGGATGACGGTGATGGTGTTTAGTGCTCTATGATTGGATGAAAGTGATGGTGTTTAATGCTCTGTGATTGGATGACGGTGATGGTGTTTAGTGCTCTGTGATTGGATGACGGTGATGGTGTTTAGTGCTCTGTGATTGGATGACGGTGATGGTTTTTAGTGCTCTGTGATTGGATAAAGGTGATGGTGTTTAGTGCTCTGTGATTGGATGACGGTGATGGTTTTTAGTGCTCTGTGATTGGATAAAGGTGATGGTGTTTAGTGCTCTGTGATTGGATGACGGTGATGGTGTTTAATGCTCTGTGGTTGGATGACGTTGATGGTTTTTAGTGCTCTATGATTGGATGACGGTGATGATGTTTAGTGCTCTTTGATTAAATGACGGTGATGGTGCTTAGTGCTCTGTGATTGGATGACGGTGATAGTGTTTAGTGCTCTGTGATTGGATGACGGTGATGGTGTTTAATGCTTTGTGATTAGATAAATTAACGTCACTAAGTGGTCTTTGAGAGTGATGGTGTTTAGTGCTCTGTGATTGGATGAACATGATGAAGGTTTCTACAGTTAGATGAAGGTGATGGTGTTTTGTGCTTCATGTTTGGATAAATTAAAATTGCTCAGTGCTCCATGATTGGATGAACTTGTAAATGCATGTGGTCCTCTGAGACTAAGTGGTACTAAAGGTGCTAAAAAAAGTGAAGTCATAAGTTTGATTTGCTTTGTGATTGGATGAAGATATTATACAGTCCAATGCTGTGTGGTTGCGAGTCAGGAGGAGGATAAAGCGGATAAAGTCAAAGGGGTTTAGTGCTTTGTGACTGAATGATATGAACGGTGCTTAGTGACACCTGAACCAATTGTTGGAGTGCAAAATAAGTGAAAATGTGTCATTTAAATGTGTCTAAAACTTGTTCTTAAAATGTACTTCTTTTGTGATTGTTTTGAAGGATATGTACTCCTGCAGCAGCGTGGTATGGAAACAGGATCTGTGCTGCAGGAACATTATAATTCAACCTTTCTAACTCAGAAAAAAATATATAACTGCAGCAGGTCTGAGATCAGAGCGTGTTTAATCTCCTTTCCTTCTGGTCACTTCACCTCCATCACTGAGCAATAATGTAATTTGAGCGCGAGCGTTCAGTAAATCAAATGCAGCATGTTTTCCTCCCATCTGTGGTTATATTAATGTAATGTAAATCAAAACAGTTTCTTCTTCTAGTGGCTTGGAGCGAGCCGACGAAACGTTTGGACATTTATCCCCGGTTAAGAAATGAGCATGTTAGCTATAATAATTTCTTTCTCAAAACTGAAGGAGATCGTTTTTCCTTTTCTCTTTTAAGAAAGGCAAAAGAAAAAATAAATAAATAAAACAAAGCTGATTGTCGAGCGTGATGTTTATCGTATCTTGCAATCAGCTGCCCTGCGAGTTAAAAATCTGTTCACTTTTGGTCTTGCAATGAAGTAAAAATTGTTAAAATAATAATAGTAATTATAATAAATTGAACAGTGATTAAATGACCTGCTGAGCTGTAAAAATACCCACAGCTGGTTACATAAATAAACATACACAAGAGTTTTATTGTTTGCACAAGGTTGATTTGGAGACATAACGAAACTTTAATTATTGACATTAAAGATTATATCTTGATTGTATTTAAGTTTTATTTATTGAGATGGATTGTTGTGTGATGGAAATGTTTTGTTTGATAAGGTTAAAACTCTCGCAGTTTGGTATAAAAACTTTTAGCATACTAAACTACTGTTTAAAAAAATAAAAGTTGCTGTTTGGATTTAAATAAAAATGTAAGCGCATAAAGCGATGCATCCGTCATGCTAAGCCTGTAGAAGGCAGCGTTATGGTCTGGGGGTGATTCGTTACTCAGGTCTCGACTGAGCAACAATATGGGGCAATAAAACGAAGTCAGCTGACCATCTGAATGTAGGAAATCACCACGTTATCACATCTATGAAATTCCTCTTCTAAGTTTTTAATCCATTTAAAACACTTTATTATGCATATTATTTCTAAGTGTATTAAAATATATTAAGAAAATATATGTATTATAGTTCTCCCTGTGCACGAAACAGGTGATGTCATAAATTACTTCCAGCCATTAGTTCTGTCTGAAGAGTTCTTCCAATAAACTAGTGAAAAACCCGGCAACTGTACGGTATGTGGCAGTGTTGTTCAGCTTCTGTAGCCATGGTTCGCCTGGGTCGTGTCCAGACCTAAACCTCATAGATAAGTGTTAAACAATGGTGTAGAAGCCAGGAGCAGTCAAGAAACCGTTTCTTGTATAAGATGTTTAGGAAGCAATCAAGCAGGCATGGATCGAGCGAGCGAGCCACACCAGAGTACTGCAGACCTCTTTTTGACTCTGCGCCCAGCCGGACCCAGCATAAAGGAGTTCATACTAAATATTGATTGTTGTGTAGGAATTGCAGTGCATAAAATAACACTCTCACTCACCCACTCACTCATCGTCCATACAGTTTTATTCTTTATACAGGGTCACACGGGGGGCCTGCAGCCTATCCCAGACGACTTAGGGCATGAGGCGGGGTACACCCTGGACGGGGTGCCAATTCATCACCGGGCACACACACATCCAAACACACACTCACATTCACCACGGGCAATTTGGGAATGCCAGTTTGGGGATTTGAAGCCGGACCCTGGAGATGCAAGACGACAGTGCTAACCACGACACCACTGATTTTCATTATTATTCTCTTATTGAAAATATTGAATTTACTTTTGTCTCAATGCTTTTGGCCGTCACTGGATATTTTAACTGGATATTATTCGGGTTACTCAACACTATCAGACCGTAACCTCGCTCTTCACTCGTCCAGAAACAAAAACAAATTGCATGAATTATTTGTGACAAACCCGGCTCTCTTTGTGTTACATCCAGACTTTTAAACTGACGAACGAGAATTGTGTTTAATTTGTGTATTCGCTTTGTACAAAATTTAAGAAGTGCAACTCATATCCAAAGCCTGATGGCAAAAATAAAGTTTAAAATCAAACAAACAGATGAATAAAAATCTAATTTCCATTTATAGGTCATGTAAATACTAAATACTGAATTCGTTATTTATCTAGTTTGTACTGACATTGATTGGTGAACCTGTCCAATCAGGATAATCACTAGAGCGAGAGAGAGAGAGAGAGAGATGGAGAGATTATCTTATTTAAGGCTTTAGGCCAATTCCCTGGAAGGGTGCCAATAATTTCGGAGTTGACTGTAAACCCACACGAAAGCACAATGGCAGAGAAACAAAATCAATAAGAAAGCAAATTGTGTTTAATCTTTATAAATGTGTGTGTGTGTGTGTGTGTGAGAGAGAGAGAGAATGGAGGGAACGCTGTAATTACAGTGTGTGTGTGGTGTGTGTGTGTGTGTGTGTTTCCCGCCTCCACCGTCCATGTTGTAAACAAATAACACAATAATTCTGCGATGTTATTTCAAATCAACCCCAAAAGGTCAGAGCAGATCTGCTGAACCCGACCCTGACTGCATTTCTTTTGGCATCGGATCCAAAGCAGGACGTGGAGCCTCATCATGTGGAGCCTCATCATCGGTACTTTGCTGCATGTTTGGAACTTCCAGTGACTCATTTCTGTGATATGATCGACATCTGAACCTATCGAATGTTCAACACGTTTCATCTTTATCTTTTACTTTTTTGTATGCTCGAGATGGTTTCCAGGAAGCGAGCCGTTTTTCCTGGCAGAACACCACTCGCCATGTTGCAGCGGGAGCATCGAGCTTACGTGGCATTTAACAGAAAGCTTGGTGCATAGCCACGAATCCACTGCACTCTGTTCACTCGTCTTTTTCCTGTGACTGCTTATTCGTCTGCTCGTTCTACAGCTGATCTCCAGAAGGTCGTTCCTCAATCCGCAATCTGGGGGACGCACCTGGTGGCATTCGGCTAACCTCCCGGGGGTTATTCGCTTTTTTTTTTTTTTATTCTTTTTTTTCCCCTCTAAACGCAACTCATGATTACTCATCGAGCGTACACCAGTGCCAAGAAAATGGGTGCATCTGTTTAGTATTATGTGAATTAAAATGTACTTAAACTCAGGTAAATAAAAAAGGTGTTTCTTTTTCCTGTGTACAATAACCGAGTACAAAAGTAGAGGTTTCCGGGGACAAAAGAAAGTTTCTGCCACTATCTGCTCCATCACTGAAATAATCATTTAGATTCCTATTACTTGCACCATCATGTGTGACAGTGGAGCAAAGACATGTATTTACAATATGAGTCTAGACCTGAGCAACTGATCAACACTAGATCATAACCTCAGCTCCAGAGGCTTGTACAGTGGACACTATGCATGATGGGTGCATCTGTTCATGAGCTTCCCTTCATACCCTGACACGCCCATCGCTCTGGAACCTGGACTCACCAGGTCACATGAGCTTTGCTCCAAAGTCCAATGTTCTTACTTTCACTATTAAACATCACTACCGTCGTCTTGTGATTAAATGACTACATTTCTTCTTTAAAGAAGATTGAAGGTTCAGTACTGTCCTTCCATGTTTTAATAACCAGTTGGACAGTTCTTAACCCGATCCCAGTAATTACAGCTCAGTCTCCCTAGTTGTTTTCTTAGCTTGATGTAGGACAATACTTTGACTCTTCTGAAACACAATAACATCTTTGCTGTGATATTGGGATATGTCTCCTGACAAGGTTGTTTAAGTAATGAGAAGCTCCTCACTGCATGAGTTAGGGTGAAATTGTTGCAGCTGAAACACATTAATCAGTGCAGTAATTATCCAATCAAAGGCGCTTAAGTACTTGCTTATTTAAATCCAAACATGACTTCTATGGGGGGGTCAGGCAGTGTAGAGTGGGAAACAAAACCAACTCTGAATTCATGGATTTATTAGATGCAAAGATATGTGTTCTTTCTTTTTTATTTATTTCTTTATCTACGCCTTGTTAACATTGAGTTGTCAGCCAAGTATACTCTGAATACAGTGTCCAAATACACTCCATGTTCGGTAATCAGAGTAATTAGAGAGAGTGAATCGCAGATGAAATCAAGTAGCTCGAGTCAAGATGAAGTTTCGTCTAAAAAACGACTCCATTCACTTATACCACTTCAGCGCTGTTATTTCAGCCAAAGTGAAAGTATGAACTAATCCCAGTAAAAATATTCACTTTATCTTTTCTAATTAATATCTATTGGTGCAGGTGTTTGTTTAATTGTGCATTAGTAGCTTATTTTAAAGTAGATTATTACAGTAAATCTGACATAACTGTTCATAACATCGCTTTTATCCAGTATTATGATTCCACTTACGGTGCAGGTTCAACTTCGGTCAGAGATCTAAGTACTGCAAAAGTTTTAGTAAATTATGTTCAGCAGTTGATTTAAGACGCGCCCACAGTTTGACGAAGTACGCTGTCAAAACTTATGGTTTCGAATCTGGCACAAAACTGCTCATAACATCACTTTTACTCAACATTTTGATTCAATTTATGGCGCTGGTTCAACTTCAGCCAGATATCTAAGTACAGCAAAGTTTCACTGAATTCTGTCCAGACAGTTTTGCGTGATCCTGTGACAAATTCTGGTTTGACAGACAGACATACAGACATACAGACAGATATTGAAAAAGGGTTTTCTGACAAATGTACAGACAAAACCTTTCTTGTATTTATTTACTTGCACTACTTTATGGCATGTATGGCAGGATGAATTTCTTAAAAATGAAATATTTGAAAATAGATGCTAAAATTGCCTGTTTAAACTCACCTGACAGAGCACACATGATGCTGCTATCAGGTTTGGGTAAAAACACTTGTGTTTACAGATGGTGCAGGTGGATTTCTCTTAAAACACGTACTTAGTGTGTGTCAACACGCGGCATCGGCGCTGAACAGCAAAATACTTGCGAGAGTCTGCAGTCAGGTAGAATTGAAAGAAGCATGAGTCAGATTTGTCATTAAAAACATAGAAGTCAGATGGAGATGTGAGAGGAAATGGCTATAATTGCACGTCTGAGGTCTGAATGTTGCCTAGCAGGCTTTTTGTTTTATGTCCGAGTATAATCACCGATCTGTCAATCAGTCACCGATCATTAACGCTCTCTCACGGTCACCGCAAATGAAAAAGCCCAATGAAAATGACTTTTCCTTTTACAATAGAGTGAAATTGCGCACAGTGTGCCCCGGGATCCGTTCTCTTTTTCTCTTTTCTCGCCCGTGATGAGAGGTTCTATACATTATTTTTTTTTCTAAACGTTGTAATTTGAGTTCTGCTATAATTATAATCATTTCTCATAATCATTTTTTAATAATGTGTCATTTATTTCATTATTACTGTATTCAATATTATTAACTTTATCATCAAGGCTGTCTTTTGGTTCCTGATTATTCACAAGACCGTTATCAAAAACGCAATTAATTCACAAGAATTTGATTAAATTCTGAAATATACTAGAAAAAAACCATCAATATTAATAATAATAATAATAATAATAACAACAACAACAACAATACTAATAGATTTTCAGCCAGGTAAAAAAAAAAGTTAATTAAAAATAAAATAATATAAAAGGTTATAAAACAGCAGTTAGTTTATCTAACTGAAATTAAATTAATTAAATCTTCATTTTGGCATGTATATGCATTAACTGGTGTCATCATTTCTCTTTAAATAATATAGCTTTTAATACATCTTTTATTTATCCAATCATTAAAAGTAAACAGCTAGAGAGTAGAGAGTAGATTGACCCGGAAGTATCTTGTATAGAGTAGATCGGACCACAGATATCTTGTAGAGAGTGGATTGGACCACAGATATATTATATGGAGATCAGATCATGTATATCTTATATAGAGTAGGTAAGACATTTCCACTGCACTTGATGAGCACTAAAGCTGTATAGTGCCTTAAGAACCATGAACTGAAGCATCAGCTGAGATTGAGTTTAATCAGCAGGGCCAGGCTTTTGTTTTTAGATCACAGGAAAAAAGTGTTTTAGTGTGCAATAGACAGCAACATTCTAACATTACCGGATGCAGTAAGATGTAAAAATAACCTTTTGTTCTGAACGACTTAAATTCTTGATCAGTTGCAAGAATTTGGCTTCACCCTTGATTGGTTAGCTCACCAGATCTGTGCCATAGAAGCCAATACTTGAACAGGAAGGCGGGACTTAAAAGCAGCTGAGTTAAGCATTTTATCCAAAATAATAGACATGGGGAGACATGGTTGATGATTGTGCACAGATCGCACCTTAACACACACCTGCCCTTATTAAAAGTTAAAAGCAATAAGATGCATGGTATTTCCATCACTGGTACATTTCACACTAGATAGTGATGCTGTTGTGGTAGAGACAATGCCCTGAGGTGGCATAGTGCTAAATTGTAGTACATGTAGTGTTTATTTAATAAAAGATGTGCCTGATTCATAACGTCATTATCTAAACTCCTCCAGCCGAATTTTCTATACTCTTAGAAATGTAATCATCTAAAATAAAATGTGATTGCTTGGGTATGAGTAGGATAAGCCAGTTATCTCGTTAGTTGTGTACATGCGTTCTGGGTATATGTAAAAAAATACTCGATGGAGGAAATGAGTAATTAGTCGAATCCCAATGGAGAGGATGACTGTCTGCAGTCACGCTGCTTATTGTCTACTGATTATAGCGCTGATGTAGCGTAGCATGTTCCTGTCCAGGACAAAACATGATGATGAGTATTATTCAAACCTAACCTATTTATTAAAATATCCATTATCCATCCAATGCTAATTAATTAATCAATTCATCAACTGGTACAAGCCCAGCTGATTCGTTTTCCATGACGCCAATTTCTGAATTGTTTTATTCTTTTAATATTTTTTATACAACAACAACTGACTAACATCTGCAATATTTTAGTTATTAAACAGCATCATACTTTTTATTAGTTTTTGCTTCTCTTTAAGATTGTTAAAAAGACAATCAAACAAACATGCACATCTCGTCATGTTAGAGAGGAACGGGATCTCATCATAAAATTTGTAGCTTGAGGTGCAATTGTTATAATGTGCTGACACTGGGGACTCCTTCCTTTAAAAAAATGTTTTAGGTTTTTTCTTTGATAAATAACAGCACAATTAAACTTAAAGCAAGAATTCACATATTGTCTTTTGCATGCAGCATGTAGTTTTTTCTTTCTTTTTTAAAAGAAATGACATTTTATAGTAAAGTATCGTTCATATTTTCAAGCACACAAAAACATCAGGGAGTATGAAACAGTCAAGTACACGGGTAGCCATTAAAATCCAACGAAAACAAACGACTTCACCCTGAAATTGTTTTAAAAAAGTGTATCCTTGTTGTAGAACCCGATTATTTGGGCTCATTTAAGAAAGGCCAGTTTGCTTTGACCATAAATTTAGCATGCACCTCTCTCATTAAAGAGAAAAACAAGCCCCAGATGAGTGCCTGTGAGCCTTATTAATGTGGAAAGTAAGCTGGTGAAAATAGACCTGCTTTTTCCTATTGTTTTTTAGATTATTTCAGTTTCATCCTCATATAATAATGTGCAAAAGCACAGAATTGTCCTTTCGAAAGGATCCTCAGGTGCTAGAAGCGTCACAGGAAATACTTGTCATTTATTTATACAGTTATCTGATGAGCAGATCAAGAGCATTCATGTTCAAATAACATCACAATAAGGAGAAAACTCTGTCTCAACCGGGGTCAATTTGTTTGATACCAGTTTAGGTATTTTAGAACCACAAGCGCACCATTTTTTAGAGTTTACACAGGTGCTGCGTGACTCAAACTTGATTTAGGTCACTTGCAATTCTCTAATAGTATAAATAGGTGTTTGATTTGCTGATTAAATTGCAGGAAAAAACAGGTCTAGGGTTATTCCTAATAAAGTGGCCAGCGAGTGTAAATGAGTGTTTCCTGATTGAAAAAAAATTATGCTTTATACAGCACTTTCCAGTCTGATGAGGAATGAGAAAATCCATCACTGGCGGTAATTCGGCGAGTGTATTGACATAGTTAATTAAGAATAATTAGGACTCTTCTCTCAGACTTCAAAACAGAAATATATGACTGAAAGCTAACCAGAAAGCAAAAATAAATTTCTGGGGAAGCAAGAAAATTGCCCTATTAAGCAATATTCATATTTTTTTCTTTCTTTAAAAAACAAAACAAAACAAACAAAAACAAAAGAAAAAGCATTGGTGTTCCTCAGGGATGCATTTTGGGCTTTCTCCAAGTTACTGGATCCAAACTTATAACAATAGAGCAGTTGTGTTCTTTATTCTGAATGGTCAGAAAGCGTTGATTTAGTTTCTTGTAGTACACTAATATTAATGTACACCTACCTTTACACCTTCTTGTGTCGTTTTAATATACACAGAAAGGTTTAAAAATAAAAAACACATGTAATCATGGATTATAGAGATTTCATTCATTTTTGTTGCCAGATATTATTTGGTCATATTTAATTCCCACCTGTATAGTTAGGCTACTCCTCAATCTGCAGCATGACGAAAGGCTAAAATGCGCTTCCTTCGATGCGTATGATGATCGCGTCTTTACAAACTGCTGCTCATGAGCCATTAGGGGGCGACATAAAACACCTTTAGGAAAGCGCCATACAGTATCTGCTTGTACTGTATGAATTCACAGACGCGCCATAATTGGGTAGTGCTGCCAGGATTCGGGAATCAAACTCCAGATGATAGTGGGGAACGCGCTTCTGTTAAGAGGGTAACTTTTTACGTTTATTAAAGGAGTCTCCATTGTCAGGGAGGTAATGGAAAAGAGAAAGTTGACACATTTATGGCATACCATGAGCTAATTTGTTTTATGGTTATTCCTCATTTGTAAGAAAGCTATAAACAGATAAAAAGCACATTTGCTAATATCATTGCAGTTACAGTTATTTCAATACGGTTATTGTTACTTCTCATCAAGCCACCCAGTGGCTATTTTCCCATGACAGCATATAGAGTTTTTTTTTCCATTAACAAAATAAAATAAAATAAATAAATAAAATCAAAGTAAACAAAATTCCAAGTCTGAAATCAATACACTTCAGATCCTTGTGTTATGAAAAATCCTGAGGGTCTGACGAGAAATAACAAGCATCGACTCGTTGGCTGCATCGACACCGCTAATAAGGAGCTGTGAGTTCTCACCTGGAGCTTGCTGTGTCTGTGTGTGTGGAAGAAAAAGAAGGTAACAAGCTCTAAGAGGAGAATCATCTTCTCTCATGTGTTTTAATTAGCTCAAAATTCAAATTAATTGCATAATTTAAAAAAACATTTGGCTGTGGATCGTCCGAGAATAAAGTTAGCAAAATTTACGTTATAGCCGGGCTAAGCAGCCATTCGCTTCCCCTCATCTCGTTACCTTTATTTCTATTCTTTTTAACAAAAATATAATACACATTTGTTAAAAAAAAATAAAAAAATTACGGCAGTCATATAAAAAAACAACTAATCAACTATTGATTTTATGCGATGCATTACCACAAAATGTCAAATTCACATATCATGCTCCTCTTTAAACAGATGTCTGTTACTGTTCCAGCTGTAATCCGACTCTGGCATGCCTGGATTTCCTTCTCTTCCACACATTTTATAACACGTGTCTAGTCAGTGTCTGTAGCTTGAAATAAACTGCTCCCGAATGGCCCTTTGTGGAAGTGTATTTTTCAAGCTGTTCAGACCTGAAATTGCTGGTTGAAAAAAAATCCCTTACAATTTTGGGATATTATGGGCCCATTTTCCCCTCCAGGCTCTGGGTTCGATCTCCACCTGAGTGTGTGTATGTTCTCCCCGTGCTTGGTGTGTTTCCTCCACATACTCTGGTTTCCACCCACAGTCCAAAGACATGCAGATTAGGCTAAGTGGCGTTCCCAAACTGCTCGTAGTATATGAATAAGTGTGTTTGTCTTTGTGCCATGTGATGGATTGGCACCCCGTCCAGGGTGTAACCCCACCTCGTGAACTAGGGCTCCCGGGATAGGCTCCAGTCCCCCTTGTGACCCCGTATACAGGATAAAATGGTACAGACGATGAGTGACTGAGGTCCATTTCCCACCCACTTAAAGTCTTGTCCAGACCATATTTTTGACACGAACAAAGCAGAATTATTATTTTTTGAATAATGAAAATATTAATGAAAGCACCACTTGCACGTTACAGGAGTTTGGCTAACCTCGCTCCAGCACTTCAGACGTGAGGCAGGCAGTTCAATCACGGCTCTGACATACTGGGAAAACTTTCTACCTTGATGTTTTATAAGCTCTAGTGAAACCCTGGGATAAGTGCACTAGTGTAGCAGGGGCTCAGACGGAGAAATAACGCCCCTCATCTACAGTAGATCCTGCACTGTTTTATACTGAATGGTCTCCCAGTGATCTATACCTGACCGGAACGTGGTTTAAGACACCTTGCACATGCTTATTCCCCCCAGTGTTTTGAAGCCACAGATGAGAGATAAACAGTCCCGGGTTATACAGCAGTACAGGGGAAATTTTCAGGGCTTTTACATTCAAGAGATAAGCAGTGACAGTGATAAGGCACATTGCTCTCTTTGAAAAGGGTTGCTCGTCGGCACATCATTATTTTCCTTACAGATTGTCGCAGATTGCTTTGGCGAAAAAAAAAAAAGGAAGAAAAGAATGATGTGTCTTCAGTCATGGTATCCTTTACAGTCACAGTGACTCAGATTCATCCCCATTTATACAGTACAGTGTGTGTGTGTATGTGTGTATAAATATATATTCCTGGTCTGCCATTTTTCTTGACATTTTCAATAATAATGTATGTACATGATCTGATGTGTAGATGGAAAATAAACTTCCCTTATATTTCTTCGATTTCTCATTTCAATGCCGTCCAAATGTCAGGACATAGAAGCACTGATTTTTTTTTTTTTTGTTGAACTCATGCCAAAACGCAATTCTGTTTACATTTGTGCTTTGTAGTCTTCATCAATGAGCACCAGAACCTCAACGTCTCACGAGAATGGCCTTATGGGCTTAACCTGGACTTTAATAGCCACTTCTTAGAAATTCTGTGAAAAGAAAAGCATTTCACAGGATTCGACATCTTGAGGGTGGTGGGTTACAAGGGCAGATGACCAAATTGTGCTTTAGTCCTGTTAGATAAGAAGAATTTGAGACAATTACTTAAACTGGAAGATTTAAACAAGTACTTTGTGATTGACGGTTATTACTTAGTGTATCACTGAAACATACGCTAGTGCCTCTCTAACACTCTGCCTTAAATCTTACACCGATTACTCATGGCAACCTTTCTTCAACCATTCTGAACAAAATGCATCTTTATTATTACCCTTTTGCATTTATTTTATTATTCTTTAGCCTGAAGTCTCCTATTGAAGCTGAATTTAAAATATCCCGAGCGCCTTGCTTCATGTAATCAGATGTGTGTGTGTGTGTGTGTGTCTGTGCTAGAGGACACATGGTCACCTTGTCCCTCTGTTCCAAGGTTTCATTAGCATGCTGATTACACTCCCCGTGGCGCTTAAAGCAGCCACTGAGCCATAATGAAGCGTGGGCTGGGGATGAAGGTGCACTCCGGCCCAGACTAGTGACCCCCCGTGATCGTAATCAGAGCCGGCGACACGAGTCGCCCATTTCTCCATCATCCCTGTAATTACAGTTCACATACTGTTACAGACAGACACACACACACACAAAAGCCTCACCTTCACCTAGTGGTTTTGCTGTTTCACAGTCACACAGTTCAAATTTTTAAAACAGATCGTAGATGTTTCTTTATTAAGGCTTGATGAGCTGAAAGGTGATGCAAGGTGGGTGTTTATAGAGTCACATCTCAAAATCCCCTAAAAATATGATCAGCCATAACATTAAAACCACCTGCTTAATATTGTGTAGTTCCAAAACAGCTCCAAACCGTCAAGACATGAACTCTACAAGACCTCAGAAGGTGTAAAGTTCTGGTATCTAGAGGCCAGATCCTTAAAGTCCTCTAAGTTTCAAGGTGGAGACTCCAAGGATCTGACTGGTTTGTCCAGGACATCCTTCAGATGCTCGCTCGGATTGTGATGTGAGGAATTCTGCACTAGTGAATCGCTAGAAAAACAGAAAAACAGACCCATAAGTTGGTTGTGTTTTCATAACGCGTCAATAGTGCAGATTGATACAAGGAAAAAAGTGTCAGCGGTGTCAAAGTCGAAGCGATGCAACTCAAACCAGTAATTTTTAAGTACAGAGAGTAAAAACTCCCTTTATTTTTCCATATAATTCCTTGTTACTATAATTTACAAATTCCTGCGTTTTACTAGCGCTTGGGTACCATCAAGGTAGAACGCTTTCTTGCGAATGGATTGATTCATGTCCAAATATGTGGAAATGGCTTGAAGCAAGGTCAGGACTGTATGGGGGACAGGCAATAAGTCCCAGCTACAGTAAGTTCCTGTAATGTGCAAGTGGTGTTGGTGAGTGATTGTGCGTACAGTTCACACAAAGCTATGTTCCACGATTTTTAAGGATCAGGAGGACACCAGTAGTCCTACTCTCTGAATGTTCATGGGAACATCTGCAGTGGACTCTGAGTCACTTCGGTTGGGATCGTCATTTATGGAAGTACAGACTTCTTTAAAACATTTGTACTATTCAAATGCTTTACTGTGGCTAAGAGGCCAAGTTGATCATTTGTACTCCTTCATTTACTAGAAATTTCATCACAAGTCCCGGGTTGACTTGAACAACACTCGTATGTAACAATAAGAATAAAAAAATCTTCAGTTTCCGATGCAAGATCAGCCTCCTGCTTTTCACTTCAGTAGTTGATGATGCATGGAAATCCATCATAGTCATCATGGAAGTCCATGACTGCTGGGGAAACTGCAGTCACATTAACATTTTGTAAATATTCCCCCAAAGTCTTGAAATATTTTAATTCATGTACACTTTGCCCAGTCAGTAGTTTTCCCTTCAATGCTCACTTGCCTGAAAAAAAGGAACTCTATTCTCTACGTGGATTTGTCACGGTTTACAAAGTATCACATTTGTTCACTTGTCTTGTTTTGCCAAAAAAGTGTAAAATCAAAGCTTTTGTAAGAAGAACATGTTGCAGTTTTCACATTAAAAGTTTCGTTACAGACAACTTTTTGTGCCGGATTGAGTGAATTTAATTTATCGCAGTTTGCGGTCAAATTGTCCATATATGTTGTTTCTGTATATGTTTTTTAGGAAGAAAATATAGGAATTTAAACTGACAGAAAAATTGAAATATAAAACAAAGTGGGAAAAAAAGTCACATGGAGATATTTAAAATGGCTGTAATTGCACATTTTATGGCTGGCTGCTGCCTGGCAGGGGGTCAGACTTCGAAAAAGTACAGTGGCTTTTGTTCAGCTGTCACATATAATCGCCCATCTGTCAATCAGTCACCCGGAAAGCTTGTTATTTCCAATATAATAAAAATGACCTTTTGGGTTTATAATAAAATAAATTTGCACTTGTACTGTTTCAAGATTGTTAGAATTTTTGTCATTTTTTATGTTTTTTTTTTTCATGCATGCTGTCTTCAGTTTCATTTTTGTTTCGGTAGACATTACTGAGTACACAGACCCCTAATTATAATAAATAATCAACAGTTCTTGACCAATCAGATTCGAGAATTCAAAGGCATTATGGTATAATTAGCTAAAGTAGCCTAAGGTCTATTAACATGTTATTTCCTTAGAGTTTGACATCTTCTACAACATCCTATCACTATAATTACGTGTTTAAACAACATCCATCTATCAGCGCACACCTTCACGGTCATACTCATCCACACCGATCGATACAGACAGGAATAATTGCGAATGCACTCGATTCCTGACTCTCACAGCTACTTAAACTTGTCAGCATTACGGTGATCTGGCTTGACGCACTGGTTTGACACTAATTTACCGAGCGCATGCAGCATGTCAGATCACCCAACGTCTAGCAGTTAATGAACTACACTTCTCACAGTTCCGCTCTCAGCGTATATTACCGAAATACCTGCACGTGGTATCTCCAAGGAGACTATGATATAGTCGTTTATCAGCAAAACTCCAGCAGAATGTTGCCATCGCCAGTGCTGTCACACCTACCCGGCGCCGACTTGTTGTCAAGTTTCTATGTGATGTTTCGAATGTGTTCTTATCTCGTCACTCGACTCTGTGACTTCAATTAACATGACATGAATCGGTGCAGGGGAATATAATCAGAGATGATGTTTCTAAAACAGATCCGGTCGGAATAGGGGCCATGGTATCAAAGCATGCTGTGAAATTGAATACGGGAGAAAAAAAAATAATTACAGAGTCGAGCGACAGCCTCAAACGCTATTTTTAACGACGCTTAAGTAGAATAGTGCCTGAAGTAGCTCGAAATATTTCATGCAAATTCTCGTTTAAATACATACAAGTTGAAGGACAACGTCAATCACTTTGCTTAAGTTAAACAAGCAGACAAAGTCAAGCAGGGGTAATCTACTAGGGGTGTTCGAGTCAAACTGAGATGTGTGACGAAGTTTCTGGTAAATGCGTAAATTGTAAAAAGCGATTGACATTGACAAGTGATGCGTCTGTCTTTGATAACTGTACACATAATCATTCACCAACACCACTTGCACGTTACGGGAACTCGATTGGTAGTTATTGCCACATCACCTGTACACACCTGACCTCGATCGAAGACATTTCCACATGTTTGGGGCAATAAAGGAGTTCCTGGGAGGCCAGGGTTTTAGGTGTGAAGCAGGCACTCTGATTATGGCTCCGGTGTATCTCTTGATGGTGTCCAAGCACAAGTGAAACACTGGTATAAGTGCATTAGTGTAGCAGGAGAAATATCTGAAATTTAGAACATCCTGAATAATAAAATATAACTAAATACATTATTAAAGAAAAAAAAAAACACAAATATGCCACAACCAAAAGACCAAAGCCAACCTACAGCACTGTGCTTAAACGACCAAGCTTTACTGCTTATAGAAATATTATAATAATTTAGCAAAAATTTACAGTTTTTTATTATAAAAAAAGTGCTGGTTAAAACCACCAAAAATATTGAAAGAAGGACTTTAACTTATTATCGAAATCCACATGCACTTTATTAACACATATATTAATAATCGCAAAACAATTTTTTAATCGCAAAACAATTTTTTTTTTTTTTTTTACAAAATTGGATGAAACACATAAAGAAGCATGGGATCTAATCAGATCTAAATCTATCATGCAGCGAGGCAGACGCTCGTCCTCGTGGATTCGCACCACGTAAACCTGCAAATGAAACAGTTCCATGCATAAAAGCATGTTTACTCCGAAAACCCTGCAGAGAGAAAATTGGTGATAAATGCCTTCCTCTGCATCGCACTGTGGTTCTTGTGCATTACCGGGGGCTGGGCCCCATGAGATCCGTTACCTGAGTCAAATTTATTATGACTATCACGCGGCATGTCCTTTCTCTTGTACTTTGCCTGATCCTTGGCCCGTGTTTGCATTGCTAATACGCTTCCCGGCTCTCTGTGGTCTCCTGATAAATCAGCCTGAGCAGATGGTATTTAGCAACACTTTTGCACATGTCTGAGTATCGTGTTTAGGGGCCCTTTATCGCCCGGGCCCTCTGGGCTCCAAACAAATGATACAATTTTTTTTTCTTTTCTTTCTTTTTTTTTAATCTTACTCGGAATACTACTGGAGATGCATAGCAGATACTTTAGTGAAAAAAAATTGCATAAATAAGTCTTGTTTAGATACAAGGTCAGGGTAAATAGCAGTCGTTTTTGGTCCGGATGTACTTATCAGTGCAGTTTAAATCAGGTAATTAAAGTAAAGTGCCTTGCAAAAGTATTCATACCCCTAGAACCTTTTCCATTTTTTGTCACATTTCCGACTACAAATGTAAATGTATTTTATTAGGATTTTATGTGATAGAAAAACACAAAGTGGCACATAATTGTAAAAGTGGAAGGAAAATGAAAACTTTTTTTTAACAAATAAAAATATGAAAAGTGTGGTGTACAGACCATTTGTATTCTGTCCCCTTTACTCTAACACCCCTAATTAAAATCCAGTGGAACCAGTTGCCTTCGGAAGTCAACTAATTACCTAATAGAGTCCTTCTGTGTGTAATTTAAACTCGGTATAAATACAGCTGAAAGGTGTAAAGCTAAAGGTTTGTTAGAGAACTTTAGTGAACAAACAGCATCATTCATGAAGCCCAAGGAGCACAGCAGACATAAAGTTGTGGAGAGGTTTAAAGCAGGGTTAGGTTATAAAAAAATCTCCCAAGCTTTGACCACCTCACGGAGCGCTGTTCAAATCCATCATCCGAAAATGGAAAGAGTGTGGCACAACTGCAAACCTACCAAGACCGTCCACCTACAGTAAACTGACAGGCCCAGTGAGGAGAGCATTAATCAGAGAAGCAGCCAAGAGGCCCA
This sequence comes from Clarias gariepinus, assembly GCF_024256425.1. Taxonomy (NCBI): domain Eukaryota; kingdom Metazoa; phylum Chordata; class Actinopteri; order Siluriformes; family Clariidae; genus Clarias; species Clarias gariepinus. The sequence continues at coordinate 3,895,544 of NC_071124.1, read as the reverse complement.
TGGTAACTCTGGAGAAGCTGCAGAGATCCACAGCTCAGGTGGGAGAACCTGTCCACAGGACTACTATTAGTGTGGCAAGAAGAAAGAGAAAGAGAAATAATTGCTTGATGTGTCCACCACGTCTCGGTACATGTTACCGGCTGGGAGAGAAACCACACAGTTCATCATCACATCACAGATGATACTCTTTGTTTACTGATTAAAGGAGATATTTAAGCTTTTGTCTAGTGTCACATTTGTCTTATAAATCAAAAGAACAAACATCGCTAATGTATTCTGGGGACAATGAGGACGGGAAGACCTGGAGACTGACAGGAGATATTTAGCACATTAACATGTTCCAGGGAGACAAAAGAGTTTTAGCGAGTCTGAGGAAGTATGACCATATAAGGACTAAGAAGCGTAATGAAGGGGTTGTTTTGTTTCCCAAATTTGGTAAGGCATGTGAGTAATTAGAAATCTAAGAAGTTGTATATTTTAAATCGCTACTTAAGTTTTGCCAAGCGAACTGGCTAACTGCTGAAACTAGCAATGAAAAACCCTCCAGGAAACAAAGTTAGCATGATAACTGATAAAGATAACGCTTTCAGGGGAAACTGACTTGCTGCTAATTTTTCTTTGCTTAAGCCCAGCGTATGCTGTCACATCAAATGCATTTTTAAACACAGAGCATTAAAGCAAGTGTGAAAAGAAACTGACATACACACCCACACACTACCTTTCCCTGCTCATTCACTAGCGTCTATAGAATAAATTCACGAATCAAGGTGGAATTTATGGCATTTATCAGAATGAACAGTGTTAACTTAAGGTTAATGTAAGGTTTTATGATTTTAAGGTGAAAGGTTTTATAGTATGATGCAAACTTTCCCATAAAACCACCCCTCTCGTTGAACTTTTGATTCCTTATACGGTAACACTACCTACATTTACATTTAGCAGATGCTCTTATCCAGAGCAACTTACATTTTTATCTCGTTATACATCTAAGGGTTAAGGGCCTTGCTCAAGGGCCCAACAGTGGCGATTTGGTGGTTGTGGGGTTTGAACCTGGGATCTTCCAATCCGTAGTCGTAGTGTTTTTCCGTATCTTCCGGGTAGAAAATCATCCAGTAAGTGTATGGAAGTGCGGCAGACACAACGAGCAACAATTCTTCTACTTTTACACCATCTTAAAGATGTGGGAGCGGTACAGTAGTTCAGGTGGCTAATGGCTCTAGGTTGTTGGTTTGGGGATCTGAGGACATGGGTTCGAGACCCACCATCAGTGGGTTTTCACACCCCAGTGCCGGCCCCCAGTCCAGAAAGAATGGGAGGGTTGCGTCAGGAAGGGCACCTGGTATAAAACCTACTGTATGCCAAGTTGTTGCGGATTGATTCTCCTTAAACTCAGCAACTTGCTGAACCTTAAACTTAACATGACTGATTAAATACTAAAGATAAGTGTACTGTATTAGTATCAGGATAAAGCTCTTGAGATCTCCCACGGATAATACCACTCCAAGCCTAATAATGATGAATCGCTGGTTAAATTTACCCCCAGGGGTTTTGCTAAATGTGTGATAAGAGACCAGATAACGGTGTATGTTGGGAAACTTCAGTCATTTTGGATATTACAGATTTTTATCAGGCTCCAGCTGGTCTTTACAACTCTTTCGGGGGCAGCGCACCGTTAGATTTACGATATGGTGATATTTACAGCTTTCTCTTCAGGTATGATTTAATGCTAAGCTGTCATTTAGTAAAATCGAAACATTGTTTAGGCGGAATATTAATACAATTTATATTCTGTTATTAAACACACCAGTTTTTGACCTGTTTATCACCCGAACTCACCATCCACATGTCAAAAGTGACTGAGGTCTCTTTTTTAGCCAGGCCGTCACACTGCGCCCTAAAAACATTGGGTGAATGCCAGTAGAAACTGATAAGGATGTAGTTTTGTCTCCCTTGACGTTGTGCTGCCACGCTTTTTTGGGCATGGTGAAAAAAATCCAGTTGAGGACACAGGATAAACTTAATGAGAAAGTAGTAACGACATTATCGACCAGTTCACAGCGTGACTTAACACTTCTTAGGGACTTCAGTGACGTACTAAAAGCATGGCGCAGACGGGAGAGATCGCATGCCATTCTGACCGAGTCGTCATTGGGATGTCACTGCATTGTCGCTTCATCAGGGAGAGTTCTCACAGCGCCCTCTACAGGCTCATACACGTTATCCTGGTGCTTACCAGGTTTATAACGCGCGAACAGCAGGTTATCAGTGTGTCTATGTCATGTTTAGAGAATTTTGTATAAACATTGTATTTAATTCCTTAAACCATCACATTGTTATACAAATACCAGTACCAGACGCCTTGAGAACGTAGTAATAACTTCAATCTCATTCACCTTGGTGAGCATGTGATCATGTGCATGATAGGAAACTAGCGACAACCACGATAAGAACCTGACAGGGATGCGGCAATTATGTAGTAAAAACTTGATGATAAATGCACATTCTTTTCCATTTTATCCCCAATCCCACTGCGTCCTTTGACATTTTTATAATGCAGTGGGAAATTCATGATTTTCATCAGAGTATGACTGGCCATTTAGTGCATATTATAAAACAGGTGCAATAAAAAAAAGAGAGAGAGAAGGGAAACAACTACCTAAATTAGGATTTAGGAAAGCAGTAATTGAACATAAAAAAATATAACAAATGCTAAGTGATTACCATAAGAAGCTTGATTATGCTAGTGAAAACAAAATAACAAACCCGGCTCGGTTTCTCACGTTCATCTACTCCAAACCTGTAAACATAACACAAGTATATCACACGTTGTTGTTGTTGTTGTTGTTGGTCTTTCGGCTGCTCCCGGCAAGTGGCTGCCAAGTGGTGCCAAGCTTGGCACAGGTTTTACGCCGGATGCCCTTCCTGATGCAACCCTTCCATTTTACAGTATCTGGGCTTGAGACCAAAACTGCATCCAGTGGCTGGAAATCGAACCCGGGCCTTCCGCATAACAGGCAAAACATGTACCACTGAGCCACCAGGGCCCCTAACACAAGTATATCACATATTGTGGATATTTAGTGTGTTAACATGCTAATGGTCACTACACAAGTGCAAGCCCTCATCTCACTTCTGGACGGCTGATTAGATCGAATCTCTATTCTTTTAGTCTGTGGGAAACTAATAAAACTGTCCACAAGTTTTTTGGACTTTTATATCGTGATAACCTCATGCACAACAATTGTCAATTGTCTGTCACTGTAAAACTTCACAGACAGAGTGTCAGACAAAACAGCATCTGGTTTGGTTTTACATCGAGTCTGACTTCACATGCAGGATCTCTACAGTCTCAAGTTTCAACCAGTACCAGAAATCAGAAATGTACCAAGGAACATTGCTAGCGATGCATCCTTACAGTAAGTATGACGCTACTGATCTCTCCCACTGACAGGTCTCGACTTCCAAGTTCACATCGGGACTTTGATCAACATGGCACATGGATCTGCAAAACCTGCAACTCGGAACACGCCGGTGCAGAGAAACCCGCTGAGTGTGGTTATGAATTTACGAAAAGAAACCTGAGAGACTAACCGGAGATTAAGAGAGCGAGCTGGTAAAGGTGTTGGGGGGGGGTGCGGGGGGGGGGGGGTACTCTGAGGCATTAGCTTAAGAACAAAATAAAACACTCGAGTTAAAGTAAAAAAAAAAAAAAGTGCCGCTTAAATGAAATGTAGGAGTAGCTCAGTTGAGCTCAGGCGGGATTTTGACCTGCTAAGAAAAGACGTGAGAGAGAAAGCGCGAGAGAGAGAGGGGGTGTTAAACATGAATTTGAGAAACACTGCAGAAAGTGAGAAGATTTACTGTATGTTGACATCGAGGGAGAGGCACAAAGCAAAGACGGAACAGCTCGGCGTTTTCCACGCATCAAAGGCCAGAAGTTGGAGCGGAGCCTGCGGGGACGACTGGATTAGCGGCTTCGGCATTGTTGTGACGCCTTATCACACTGACACATTCTCTCGGAGCGTGAGCTCTGCCAGACTCACGCCACACTTCCCCAACTTGTAGCACGTGTAATTGTGGGACGCATTCCCTCAAGCCAGAACACTGACTAACGTTCCCTTTCGTCTTCAAGTTCACATCCTTCGCTTGCGCTCAATACTCCGGATTCTCCAGACAGCAGACATGAGTGAGCGCGTGCCTCATACGCTTAGGCATAGCCTGGCGTAGCATAGCCTAGCAGATAGTGGCTAGGCTGGTTAGCGCTGCCATGTGACGGAGCCTAAATTCCTGTGACAGTGACATTTCCTGAAGCAGGACAGATGTAGGCCAGTGGGTCAGACAGGGACTGCATGCGACAGCCATCTGTTCCAGGGATTTTTAAAATATAAAGGTTTTACAAAGATACAGAATATTAGGTTTACTCATTATCACACGCTTTAGTAATTATAAAGCATTTGACAGATCTTCTGATCAAAGCTATATAATAGTGAACCATGAACACGCGTTCGTCACATGTCAAAGATATCATAACGCAGTTTATGAAGAGAATTGGTTTTGAACGTCTTCCTTCATATACAGCTCACAAATACAGTTCATAATGTATCATAAACACTTATATCTAATATAGTCTTAAATCTACTTAGTAATCTAATATATCTTTAATATAAGCAGACTCGTTACTGACAAACTCTTGATGGAAATGTGTTACTACACCACATGTAGATTTTTAACAATGACATATAAATACATTAGGAACTCCATTAAGAAACATTCCCCGTGTGTTATGACAGTGTTACGAACACTACCCATCAAGGTGCAATTATTATCTGAAGGGTAAGCGAAGGTCGTTATGTGCTTTCTCCGTGACAGCTGATGTTAGCCGACCACATATTTTCAAACTGCTGCTCACGCCATGTTGGTAACGTCGTGAAAAACACTTTGAGTAAAGCGCTATCCGCCGTTTCCTCTTGCGTGAGACACCAATGATTGGCTAAAATCACTTTAATTGATCTGAGATTGTGCATATGCCTTCCCATATGATGGCATGTTAATGTGTTATAAAGACTGTTTATAATTTATAAGTACCACTTCAATCATTTTATTTAAAGTGTCATGAATATCGCTTGTTATTTTGTTGATATTGTAATGTGTAATGGCTCTTCATGATTAGACAGAACAAACCATGATATAAATGTATTTAAAATCATACGGTGATATAGCGCACTCTACAGCGTACTTAAAAACACTTTAATTTAACTATTGACCCTGACCCTATTAAGCTCTGACCCAGAGCCAAAGAATCAGACTTTCTTATATTTATTCTAGTCTTGAGGAATGCTACTCCAGGTTTCCTGAAGGACTTAATTTGGCAAGTTCTTCTTTCTCATTTTCAGCCTGGTCCCTTTCTGGGGAATTATTATTATTATTATTATTATTATGATTATTATTATTATTATTATTATTATTATTATTATTATGATTATTATGGTTTAGCCAGACAGTGATGTATGAATCATTTAGGCATCAAAACCATTCTACTTGGTCATGACCCAGTGAGAAACAGATGCAGATGTTGACAGATGATTAGTATACTGGTGATGCTGCATGCTGAGTGGATAAAACAGATGAGAGGGGTAACGAAGTTGATGTTGATGTTTTTACATAAAGCACTTTGCAGGCTACTTCAGTAAATAATCTATTCCCATTTCTTTTAATTGTATTTTTAATCTAAAGAAATGATAGGGGTCAAAACTTCTGCACAGAAAAGTTAAATAAGGAAGAAAAACTATGTCTTTTAGGTGATGTACTACTGTACAGTACTGTATATCACATGTACAGTTAAGTTGTATTATTACAGGAGGACCGAAATATAATATTAAATATATAATTTTACTAATCACGGATATAACTCATTTTGACATAAAAAAAGAAAGAATTGTATTATATTGTTTGTTTGTTTTTAATAACTTTATATTTAAAGTGGTCCCATGCTTGTAGCACTTAATGATGTTACAAACAGCACCATCGTTCGTTTCTTCTTTTATGTGATTTTGAACAAAATCAATATACAATATAACAAAGTTACAATAAATAGTTCTGCAATATGAGGAGTACAGTATCTTCACACCAGAGCGAGTCTATGCTGCTAATAATCAAGGAACACAGTGAACGGAACAGAACGTTTACAGGAAGAAACAAGGCCTGATGAAACAATGGCAGCTGAGAAGAGAAAACGCCGTTCTGGGAAATGTTCACAGCGGAAAAAATAAAAAATAAAAAATCACGCTTATGACTCTGCATAAAGAGCAAAGCCACCAGAGAACTCTTGGCAAGCCATCAAATTGAACACATAACGCTGTCTTTTTCTCTCTTTCTCTCTTTCTCTTGTACTTTTCTCTCGTGCCTTTATTGAATTGCATGCAGTAATTCACAGCTTCGGTCGTTTCCGTTCAGCCCCGTCCCAGCGGATCGCCTTTTGATGGAGCGTTCTAGGTCTCGGAAGCTGAGTGACTGTTTGAGGTAACGCGTTGCTCTCTGACACACTGTAGTACCTTCTAGTCGCCGCGACCGAATATACCCGGCGACACGCCTGCAGATCTGTCACGTCTCTTCAGCATCAGGGAGTGACGCGGCCCCCTTTGGGGCTACAGGATGGATCTGCCATATTTTCCTCTTGCGCTGCCGTCAAGCGCTTTTTATTGGCATGGCGGCCTGGTATTTCTATGCAATATCAAGCTGCTTTGTGAAAATGCTTCCAGAAATGAAAGAGGTTTAGTTTCAGATGGACTACGCTGGCCTTTTACAACTGAAGGACCTTTATTCATATAAAAAAAAAAATCTCTAGAGTGCATAAAAAAAACCCCACGAATGTCTTTATGGTTCACATGAGTAGACACCCAAAGGCACATGAATAATTCATATTTCTTTCATTGTTGTTTTTTTTTCAGTGACATGTAGGACATGTGAACATTTCTACTTTTCATGTTATTTACCGTTTGCAGCAACATGTACAACTTCTGCCTAAGGAGTGAATTTTTTTGCCATGTTAATTAATACATGCATGAAAAAAAAAACAACACCAGAAAATAGGTCTTCACGTCGCCATTAAATATTAATCCATTTTTGAAGCAGAAACAAAAGAATAAAGGTATAAGTGGATGATCCAACGATTGAAAGAGGGGGGAAAAAAAAGCATTGTGTGGTGCTGGAGGCCACGGCAATGCCGGATAATGGAAGTCTGCTTTTGAGGCCATTGGTTGTAGATATGAAATTTTAATCCATCTCTCTAAACTTCTCGTCAGCTCAGGTCAGGCTATTACCTGCAGGTCACGCACACAGACAAAGCAGGTCACGGCGAGGGCGATGGAAAAATCAACCCCGACCTTCCATGTGTTGTTCAGACTGCATGCTTCTCTGAGCTACGGCTGTTTTGAAATTGACATCCATTTAGAAGTATGAAAAAAAAAAAAAGAAATGAAAAGGTGCACAAACTGGGGTTAGATGCGAGTCGATCACAACTTTATTTAAACGTGTACTCAAAATATATAGAAAAGCTTGGGGTACAGGATATCACACCATGTTCCTGTCTGGGACCTCGGATAAAATGTCAAAAAAATACTTAGGGGGCTGTAGTGATGGAGGAAAATAATCAATGATGGCGTGATGTGATACAGCAGACTTGATCTAATACTAGAGATTTTTCCAGTATACTGTAAATCGGTTACACCAGAAGAGTTTGGAAAAATATGTTTTCTTATTAAGATATAACACATTGTACATTTTTACCATTTACAGTAATAATTGGTTCCTGTTCTAGCTTATGTTATGGCAGCTACACATCTTTTTCTTTTTCTCTCCTGAATAGTAAGAAGGGCAACTTATGTTACCGAAAAACCTCAAAAACTTTGTTTAAAGTTATAACTTTACCTTTCACTGTTAGAAAGATCACTGACACTGGAGACTCAGAGGACATTAGAGACAATACATGCTAGTTCCACTGGGTGCAGAACTACAGTACATTATCCATCACCCCCAGCACATCAAGTGCCTCACTAATCAATTTCATTCATGTCTCGTTATGTCTTGTTTGCATGACTATATAAGCTTATATACTGGACAAACCCTCCATGACATCACCTGTTATGGAGGTTTTCTGAAGAGCAGATTCAACTGTAGGACCTCTGGTCGCCACCATCTTGGCAGGATCTGACTCTGCCTAAACCTTCATGAATGGGCAAATGGGTGGACCAATACAAGCATGGCTGTTGGTTTGAACATGACTACTGTACTAACATCAGTTAGCTTAGTTGTAGCATAGGAAAAATGCTAAAGTGGATTGCATTAATTTATAAACTAACATTGCATTTGATTGAACTCTGTCAATTCATTCGCTATTACTCAAATCGGCCACATCCTCAATATAGTTTTAATTGAAAATGAATCCCTATACAGTTGTCATGAAAGGGAAATCTAGCTTTGGAGACCAAAAATTTTTTTTTTTTTTGTACCAGGCTGTAAACATGTTTTGGAGATTGTATCACTTTTCGAGCTCTAGTGGTCATTTGAGGAACTGCACATTATGGCATTTCCACTTTCAGACTTTGCACCTTGGGAATGTTCTCGCTTTTTTGACCTTCAAGCTTTTGTTATCTTCTATGCTACATCATTGCTCCCATGTATGCTTCTTGACTAATATTCATAGCTGACATTAATAGTTCTGGTTTTAACCATCCTTAATTAATTACTCATGCTTCCATCCACCTCCTCGGCCATTTCCTGTTGGACAAATCCACATAACTCTCTTAAACACTTAAGAGAACAATCTTGTGATATGTGTGATTAGTTCCTAATTACGGCTTGACGTGCATTTTGAGACTGCAATGAATGATTCCCTTGTAGCCATATCCATCTGATGTTATAAACAACAAACTCACATGACCTATTCAGGTTCACGAGAGAAGGAGAGAAGGATAGCTGGTTGTCCTGAAATACGGTACACCAAGGTTGCGTGTGTTTTTATGGTGGGGTGAACCACCGAGAGTTCTCCAGGGAGTTGACAAGATCTTGACATTTGGATGCATCTCCAGTACAGCGGCCTGGTCTAGCTGAGATTTCATTTTCAGGTGATGAGCTGCCATCCGTGATGAGATGTCTGACAGACACGCTGAGATGCATGAAGGAGGAAACAAGGAGATGAGGTGAGTGTCATCAGTATGGCAGTGGCAAAAAAAAAATAATAATATGGTAGGATATGACCTTGGTGCAAGAGTGGGTGATATAAATGCAAATATTGCGATATGAGCAAGCTAACAGGCCATGTTTAAATATGTACTTTAACAAGAATGTTGCTAATTGTGCTATGATTATTTCAACATAACTGGTGAAGTGTGAACACAATGACCAGAATTAAGATCACAGTTTCAGTTTAACAGTTAACAAAAATGCTAATACTAGTACAGTATCTGAATGAGAGCTCACGTAGTGGTACAGTTTAGATCCGTCCGAAAAAAAACAAACAAAAAAAAAAAACTGAATGTGCAGTTGACTTAGTGAGATTTACAGCACAAGCCTGCAGTACAGTACAGTATATTAGTCTAAATGATTCTTTTCACAGGGGTAACTTAATAATATGATGTAATGTTTACCTTAATGTTAATCTTTATGGACTGAATGCTGCAATAGATACAGCATTAGCATACTGGAAACTGTCTTCTGGTCAGTGGTGGATTATGTTATAGGGCCCATAGGCTATTGCTTGCGTGGGGTTCCCCCTTACTCATTATGCTTTACCAAATAATAAGTAATTTAGTGCCATGTGCAATAGCGTGCTACAAATATTCCACAGCCCATCACTGACAATACGTGACTTACTGCACAACAATTTGTTAAATATGTTTCTCATGGCCCAATAGGGGTCTATTTAAAAAGCAATTTTAAATAATTTAAAGTAGTCTGTTCAATCCGGGGCCCCTGCACACATGGGGCCCCTAGGCCAGCCTGGGCATTAATCCGCCCCTGGTTCTTCCAGATTTGAAAGTTATTATTTAAAAAATAACAATAGATAAATATCTTTGGAATGCAAAAAACATTAAAGCCATCCGAAAATTCCAAATAGCTAAATGCTTATTCGTCAAGCCTGGGATTAAACCAGTACTTCTTCTACAAAAACTACCTGAGATCAAGCTAACTTGGTAAATAAAAACATAATTTTTATATATTTGCTATATATTTCAGTCAGTCACTGAGAAATAGCTGTGCTGGATACTTTAACTAAAATCCTAACTGTGGTATGTGAAAATACAACTTACTAGTATGTGGTTTTGCGGGCTTGAACAGGCTAATCTTACTCTCCTAGCTTATGCTAACTGTGTAAGGAAATGTATTTGGTCACTCAGTCAAGATATTCCGACAGGGTCAACATTTTTTTTATATTGATATTAGAAGCTAATCCAGCTAGTCAGCAAGGTCACATTGAAATATATTGTATAAAAAATTTAGCATCGGCATATGAAGCATTTTTAACATACAAACTAATGTTGCGCTAAAGGTGGCTAGGTTGCGCGTACATCAAAGCCATTCAAAACTTGTTTGCATTAGTGGAAAGCCAAGCGAAGATTTAGTAAAGTCATAGCACCATGGGATCCAATAATGTTAGCAAGGACGGTAGCAAGAAGAAAAAGGAGTCACTTTCAGTTTGATTTTTAAAGCAATCAGTGCGAGGAGGAATCATAAATTACGGTGAGGTGTACGTGTATTTTTTTTTCATATTTTACTTTATTTAAATTTGTATGATTATGATATGCCAGTTAGTTTGATGATAGCTTAGCATATGATGGAAAATATTAGCATTTAAGGTACTGTAAATACACCCTGCAGATGAGTTAGATAAGGTAAACAGCTAAATAAGATAAGGTTTATATTTTGACATGGCAAAGATGTCTGACGGAAATTACATCTGAGTAATCAGTTTAGCATAAATATCTTGTTGATATCAACAGTTCAAGCTAGCTAAACGTGTTCAGTCAGGACCATCCTAAAATGCTAATATTGTTATTCAAATCTCAGTCATGCAGCCTAAAATATATAACGTAAAATAGATAAGTTAATGCTACATGTGCAAAAATAAATTTGTCCTTTAGCATGTAGGAGGAAAAAACTACAAGCTAACTGGTGTTTTGTGAATGCTTGTATTTCAGTCAGTGAGCTAGCATTATCTTTATTTAAAAAGTATTTTAAAATTATTATCCTGAGGCCCTTTTGAGTAAATTTGTGCATGAACACTTAGCATGGATAATTTAAGCAGCCAGCTAGCAGCTCGGTCATGGTGTACGATAGCAGTATTAGCATTTTGGGCTTTGATGGATAAAATAAATATTAACATTGTTAGCGTTTCTGACTGAAGTACGTCTGAATAATTGATGGCATGTGAACAGATAAGTCATGCAGGATAATCAGATACAGTTCAGTCAGTCATGCTAATAAAATGCTAATAGACACTACCTGATCCCGGCGCTTACCGGTTTGTCATTCTCATGTGGGTCACGTTAGGCTTTTCTCGGCCAAGGTTCTGCTTTAAGTGCGAAGAGAAATTTCAGGTTGACGTCCAGAGTCAATCCCCTACTTTTGGCATGCTTCACAGATGCTTAAGACTCTCATGGTGGAGAATAAATGCTGTCTTTATCCATGCTTTGGAGCGCCTCGGGCTGAAGGGCAGCTCTCGTGCAAGCTATCAATAGTGAGTCCGTCCCGGGAGAGCCAAACAGATTGAGGTCTTATTGGCCGGACTCAGTCAGGTAATGTCCTCCAGGAGTTATTGCAAACTGCCCCTCTTTTCTTTCACTTTAAAGACTCTCGGAGAGCGTGACTCGTACTCTCTGAATAACCGCGAGAAATCAATGACGGATGCCGACCTGCCAGTTGATCGTGCTCATATGTCAACACATTAGCATGCTTTTCTTCTCTTGCTTTAGGCGTAAATATTGACTGGATCTCAAATACAGAGGTATTCCCAACGGTGCACACAACCAAGCCCTTTGTGTCACTGACATTCTCTTGAGCAAAAGAAGATTTTAATAATTCATATACAGTAAACATACAGAGTGTTTACAGGTTTGAAGATGGTTTCGCTTACATGAAGCAAGTGCTACCTCATTAGTATGGCCTTAGCAGCACATGTATTTAAAGTTGTATCGTTTAGTACAACAGGTTCGGTTCGGTGCGAGCTGAATGAACCTCAGAGCATTTCAGACATTTTTTGTTTTGCATTTTTTAAATAAACATATATAGAGCTCAGGATTGTGCAGTATAGAGTAATATATCCTTTTTTTCGACAAAACCTGGGCAATAAGATGAACTGAGATGATTTTAAACAATTACACACCCATGACTGAGCAAAGAATGAAAGAAATAAATGGATCTCATAGGCAATGAAGTAGCACAGATGCACATAATCACATGTTTTCCTGGTTGTTTTTGGTTGTTTCTCTGACGTAAAAAAAATCGCAAATTATATGCTCATTTTGAGAGTTCTACATTTTTGCGGCATCATTCAAATATTCTGGTAGTGGTAATATGTTATAAACTTAATACTAACTTTCGTTCTTCCTGGCATATCCAAAAACCCATATGCACAGTTTGATGTCTGATGCCGCCTCTTTAACACACACCGTCAAGGCTTTCATGTACAATGCACAGTGTGTATATATATATATATATATATATATATATATATGCAACATGTTATTTCACTAATTAATTGAAGCCTACCTCAATGCAAAGTTGTTCTAATTAGAATCAGATGGTTAACAGATATGTGGCAGGACCCGTAGGCCTCGTCCAAATCTGATATGTTCCACAAATCTGATCTTTTGAACTGACTGTCCATACTGTTTGGTCAGACTGGGATTTGGCTCTAGTTAATCTGGCTCTGGCAGCTCAAATCTGACACCTTGTCAACCTATCTGCATTGGTTGCTGTGGTAACAATGCCAGAGGCTCGCAGGCAGCACAGTGTTTCCTCATATATCACCCTGTTTCTGTACATTCCCTCTAGCTTTGCCTGTACCACCGCACCCCCACCCTCCCCCAAAGTGCTATCAGACATTTCACTTTCGTCCTCTGTCCAGCGACTACTGTTCTCCATTTCCATACTGCAGCTAAGCCAGACGCTATTCCTAAAACAACATTAATTTAGCTGCATGGAAAATTCAAGGGTGCAGCTGTCACATACACTAACAGTCAAAAGTTTGGAGACACCTTCTAATTACATCTTTCCTGATTTTTATTTCTTTCTACATTTCTCAAAAAAATGCTGAAGGCGTTTATCCAAAATACACAATAATCTCTTTTGAACAGTTATGATATTGAGATGTATATCTGCTACTTCTGCTCTGTAAAGCTTCATAACGGCTCTAATCTGAGGTGCTGGTTGTTAATTGGTGATTTCTGAGGCTGGTGACTCTAAATGAACTTCTCCTCTGCAGCAGAGCTCAGTTTTGGTCTTGTTCTCCTGGGAAGGTCTTCATGAGAGACAGTTTCATCATGGAGCTTGATGGGTTTTGCAAATGCACTCGACACGATACTGTTCTTGCAAGAACTGCTCTAGAACAGCTGACCTTCACATCTTAAAATAACAACTGACTGTTAGTATTGTTACTTAATTACATAATGCCATATGTGTTATTTCATAATTAAAAAAAAAAAAACCCAGTATAGTTATTAAATAGAAAATAAATCCAAACTTTTGACCTGTACCGTACATAGCGGTAATATCACCAGCAGCAAAAACAAAACAAAACAAAAAACCCTCCATGACATCCTAAAGCATAGCAACTTAACTATCTTTCTAAGCAATTAAAATTACTTATTTCCATCTCTTTTTCTGAAATTGTCTTCCCGCACAACCTTAAGCAATGAATCATTACGTAACGTAATGGACAGACTGAGATCTGATGGCACCCTGTCCAGGGTGTACCCCGCCTTGTGACCCTGTAAGTCTCCTGGGATAGGTTCCAAGGCCCCCTGTGACCCTGTATACAGGATAAAGCTTTATAAACAATAATGATATTTATTTTTTTAAACTATTTTTATTATCTAACTTAAAAAAAAAACTTGCATAATTTCAATTTGCTATGTATTTCCGTCAGTGCCTAGATACGGAGTGCCTAAAGTGACATAAGTAAAAAAAAAAAAAAAAAAGCAGAGAAAGTTTCATGTGCGCATTTAGTAATTAATTTATTTAATTAATTATTTGTTTTTTTTTAACTCATCCATCTAGTACGTACTTAGATGTTTTTTTTTAAAGAAAGACAGAAAGCTTTATGTGAATTTGTTATGCGTTTAAGAAATGATAACTAGTGGTTTAAAGCTTGTACTGTATGAGTTTATACACTATGTTTACAAGTTAAACTCATCCTCATTAAAAAGTAAGTGAATCTCTTTGTTGTTTAAACTTTGTTGTACCAAAAACGTCTCAAAACCGAGGTATGTTCTGAGCCATAATTTTATTTATTTATTATTATTTTTAATTACCATCACCCGTTATCGTCTCCTTTTTCTCTCTCTTAAAGTTAATAAGACTAACTCGAAGCCCTCCATCCGTGTTCAGCAACGTACCATGAGAACGTATCGTGTCTTGAGTTTAGCCTTAAATCTTTTACGCTATAAAGCCATGTTTCTGCCAAGCTGCTGTAGCATTGCTCTTAATTCTCTCCTAACACCTCAGTATACTGATTCCTAGACACTTTTTTTCCCTGCGCTGATTGACAGAACTAGCATGTCCCACAGGACAATCTGAGGCTCGCACCACAACCCCTGTTCGTTTTCTCTCTGCTGATTAGAAAAACGTTTTTTAAATACAATAGTCATGACTACATTTATCCTAGACCCCAATAAAAAAAAAAAAAAAACAGATATTCATGGCATACTTCATGCTTCACTAAACACTGTAATTAAGAGCTGATTTTCTTAGCCTGACCTTGGTGCTGTTTTGCACTTACGCACGTTACCTGCGCTTTTTTTTCCCTAGGAAAGAACCTCTCAATTACTGTATTATCTCCATGTTAATAGGGCATTATGGATGCCACTAGGGGTGTGAAATGCCTGCGTAATGATGGGGTTATAATAGACATCATGAATAATGAGCTAGGATCAGGGAAATGAGACAAAGCTCTCAGTGCTAAGCCGTAATTTAGCTTATATACAGTGGGCTGCCATTTTTGTTAGCCTTGTAGCTTCACTTATTAGCAGCCTAATCAAATACACCACCATAAAGATCACTGGGTGGGTGTAAAAAAATAACAATTTTAGAATTGTTGTCACATTCCTGTACCAATTCATACTGATTACTCATGAGCCAGTTATCATCAGCTAGTATTATTTGTCAATGATTACATTTAGGACTTATTTTTCTCTTTCTGATAGTGAAACATGTCCAAACATGGTCGAAAGGGACGTGGCCTACAGAGAGCGTCAATGTCTGTACAGTAAATCCCCTACATACGAACGATTTCCATTCCAAGAGTCTAATTTGTTTGTAAGTCCAAGTCTTAGGTACACACCACAACCACTTGTACACCACAACCACTTGTAGAGGATGCACACGGCACGCACGTGACGATGTACGCCAAATGTGTCGTCTAACCTCCACGTGTAAACTCGTGTTTATATCTTTGAAAGTTCTTAACTTGAATTATGTATGTAGGAGACTATATTCTTAGCAATTTTTTTTTAGATAATTATTTTACCAAACTCACGAGGGTTTAGATGATCTTCAATAAGATACAATATTCATAATTATTTGTGAAAACAGCATGGTTTTAGCATGTTTTAGGGGTTTAACTGTTTATGAAGCCATCCTGCAGTCCCACCAGTGGCCACCAGTGGGTTCAGTTGGAGATGAGCATTCAAAATAGCGGGTGAGTTAATTGCCTAAGCTTCAACGTTGTGACGTTGTTAATCTCGTACCTTAACACTGGCATTTGAGGAGTTTGAGATGCTGATTTCACTTAGAACTGCTGAATACTGGCAATGATGCTGCATTTTACTTTGCTTGAAAATGGGAAATTGTCATCTTTTCATAACATTTCTGTATATTTGTATATACTGTAGCTTAGTTGTTTACTCTTCATGCTTTGATTGCCAATGTTGATTTGAAGTCACTTCCTGAACTCGGGGTTGAGGAGATGCTAAGTTTAAAATGATGGAAGAATTGCTTGAAGTGTCTGCCAAGAAAGAGAGAGCGAAAGAAACACACACACACATACATACGTACAAACAAACATACACACATGCGCACATGCATATGATGCCTGAATGTTCAATTGGGTTTATTCACAGAAAGAGAGCACAAGTTCACTTCCTGATTCTATTACATTAAAGCCATTCACATGTTTTATAGAACTCCGGGGAAACAAAAAGATTCCAGTGAGCCAAGGAAGTATTACCATATAAGGAATAAGGAGAAGGAGGAGACTATGGAAAGAGACAGGGAGTATTATAATGTACAGTAAGTCCCTCACATACGAATGACATTGTTTGACTTAATCTGCTATACACAGTATAAAACTAACATGGTCCATGATCTTGTTCTATAGGATTTTGCTCATGGTTCAATGATTCATGTTAAAAGAACGAGCGATGTCTGCCACCTTTTCACCTCGCTTTATTCTCACTTTTGTCTCTATAGTTATAGCTTGGCACTTTGTAGCATCATTGCCGCTGCTTTTACGCTTGCTGCACTGTAGTGATGCGCGGGTCGTCTGGTAACCCGCGGGTCTGGTTGGGGCGGGTAACGGAATTGTCACTTTATTTACGGTGCGAGTTGGGGCGGGTCATTTAAAACAAAATTAAAACAAAAAATTCATGTATGTTGCGTGCAATTCCCTATCTATTTTGTATTCTTGGTATGAATATGACCTGATTTATCGTTCATATTCATAATCATATGTTGTTGCCAGTTTACAGGGCGATGTTTCCAAGCACTTTCAGGCTGAAATAAAGGCTGGGTTGGAAAAATACCCCACCCGGGCATCACTACTGCACTGCACACGTGTCTATGTACACTGGACATGTGATCTAACTTCCACGATTGAACATACATGAACACATATTCGTATCTTCGAAAGTTCATAACTTGAATGTTCATATGAACAGGACTTTATTTTTAGCACTGCATTTTATTTTTATATAATAATTTTTACCAAACTCATGAGAGTTTAAGGTCATTTTTACGAAGATAAGATCATGTTTTTCGGCTGTTCCCTTTCAGGGGTCGCCACAGCAAATCATCTGCCTCCATCTAACCCCATCCTCTCTATCCTCTTCTCTCACACCAACTAACTTCATGTCCTCTCTCACTGCATCCATAAATCTCCTCTTTGGTCTTCCTCTAGACCTCCTGCCTGGCAGTTTAAACCTCAGCATCCTTCTACCGATATATTCACCATCTCTCCTCTGAACATGGCCAAACCACCTCAATCTGGCCTCTCTGACTTTATCTCCAAAACATCTAACATGGGTTGTCCCTCTGATGGGCTTATTCTTGATCCTATCCATCCTTGTCACTCCCAAGGAGAACCTCAACATCTACAGCTCTGCCTCCCGTCTTTTCTTCAGTGCCACTGTCTCTAAGCCGTACCATTCAAAATGGCGGCTATTCAACGTCGTGACGTCCGAGCGCCTAATCTCTTACCTTAACACTCGAGACGGTTTATTTTGCTTGAAAATAGGAAATTGTCTTTTTTTTTTTTACCTCCATGGTAATTTTCGTTGGCTAACAACACGCGAGCTTTGATGTAGCTGAGTTGGTTACTGTTCATACTTTGATCTGCAATGCTGATTTGAAGTCACTTCCTGAACTCGGGGTTGAGGAGATTAAGTTTAAAATGATGGAAGAATTGCTTGACGTGACTGCCTAGAGAGAGTGAGGGAGAGGCACACACACACTTTTGGGTTTATTCACAAAAAAAGAGGTATATTTGCAAGAATTCACTTCCTGAGTCAGTTACATTAAAGCAATTCACATGTTGAATAGAAATCCAAGAAAACAAAGGGTTCTGAGGAAACAAAGGGTTCTGGGGAAACTAAAGTGGTCCAATGAGCCATAGGAAGTATTACCATATAAGGAATGAGGAGGAAGGGGAGGGGGGGGGGGCATGGAAAGCGAACCCTGAGAAATTTACAAGGAAGGCAAAAACGTAACAGTACAATGTTTTGGAGTTCAGGAGTAGGAATTCCAGGTTGCATGTTCTTTGTTTTTTTCTCTTCTAAGGTTCTTAATGACGGGTTGCAACTTAGTCTGAGTTTTAATTATAGAGTTCAAAGCACTGTGCAAGTTTTTATATGAAATATGCTTTTAAATAGATTCGAGCCTACGCAGGTATTGAAATACAAAGATACGTTTTTCATCTCACCCCTCACCCCAGGCTAGTACAAATTCAGTTGTTTCATTAGATAGATAGATCGATAGATCGATAGATAGATAGATCGATAGATAGATAGATAGATAGATAGATAGATAGATAGATAGATAGATAGATCGATCTAACAGCAGCAGTAGAATGAAGTAATGCAAAGACAGGTGTGTAGATGTAATTGCACATTGTAGATCTTACACATAGTCAGTAATATGCAGGGTAATGTGAGAACTGAACAAAAGTTTAATGTTAGGAACAGAAAAAAAATACTCCAAGATACAGTATATGAGAAGGAACTAATAAGTGAAATGAAGTTAATTGCACAATATTGTATGTTATAGTGAGATTAACTAACAGCTGGAAGCTAAGAACATTTGAATCTGCAAAGGACCCCATAAAGAAGCACTAATATATATATATATATATATATATATATATATATATATATATATATATATATATATATACTACCGTTCAAAAGTTTGGGGTGACTTTCTAACTCCATGATGGTTCCTGATATTTCTTTCTTTCTACATTGTAAAGGAATGCTGAAGGCGTCCAAAAAATGCATTAATCTCCTTTGAACAGTTAATGGTGAGATGTTTCTGCTACTTCTGCTCTGTAAAGACTTTATAACGCCTCTAATCTGAGGTGCTGGTTGTTAATTGGTCATTTTTCAGGCTGATAACTCTAAATGAACTTTTCGTCTGCGGCAGAGGTAGGTTTTGGTCTCGCCCTCCTGGGACGGCCTTCATGAGAGACAGTTTCATTATGGTGCTTGACGGATTTTGCAAATGCACTTGACAATACTGTTCTTGCAAGAACTATTACAGAAAGGCTGACCTTTGTGTCTTAAAATAACAACTAACTGTTGTTTTTCTTGTTGTTACGTAATTACCTAATTCCATATGTGTTATTTTTTGATAATAATAGAAATGCCCAGTATTGTTGTAGAATGTAGAAAATAAATCACTAAACAAAAACAAAGAAATTTGCAAGTGACCCCAAACTTTTGAACAGTAGTGTATATATATATATATATATATGCTTAAAAATGCATGCCCATGTTTCGAGTGTCAACTCGTAAAGTAACACAATCAGATTTCCCATATGCACTACGTAGGGTGCCTACTGAGTACAGCCGCTCAAGCGTGCATTTAAATAAGAACCCAGTGTAGCTTATAATAAACGGTCAAACCTTTATGATCAGCCCTTTAGACTGACATATGGTGGTGACACATGATGTCTCGCCTCAGGCTGTGCACACACACATACACACATACACACACACACACACACAAACAATTGACTTTCTGCCAGCGCATTTTGCTGCCGCTGCAGGACCTGACATTTAATGATCTTTAGACAGAGTGATGTCACATTTATCAGTCTTCATCAGAGCGAACACATCCCAATCGTCCAAGTGTAAACACAGGCCTGTTCATCCCCTACACACACACACAAACACACACACGCGTGCATATTTCCTCAGCCTTTCTCACTGTCTTATCTCTCTCGCTTTCACTTATACACTCAATCAGGGCAATTAACCAGCGCAGACGTTTACGGCCCAGATGGCACCGCACTAATCCTAATCCTCCTAACACCAGCCAAGTCGCTGGAGTTCGGCCAGTTCAGCGCTTTCTTCAACAGCACAGTCGTAGCCTGAAAGTGTGTGTTTCGCCTCCCTAAGAAAAAAAGACAACTGTAAGCTCTTTTGCTGATATCTCTGTTCGGAAGTGAGCGGTGCTAAGTGTAATTATGGCGTCACATTAGGAGCAGAAGTTCTTTTGTAAATAATTTACCAACACACCAGAAGGAAATGTTTATATTCCTGATAGTTTTGTCACGGCTTCATGGTTGCTAGCTACTGTACTGCGCCATACGCACGAGCTTCGCGAGAGCTTTGACACGACAAACACGTCATCGTTACATGTTACATGAGTTTATCCGAAAAAAAAGCAAAGAAAGCAATCCAGAGCAAATCTAAAAATGAATAAAATTATCTTTTAAAGTAAGCACAAAAGTAATGGAACAACTTTGTACTTTACCTGTGTATTAAAAATATTGGTAACTATTCAGCTACAAAACTTCTGTATTTTTTTTTTTTTTGAATACATAAACGTTTGCCAGGAAAATTATATAAATGCAAGAAATGTTTCTCTGACATGCCAGGTTTCAATGACACAAACAGTTATATAAACCTATTTTAGTAGTACACTTTCACATTTTGAGCAAAGCGCAACATTTAGCTGCCGGATTCCAACAAAAGACGATGCTTCAGGACGAGCCAATCACATCCCTTCTTTATCTCGTGTGATCCAGACGGTAAAGTATTACAGTTATGGTTCGCTTAATATCTGTGATACGTTTTGTAAAATAGGATATACTGTATATTTAGACAACCACAAACACAACTGCAGGCTGCTTTATCCCTTGGGTGGTGAAGTTACAGTATAGCATTTTGAAAAAAAAAAACAACACCACAAATTTACACTGACATAACCCAAATAATTTTGATCTAATATTTTGGCAACTTTTTAACACCCTTGTGACTCAAAGAAAACACCAGTTTGCGACGCTTCTTGTTTCATTACAAAAACCATTTTCTTTTTAATCAAAATAAATAAAGGAGTTATCTCATTTTGCTGCCAAACTGTTCGTTCGAACGCAAGGCCTTTTTGGATGTTTTTGCACTTTTTACTTACAAATTTTAAATGTAGACCTTCTTGAACTTTTGCTACAGTCTGTTTACTGAGCTGCATTATTATCAAATGTAATCACGTACGAAACCATTAACACACACGAAATGATCTCTGCTGTTCTCACAGCTTCATTTAAACTGTGAATTTATGCTAATCCACGACGAAAGCACGATGTACACGTTTGTTTGTGAACGCACAACAGTAACGGGTTGCTTAGCATTCTTTACATTTCTCACAAATGTTCAATTGTAATTATCAGGAAGAAAAAAACCTTCATAGCTTTTCTATAGCATTTTCTTCTTCCTCTTCTTCAGGCTCGTATAAGAGTTCTGATTCTCTACATGTCTGCAGTCTGAGCTCCGTCATACACCGGCACTTTATTAGCCGTAGTGTTCCAGTGAGGAATGGAATGCCAGCTCAGTGCAGGATGCCGGTATGATTGGAAGCAGATGCTCCTTTAATGATGTTTGAGTAAAACATTGAATGTCTTCATCTCCCTGAGTAACTCGTGTATTATAAAAACAGCCATAAAGCAAGCGTCTGTCATGAACATCCTGCCACGGGCATTACGCTCAGGATGGATTGGACTGATGAGAGCAGATTTCCAACGCTCTCACTATCCCAGCGCTGGGCCCGCTGTAGATTTATGGGACAATAATGCACCTTGGCCCGACTTCCTCTTGCCCCCCACATCATATCCTATTAACCTTGGCAATGTTTAGCGACGTAAGTACGGCCGCTCGGGTAATACTGCTGAAATAACGTTTTTGAAACATCAACCCCTCGGGAGTGACCCTGAGGGCTGGGATGTGATTGAAGTACAGACGGGGTGTGTATGTGGGGGGGGGCAAGGGTAAAGGAGGGGTCAAGATGAGGCCGAGGGGAGCGGAGGACATTCACAACATCGAGTTTCAATTCCAGAATTCTCTTTTTTTCCCCCTTTTTTTTCCCCGGTCACTCATTACAGCTGTAGATAAAGGAGGTGATGGAAGGGGGCCACGTTTGCCACCGGACTTCTGTTCGCTCTGGTCGATTGTGTTGAATTTACTCCTGCAGTGTTCAATTGAGTCTGGTTTAATCCTGCATGGAGGGAGGAAAAGAAAAAAAAAAATCAATATTTAAAGAGTTAAATAAACCTGGCTTTTTAACTTTTTTATTGTTGAAAAGACTGGCTTTGCGACTGGCCGTTACAAGGACACAGTTTTTATGCAGACGATACAGGGAGAGGGATATAAATAGGAGGGTATGATGATTAATTAGCATCGTCTCGGCCAATCGTATTAATTGTGTTTAAAAAAAAAAAAAAGCTTGCTAAGCACAATGGCGCACCCTGTGAAAATGGCTGACTTGGTGAGGCCGTGCCCAGAGCGCTTAGCACAGAGGACACGAAGGGGATGAACCTGACATGAGCAAATATTTGGAAAAATGTCTTCCATTACTCGGTTAAACAGACGCAAATTAGACGAGGCCTAAGAGCTTGTCAGAAACGAGAAGCCACTCGAGTGTGCTGCGAATAGAGGAACTGTAGCTCCTGTATGGAATACATAACACAAAACACACAAAGGAGATTTATCAGGTTTGAGTAGCTAAAAAATAGTAGCCGTGATTCCCATACCCTTACTGTAGAGTCCTTTTAGAGTCGTGTTTGAGAATGAACTCGAATGGGCGGTTTTGATTAGTTCCGCTTAGAGTTCGTCTCCTGATGGCATCAAATACTGTATGTTTTTTTTTTATTATTAAAATCTCAATAGGAACTGGAAGTAGCTTTACAGTATACTGTATAGCTTTAAAGTTAAATAATGCAGAAGATTAAAATGAGCAAACTTAGCAAACAAGCTAATCTTCCGCGATATGAAAACTCAGTGGTACTAAAGGCATCGGTGATCTCTGCTATGTCTTTCGAATCTTTAAATGTAATCTTGTAAATAAACAAAAAAAATACTTACAAATATAAATACAGTACAGTTGTAGCCTGTAGCAAGGCTTATATTTTTTCTTCCTCCATTGCAATAAGTCAAGCAGAAAATAATAATCTTAGTAAGAACTGAAGTTGTAAGCAGGCGTCACGCTGGCGTAGTGGTTAGTACTGTCGGCTCGCACCTCCAGGGTCTAGGTTTGATTCCCGCCTCAGGTCTGTCTGCATGGGGTTCGCATGTTCTCCCCGTGCTTGGTGGGTTTTAAATTGGCTTTCCCAAATTTCCTGTAGTGTGTGCACACTGCGAGGGGTTGGCACCCCGTGCTCATGCCCTAAGTCTTCTGGGATAGGCTCCCGACCCCTCCGTGACCCGAAATACAGGAGAAAGCGGTATAGACGATGAGCGAGAGTGAATGAGTAAAGTTGCAAGCAGAGGTGCTGCTTGTCAATAGGTTAGGCAAACATCTGGGAGGACCCCAGCCCTCAAACTTATTTATTATTTACTGTATAACGTACAGTAATGGTAATGAATGCTGGTTGGAAAGGTCCCTAATTTTTTGTTAGAGTCCCGAGAATCACTTCTGGTTGTAGGAGGAGAACGGAGGAAACATTGTACCACATGTCGGTCAAAGGAATCCATTTTCCGCACTGCTTATCCTGTGTAGGGTCACGGTGGAACCTATCCCAGGGAACTCACTGCAAGCTATAAGCACACACACACACAAACACACAAACACACATGCACACCCCCTATTATATCTTACAGCAAATCTGGAAACACCAATCAGCCTACAGAGCATTACAGAGTCTTTGGACTGTTTTAGGAAACCAGAGCAGCTGGAGGGAACCCACCAAGAACGTGCAAGAGAACATGCAAACTCTACACACTTACACACACACTGGAGGTGAGATCTGAACCTCACCCCTGGAGGTGGGACCAACTTACTGTATATCACACCTGCTGTACTGTTATTTGTATAGAATTGATCAAATTTCAATTGAAATGCTGAAAATGATTTTGGTGTTTGTCACCGTCACTCAGTTTTGTGTGTGTACATGGAAAAACTAAAGGTCTAGTAATTTAGTACTGTAGCCTCAGTTTGTACATAATATTTTATTCTAATGATTTTAATAATAACCTGATGTACTGAGACGGGCTTTAATTATCATTTAATGTGAGAGAAAATATTTTGGCGAGCACATAATGTGTAGAATGGGTTAAAGGTTTTGTCTATGATATACTGTCTAAAAGGGCATTTGCAGTACTGTACAATGCAACACATTAGAAGACTTTTGGGTTGTGATGGAATTTATCGCCAAGATAACACCGTGATGGAATTCACCGGAGGAGTTTTGGTACTGGCGTAAAAGCACTGGGGGTTGTTCATCTTGTGTTGGAATTAGAGCTTTCCGTAGATTTATTTCCCTTAAGCGTTAATCTTTATTTAGTTGTGAAATGAAAGCATTAATACACACATAGTTTTTTCCTTCTGTTGTGTAATGAAGTGCCCTGCTGTACCAAAGTACTTACTGATGATTCCAGCTCTTGATGGTGACATGTACGTGTCGCTAGTGGCTCTGTTCTTCAACAACGTGACAGCTGATTTGACAAATTCAATGCGAAAAAATGCACTAACATAAACAGATCTGAGAACAGTTTTAGAACGGCTGAACTGGTTCAATCTATTAGGCCCAGATTATAGAACTGTTCCCAGAACTGTTTTTGTTTGTTTATAGTTTTTGGTTTAATCAATCAGCTGCACATTACGGGAATTTTTAATTAATTAATGTTTAATCATTTTAACATGTTAAGTACTTTGAAGTGTTATTGTGGCATTGCTGACATCATTAATTGGAAGGGTTTTTATTCCGACATACTGTAATGAGTTAAAAGGGATTTCAGTCATGGTACAGTGTATTTAAAGGGATTTATGGTAAAAATGTTGTCTACTGCTAGGACGTCGGTTATAGTGTAACACATGGGAATGTCCTTTGCTAGGACAAAGTGTCCTGGTAATAGATTATAATAGGTATTAAATAGGTCATAATATATATATATTTTTTTGCATAAATGTTACGCAAGCATTTCGTCATGATGTAATGCGTAAGAAAGGGTGTCGGTTATGATAGAAGTTATCTAATGGGGTTTCAGTAAAGACGTAATGCAATAGATAGATGAGTTTGGATAGGACATAAAGGAAAGGTTTTGTTGCAACATTAAACACTATGACTTTATGTGTTGAAAGGGATTTTTATTAGAACGTAATGACATACATTAAAGGAGTAGTGGGAAAAGAGAGAAATAGAGAAGTTCAGATCGATAGTGCGATGCCTCTATTCTCTTTCCTGCCTTCGGTATATCAAGAACATTATTAGACACCTCTCTCTCTATTTCTCTCTCTCTCTCTCTCTCTCTCTCTCTCTCTGTCTCTTTCTTTCAACCTGCCGGTCCTCATATCCATGACTACCGCATATTATATACGTATAATAAAGCAATTATGAGGATATTATTGGACATTACTTACATTCCGTCTCATTCTATCACTCTGTAACTCTACAAAGCAGACGTGTTTTCTCATAACATCATCCTGACACGGTGGCACATTTTATATACAGTATCATTAAGTAAGAGTGTAAACGCTATCTGATGATAATTTGACTCATGAGAAAGTTATGAGTCACATATATTCACGTCCGTACATCGAGACCTTGGAATGATGAGGTTATATCTGACGCTATATGATTTATCAGGTGAAGCATTGAGATTCCTAGTTATTGATGTTCTCTAGGTAAGGGGACAGTTATTTTTAACTATCATAGATTAAACAAGGCCGTCAGAATGGATTAGGAAATATATCAATAAATAATGTAATAAATAAATAAATAGGCAAACAAAGAGAGGAATATTGGAACTCTGAATAGTTGAAATGTGTAAATTTGTTTTCAATTAAAAAAAATACCAATAGTTTGATTCGTCATTTTTAGTATAAAAGAGCCATTGAAAAATTTAGTTAGTAATTTGGTTCAGTTTATTTTTCAATTCAATTTCATTGCAAAGCTTAATAGTAATATAATATGGCCAAAACACAGTATCGGTGCTGATTTTTTTTCTTTTTCTTTTTGTTATACATATAATACAGAAAATGTGTGTGCTAACAAAGCTACTTCTGAAGTTTATGCAACATGGAAGTGACCAATCCCACTATTTTTTTTAAGAGATTTTATGTGCCACAAAAATAGCTATTGTTCAGCGTTATACTGTCTCGCTTTAAACTATTATTATTTAAATTGCGAATTATTATTGAAATGAAAATTGTTAAATTAAACCATTTTACCAGACGTCATTAAAATTCCAGGGTGACCTCAGTGCTTTACATCAGAGATGGTTTTGAGTAAAATCCTAAAAAGCTAAAAATCTGTAGTGTCCGTAACCAAATTAATATCTTAGTTAATATCTTAACGACTTTGTGTTTTAAAATAATACACTTTTTCAGGTTTCTGTCTTTTCATGTGAAATCTAAATCAGCCAAGTTTCATCTGAATGACAGTTAAAATCGTTAAAAGATTTAAATTCAAAAAAGTTCCGGGACACTACAGACATAAAAGGGCCTTGAAACTGTATTTAGTAAATGTGTTTCTTTTTATCTGATAAGAATATAAATGTGTAGAATATTTACAAAAATAGAAGCATGGGTGGGGAGATAAAAGGCATTACGTATTATGAAAAAGTATAAAAAATTATGAATTTTGATCAAAACAAATTATGATTCTTTACGAAGTTTATAAAAATTAAGTATTGTTATATGACCCTTTCTAAAAATTCACTTTTTCATCTAGGTAAGACACTTTTAAGCACCAATACCATGTTTAGGGTAAATATGTAGTGTAATAATAGTAACAACTCCTGCAGTAACAACAACAACAACAACAACAATAATAATAATAATAATAATAATAATAATAATAATAATAAATAAATTCCAAATAATAAAAGGAAAGGTAAAAGTCTTAAAGTGACCTGAGTAAAATACATATGTAGTGTCCACTGTACGAGCCTCTGGAGGCAGTGTTCTGGGGTCCAATGATCTGGGGTTGTTCAGTTGCTCAGGTCTAGACTGAAATGAAGTCAGCTGACAACCCAAATTTACTGAATCACCAGGTTATCACATCTATGGAGTTTTTTATCCTTGAGGCAAAGGAAATATCCCAGGACTTCGATTGTTAGAGTTCTAAGGGCATGAGGAATCATTTTCACTTATTAATGTGACACCACAGTGTGTGTGTGTGTGTGTGTGTGTGTGTGTGTGTGTAATCAAAGCTAAAGATGGTCTAATGAAATATTAGAGTTCTGCAACTTCTTCTTCTTTTTGTTTGTCCTGTATAACGTTACCCGTAAGCTGTTATTGTGAATTTAAGTGATGTAAATAAAGCATGAATGCTCCTCTCTTGACTCATGACTGCATAATTTTAAAATAGACCCCAGGCCAGCTTTTAATTTCTGAATAAACCTCATGATTGCTTATTAATGTCTGGAATGAAATGTCTTTCCTGGAATACCTCAATGAAAACACACACACACACACACACACACACACACACACACACACACACATAAAGAGAAGCAAAACATTCTACACAAGCTCTCACTCATGAAGTGGTGTGAAAAAAAAAAGAAATTGAGAAAAAAAGAAACCCCGGCAGCATCTCTCCTGATCACGTGACCAGAGCAATAAACCGAGCGTGATTAAAGTCAGGAGAGCCTCATCATCCGTCCTCCCATCCCGTCCTAATCCAGCCCATCTCCATCACAGTGAGATGTTCAGGACCGGCGACCCAGCTGCAGGTATGTCTCAGCTGCGACATTGCTTCATAACTGGATGAGCTGGAAGACGAGGAAATGGGTCAGATGAGACAACATGCTCTTCCGGCCATTATTCAAAAACGCTCAATCGGCACCGGTGACTGATCCGCAGCTGGGACTTAGATTAGACATTTTGATTTATGCCTGTAGCCCTGAATATAAATATATATATATATATATTTAAATTTCACAGCTGAATTAATCAAAAGGAGCGCTGATGTGTGCTACGTGTAATTCCCAGAACACTTAAATTTACATAGATTTATATCCACTTACATGATGATAAAGAAATCCTTCCTAAATTTTTCAGTCTAATCGAATCTTATCCGGCAGTCGGTCTGATTTCCGCTTGCACCAGACGTGACACCTGCGACAACTTAAGTTTACATCACTATTATTACACCATATTATCCCACCTACTGTCTGAAATGTTTTCGTGTCATCTCGATGCGGATGAAGATATCTCAGAGAACGTTGTCTGGAGGTGGACAGGGATTTCGGAAAAGTGAAATATGTTTTTCGAAATCGTTCGTCCGGGCAGCACCCAAGGCGATCCTTGTTGCGTTAAAACTCGACCAGGTCACGTAAAGCGTGAACCAGCAGCCCAGGGTAAACAAGAGAGCTCATTGCGTGACAGGGTGGAACGTTATTTATTTTTTTTTGGAGCGTGTCTCAACATCGTTAGCGCAATTAAAGGTGGCAGCGGCTGTGTCGGTTCAGACCCAGCTGTCACCCGACAGTTTGTTTTCCACGCCGCAGCCTTGCCTGAGCTGACAGTGCAGGGGTGAGAAGTAGCCCATGTTTAAAACCTGATGGGTGTATGCCAAATCCCTGGAGGGCAAACACAGCCGCTAGACGGGATGGTGTGAGTGTGTGTGTACTGTATATATGAGTGTGTGTGTGTGTGTTTTGACAGCAGACATGCTGAGCAATTAGGAATACAGTGTTGTATATACGGTGTAATATAATGACATGGGGCTTTGAGAAAATAATATACCTAGTCTAACAGAAAAAAAAAAACGTTTAAAAAAAAAAATCATCACTGCTGCATGATCCAACAACATGTCATTATGCTGTAATTACCGATACACAGTTTTGAAACAGTCTATTATGGACTGTTTCAATAATGTATGCAAAAATATTCAACATTAGCAGTGTGGAATTCTCAAGTTGGATCGTAGAGATATCATTGATACGGAAAAATTCTCTTTAAGGATGAATGTACAGCAGTACCTTGGGAAACAAATTTAATCCGTGTTTAAGGAGAGATTTCGTATTGCAAAACGCATTTTTGTACAAATACATTAAAAAAGGAAAAATATACATTAAAATACATAAAAAATAAAAAATACAAACGTTTGTATTGTAAAACACATTGTCCTATAGGAAATAATGTAAATGCAGATAATCCGTTTCAGACACCCAAAAATATTACCAATATTACCAATTTAAAATTTACTATTATCATATTTCTGCATATTAAACCAATCAAAACATTTAGAAAAGACATGTAAATGAAGTAAAATATGAAATAAATAGACATTAAACCTCACTTAGCCTTTATTTATGATTCCTCTTGGCACCGGCTGCTTTAAAAACCAAACTATTTTTAACGGCTCCAAGGACGTACACGCTATTTAGCCGGCATTCGGTTCGGTTCAGTTGTTTGTATGTAGAATTTATAAAGCCTAGTACTTATGATACTTAAGACATGCTCTACCTGTTCCTTCAGTACTTGGGCTAACCCCCCTAAAAAAAAAAAAAAACTATTAAACCCCCTTCCCAGTTGTGTTTAACTGATGACACTTATTCAGTAACCCAGTATAAAGATCTACCCAATTACGGAAACTTCAAAGCACTTTTGTAAGTCGCTCTGGATAAAATCATCTGCTAAATGCCTAAATGTAAAATTTAAAATGTAAATGTTTGCATGCCGAGGTACTGTACTGTACCACTGCATTTAAAATTTAAGGAAGGAGTCTCCAGTGTCAGCACTTTGACACAAATTAGGATTTTTTTTTTTATCAACATTCATCAGAATTAAATGTAACTACAATATATATTTTATATATTTTCAAATATATTTTTAATTGCTATAGGAAAGTACTTAAACTTGTCTTGATTATTTCTCTCCAACAGCATGATGCGGAATGTTCTCCCCAATAGACAGGATCATGATTACATGATTCTTTTTAAATATTTTTCCACCTCTGTTAGTTTGTGCCTAAGATCGTTATCTTGTCGGATGCACCCACACAAATACTGTATAGTTTCCCATTCAATTCTTTTTCTATTTAAAATCAACTGAGCGATGCAAACTTTTGCTCATGACCTCCAGCATGGCTGAACAGTTTCCTCTTCAGTGTAGGTGTAAACAATAGAAAGGAAAAGTGGATGCCTGAATAAAGAGCAACACCCTTCAGGGTCACACCGAGGTGTCGGATAGACTCAGGCCAAGCGCGCATCGGTGTTGAACAGATAAGTGGTCTGAGTGATACAGGAAGGAGGTGTAGATAACTTCCCACTGCTGTACGGAGGAGGAAAAGAAGCCATTAGCTGATTCGCAGGCAGTTGTTTGGAGCCGAGCCATGAACAAGCGTATCTCCTGACCGATCAGCAGCGCAGACATCAATAACTGTGGAGTGGAGCTTCTCAGGACGGAAATGAGCAGCCCAGATCTGGTAAGGTGATACGCTCGATGTGTGTGTGTGCGTGTGTGTGTGTGTGTGTGTAGAGTCAATCAATAGCACTATATCTGTCTGTACCTGTATTTGTTTTACAGCTCCAAATATCTTTATTTGTACAGTATATGGATTATGTGTGTATACACACACACACACACACACACACACACACACACACACACACACACACACACAATCCACTAAATTATTAAGTTGGCTGTGTTTTCTAAATGATAAAAAAAACACCAACACTAGGCATTTTGGATTTATTTATTTATTTATTCATCGATTGATTGATTGATTGATTGATTGATTGATTGATAGCAGGTAAAAATTGCTTTGTCTAACGTCTTGAATTGTGTAGCTCACATTCGCATCAACCAGTGTTGTTTTTCTTTATCTCTCAAGACTTCCTCATAAAAAAAAAAAAAGGTTAGCACTGTCGCCTCGCACCATCAGGTTCCGGGTTCCATTCCCACCTCGGGTCTGTGTGCGTGAAGTTCTCCCAGGGCTTGGTGAGTTTCTTTAATTGGGTAAAGGCCAATTAATGTTTTTTTTTTTTTTGCAAAATCAGATAAATCCATTATGGTGGCTTTAAAAAAAAAACTTTTTGTAAAAGATGCAAAAACTAATGCAAACTGACTATTTTATTGATTTATTTGGTCAGAAAGGTGCTAAATGCCATAACATAATGTTAAAATTGGTTGGATTTTGTCAGTGTTTTTTTTTTTAAAGAATATTAAGTTATATTAAGAAAATAGCATACTCATGCTTTGTCTTTTTCTTGTGAGTCTTTGGCAGCAAACAGACTGAGGCTAAGAAATAATTTTGAGTTTTTCTGCTCACGAAACCATTTAAAGGAGCTTCAATAAGCTTTGTAATTAAAGATTGTCTTGAACGTTCTCCAAAAGTCCACTGAATGCATTTTCTTCCTTCACAGCAGCCACTGTTTTGCCCAGCGGGTGTTTTTGCTTTACTGATCACATTAAAGAACGAATCGATGCTCGTGCCTTTTTTTTTTTTTGGGGGGGGATGCGTAGCATTTTGCTATAAAATTCATTTTTATACTGTCACATTTTGCCAAAAAAACATGTATGTTTTTATCACATTTGTCTTTTTAAAAGTCTTGGTTATAGACAAGCCTGGGGAAAGTAATTTGCCAGAATAAGTGAATGTGTTTATTGCATTTTGCAGTAAAACCCTTTGATGGTCCCCACAGAGACATTAATAACTGACAGTTTTGAGATCTTTATTAAGGTTAAACTTAAGGTTAGATTGGGTTGAATAATTTTTTTACATGACAAGTGACGACTACAGTTATATAAACCCATAAACTTATTCATTCATTTATTTTCTCCACAGTATACGCTGCATCTGCTCTCCCTTGTGAGGTCTTCAGGTATAAAAAGTATAAATCTTTTAAACGAACCGATCGTTAATTCCTAACTGTATGGCAGCGTTAAGATCGTACCGAAAGTGAGCAATTTTCACTAATAAATAGGATAATTAAAGCGTTATGCTACTTCCAGTCGATTTGCTCCTTAAACCTGGTTCAGTTCTTCCACTTACTGTAGATAGATTTATCCATTCTGTTCTTGAGTTTTTTCTTTTTTTCCTCTTTCCTTTCTTTTTTTTTTTGTTTCTGCAAGAAAACTGTAAACCTGCTCAGAACATCCGAAAATGAAAACCCAATACTTGATTTCTTCAACTAATTAATAAATGCAAGTAAACCTTTTGGAAGGAGTCTCCAGTGTCAGGAGAGATGATTTCTTAGTCACCTGAAAAGCTGTGTTTTTCTGTGATCTTTTTAGAGGGGGAGACAGAGTGAGTGAGAGAGAGTGTGAGAGACAGAGAGAGAGAGAGAGAGAGAGTGTTGATGGAACAGGAAGTCGAGCTACACATGTCGTTCCCGAGCTGCCAGTGATCCAGACTCCCTCTGCCCTCCGGACCTGTCTGACCCATCCTGGTGCCCCGCTTCTGGCTGAAGATCTCGTCACATGGATGCCCCGTGTGTCTCTCTGGGATGCGTCTGGTGTCTGGGGATGATTCTCTCTACCTAGAAAATGGTTCTAGCCTCGACTGGTGTTGGCAACTGTTTCTCTGGGGACTTGACAGTTCGATAGTTCAGGACTGGAACTTCCTACAAGTCTACCTGGGTCTTCAATAACTACCTGGACTCCATATTAACATCAATTAACATCAGCTATTATAGCTGAACTGCCTCCCACCCTACACACTGTATAAATGCAGATCATTTACTGCTTTCTGTTTCACCCAGATGAGGATGGGTTCCCTGTTGAGTCTGGTTCCTCTCAAGGTTTCTTCCTATTACCATCTCAGGGAGTTTTTCCTTGCCACTGTCGCCCTCGGCTTGCTCACCAGGGACAAACTGACCATTTTGATTAATACACATTCACATTCCATACAAACTTAAATAATTATTTTGATTGTGTAAAGCTGCTTTGCGGCAATGAAAATTGCTAAAAGCGCTATACAAATAAAATTAAATTGAATTGAATTGAACAACTGTTTAGTGCTGCTAAGTGAGCAATCTCTGTGTGCATGGAGCTTGGACCTCCTACAGTCCAAAAACATGCAGATAAGGCTAATTGGCATTTCCAAATTGTCTGTAGTGTGTGTGTGCCCTGCAATGGTTTAGCACCCTGTCCAGTGTGTACCCTGCCTTGCGCCCTAAGCCTCCTGGGATAGGCCCCAATACCCCCCACACACAATACCCACAATTTTGCTTGTTTCTATTAGTAATAAAGAAATAAATGCATTTAACAACATAATTGACATGAGGTCCCACAACAGCTAAGTGGCTAGCACAGTCACCTCGCTCCTCCAGGATCTGGGTTCAATTCCCGCCTCGAGTCTGTGTGCATGGATTTTGCATGTTCTTCCCGTGCCTGGTGGGTTTCCTCCGACAGCTAAAGACATGCAAATTAGGATAACCGACGTTCCCAAATTCCTTCATCTCCCAGTGTGTGTCTGTTCTCTGAGATTGATTGGCACCATGTCCAGTGGCTTAGTGGCCAGCACTGTTGCCTTGCACCTCCGGGGTCAGGGTTTGATTCCTGTCTGTGTGCATGGAGTTTGCATGTTTCAGCCCCTCCGTGCTTGGTGGGTTTTCTTCAGGTACTCTGCTTTCCTCCTACAGTTCAAAGACATACAGATTAGGATAATTGACGTTCCCAAATTGCCCCCGCTTCACGCCCTAAGTCTCCTGGGATAGTCTCCAGGCCTCCGTGACCCTGTATACAGGATAAAGCTGTATAAACAACGAGTGAGAGGTGATAACTGACATGAGATACCAATTATGCTATCGTCATATTGTCCAGAACACATTAGCATTAAATTACTTCCATAACTCAAACTAACATAATTTTTTTTTCTCCCATTGATCAGCTCTCTAAAACCTGGTCTTGCTAAATATCCGCAGCAGATAAGCAAGCTCTCAGTGAGTTGTATGGACAGAACGAATTTTCCTTTTTACACACAGAGCAGCATAAGTCGTGCCCGCCCCTTCCTCTCGGCTGGAGGGAGATGTCTAAGGTAATGGAGCGCGGTCAGGAGCGTAGAGCGCCATCCTGATCTCCGTGAGGAACGGCAGGACGCCGAGACGAGGTTCTGCTTTCGTGGCGCTCTCTCCGAGAGGAGCTGACATTTGCTGTGTATCCTCTCGCTGCGGGAACTCTGTGGATTGATAGAAAAGAATGTGCCGACTGGAACGTCCCACTGAGTCTCGGAGAGCCGTTTTAGATTTCTTAGTTCTCGCAGTGAAGCGGACGCTTTCAGCACGCACTTACATAAACATTTCAGCTGGAGTCATTGAGAAACTGCAGAAGCGTGATGGAAAAGCGATGCTGTTCGGGAAAATAACACAGACGTTAAGGGCTATAAAAACGTCCTGAATATACAACTGCAAACTCATAAGTTGTAAACAGTCACGGTTTAGCCGGGTGGGTGGGATTATTTTATATGACACCATGTGGGTGTTGAATTCTCGATCCTGATTGGTTTACTTTTACATTCTTGTTTCTATAGTAACAACTCAATCACAGCTCACTCATACATCAAATAAACAGTGTTGTTGTTGTTAAATAATATAGCGAAGGTTTCTGTAAAAAGGTGTTTATGTAATATTTATAGAAGAAGTCTTCAGTGTCGGAGGTTAAGCTTTAAGCTTTAAGACGTTTATGTTTACAAGTTTTGCGGAGGTGCAGGACTGATTATAGCGATATAACGTAAATAAGAACGGAACCTTGTTTCATGGACATTTCACATTTTTTATTTTCTTTTTTATTAAACCTTGGTATAAAAGAAATAAAACGCTTTGGGACATGCTATTCTTGGAATATAATCATTTATATTTGTTTTTATGTATATAATCATTTGTGGTAAAACTGTATCTCTGCTTCATTACATCAGTACATCATTGATTAGTTTCCTACAACATGAGCCGAATGAGTCGGGATGCAGAATTAAAAAAATTCCTATGCAACCTTGAGTAAGCCCGGCATTGAAATAACCAAAATTTTCCATTATGTTTTACTGTTTTCTAGATAAAATCTTGGAAGGATTTTATTGAGTAAACAGTGATTCCAAAAAAAACAAAAAATAGTCACAAAAATTACAAATAGTTCATGTACTTAAATTATAATCTTTAAAATATATATTTAGGTTGTTTTTATGTTGCTTTATTATTATATTTTTAATTATTTAATATATGTTTTATTTTTTATATTCTGTTTTATTATTTTTGTTTTTTTATATTTATTTTAAAAGTATTTAAATTTATATGTATTTTATATAGTATAAAAAAAAATTTGTTTTACTTTTTGTATTACCATTTATATCATCTTATTTTTTAATTTTTTTTTGTTTTATATTGGTTTTCAATATTTGTTTTAGTTTATTTATTTATTTATTCTTTTTAATTGTTTTTTTTTCATCTATTGACACAATATTAGACACAGTAGTCCACAACAGTGGCTTACTTGTGGAAAAAATAAAATAAAATAAATCTTAAACATTTTTAAGTTCCTAATTCCCAGTTAAATTATCAAGACAAATTTTTTTTTCGAAGAAATAAAGTATCAACATAGAATTTCTGTGCTAGCAAGCTGCTATGAAAAGCTAATTAGCTACATTATTAACAAGTGGCCTGAGTGTTAATGATATGCTAAGAAATAATGATTAGCGTATTGTCTAATGAGGAAAGATTTCTTTCTGAAAAACAATTTAATTATCAAGTGACACTTTGAAGAATGCTTGAAGCTTGTAAACATGGGTTCTGCCGGTTCTCCAGGTTCCATGTATCTTCAAAATTTATGATGAGTTTACTATGCTAAATGATGCTAGCTGTAAGAGAGAGTGTGTATATGTGTGTGTGTGTGTGTGTGTGTGTGGTGCCTTAAAATGGAATGCTGCCAGGTTTATCACATTACTACTGCACACAAATTACTGTACATTCGAACACATAATGCTAACAGACACAACTTTAAAGCAACAGGCAGGTGTGAACCAGCGCACGGAGGTGTAGTGAGGTTGTGTTAGTTGTGTGTCACTGACATGGAAGGCAGACTGATGAAGCTCATTGCTTTGGAAAATGTGCATGAAGCTCCACAGCTGTTTTCTCAGCGCTCCTCCGAGGGGTGATCGGGTTTCATCTGCTCGATCAAGCATGAGGCTGTGCTTTATACGCGGCCTGGGAGTCCTTCTCCTGCTCATCTCTTTCTCTTCACCCTCCTCCTCGTCCTCACACACCTGCACACTTCTCATACTCACGTTATCTCTCATCCATCATCCACTACTCGATGCACGTCACGTCTCCAAGACAAAGACGTGAGAGGGAAAGAAAGCAGCGTGGCCCGCTTATAAAGACGATTTCATCTCGCTGTCTGTTTGCGGGACTCGTATCCGCAGAGCGAGTTTCACGAGCGGTTCAGGAAAGATGTAACTCCTTTGAGTTAACCATGTATGCACGCAATAAAACACTCCGTGTTGTCCTGTTAGGGGAAAATAATCAAAGACAAATCGCTGTGATGAGACAAAGTTTCTCTTTTCTCAATCATGTGATTTTTTTTTTATTAAAATATGACACTTTCTTCACACCAGCTATAGCATAAATCATTAATAAAACATAAATCATTAATTCAACACAAAAAACACGAAAATCATGTTACTAAGAAAGCGCAAAATTTACATATTTACATCAGTGTGAATGAGTTGTTGCTATAGAAACATTGATGTAGTAGAACAAGTGCATTAAATCTAAGACGTGTTACTGTCAGAGCTGCTGTTATAGAAAACTAATTAACACCTCCTAACCAATCACAGTTCAGAATATAACATTGCTGTGATATAAAATGAATAATAATAATAATAATAATAATAATAATAATAATAAAAAAGAAATGTTACAGAGAGGATTATTAAATTATCAACAAAGAGTATTTCAATTATCAAAACTTCTACATAATTTGTTTATAAAATAAAAAAAGGGTGAGCAGTCACTTCCCTTATTTGTTCATTAATACATTTAATTTAAACGTTTTATTAAATAAACAACAATAATGAAATTTGGATAGAAAAACTTATTTTTACTTTTTTTATTCATTGATTTACATTCAATTTTGTGGAACAGCCATGAAACAAGTTTTTTCTCTCTCTCTCTCTCTCTCTCTCTCTCTTATTCTCTTAACACTCATTTAGGAACATGTTCTACAGGT
Organism: Clarias gariepinus; assembly: GCF_024256425.1. Lineage (NCBI taxonomy): Eukaryota > Metazoa > Chordata > Actinopteri > Siluriformes > Clariidae > Clarias > Clarias gariepinus. Next base: position 3,858,233 of record NC_071124.1, on the reverse strand, counting down.
ACAGGAAGGCGCTAGAAACAAGCAGCAACTCACTTCCCTGAATTTCATTCAAATTCAACCTTATTTTTTCAAACCATTTGCCGATTTAAAGCTTTTCATAAATATTTGAACTAACTGGCTTTATTCCAAACACAACACAAACAAAAACAATCCCTCCTGTACACTGCCAATTAACACCTTTTTAGCTTTTATTTATTTTATTTTTACTACAAATTAATCACCATTAAGTGAGAACTTTATTTAAACTCTTATTAACTGTCTGTCTTCTGTAACATATTAACAGGGCTCTGAGGGACGTTTAATTAGAGGTTGGAGAAAACACACATACACACACAAACAAAGAAAATAATTATTAAATGTTAATTGTAAAAAATTATACAATGCAAAATAAAATTTTTAACACAATATGTTGTTTATTTACAACTAATTATTCACTACATTTAAGTTTCCAGCACAACAATACAGATGTGTAAGATTTATAATTTACTATTTATTTATTAATCATAAGTTTTTCCTGGCGATGGACAAATTACTGAGCCATTATTATATTATTGTATGTTGTGAGTTACCTATTGAAAGAATTTGAAGTTAAAAAGTAAAACAGTCAAATGTACTTACTGTAAGTATTAAAATAAAAAGAACAAATACTTTTAACCGATGAGGAATATTTTGTTGTGAAACAGACTTTTTTATTCCTGATCCAGGATCAGGGATTAAAATATCACCACAATATTGTTATATAATAATATAGAATATATATCGGAGGGGGCTATGCTATTTTTATGCCTTAAAAATATAATTTAACCTAGAATTTGAAATTTTTAGTTAATAATGTTAGCTATTGTATTTAATGCTAGTCGCATTAGAGAACAGTCACGATTAAACAAGCACGATTGACGACAGTAATCGTCAGCAAATTTGTTAAACTCAACATGCTAATTTTTGTTTGATGTAATTCATGCAATCTGGGCAGGGAAAAATACATTTTGTTCCTGAAACTACAAAAGCACACACACACACACACACACACACACACACACAAACACACGCACACACACACACACACACACACACAGAGATAGCTTAATCTATATTACATTGTGTAGAATGGAAAGATTGATGAACTACACTGATATGATTTTTGATTGGCTAAACCAAACCCATGCTAATGTTTAAATTCAATAAAATTCAAGGAAAGTATAAATACACCATAATTTATCATAATTAAGTACAACAACTCTAACTTTGTTAAACTAATTTGCTTATAAGTGCCTAAGTTGTAGTGAAATTGTACATATTTATTACTAATTGAAAATGTTTAGTTAACAAGTAAACAAGATTTTATTGTAAGTTTTTAATCTACCATCTTGTGTAAGTTATTTTTACTTTCTACCATACTATCCAATATTGTCTAAGAATTTATGAACAAATGGTGGATTGTTAATTGTTAAAGGTTTTTATTATAAGATTTTACTGTATATAAGCATATCACATGTATTTTAACTATTTACAATACAATACAATGCAGTAGAAAATAATCAATATAAGCAATAAGCAATACTTGATAATTCATTTATTGTTAATAATTACACTATTACTGGTTTATAAACGGCTTATCAAAAAATGAAAAAAGAGCTAACATGACCAAGTTGTATGGCGTTTATCCAAAAACATCAATTTTACGATGTTTATAGCATACGGCGTCCTGTGTGTTTTATTTAAGGAATAAAACTCCATAATTCTCTATAATGAATTAAACAGCACATTCTGTGTGAGAGGTTTAATTTCTCTTACAGGACAGCAATTTGCCTAAAACAATCACAAGCTTTTATTATTTAAAGAACGACACGTCGCAATTCGTAATTTACAGTTACATTTAATGTTGAAGGATATCAGTGAAAAAGAAAAAGGACAAAATTAATCATTCTATGGCAACAGCTTGTTCACAGGGACGTGTTCGATGGACGTGTAATCCTGGTTATGGTTTATTTAAGATGTATGAGAGTGTAAAGTGACAGCAGTTTGTCACAGGTTGCGTTTTGTCTTTTATTACCTTCAAGAAAAAGTGAAAAAGGGAGATAAATGATGAGGGAAGTGTCTGTTAAGATTAAGAGCTGCATAAATATAATTCAAGTAATAGCTGAGCTAACGTGTCCGTGGGTGTGTAACGACATTAAATGAAATCATAAATTGGTAAATTAAATTAAATTAAATTAAATATACAGTATGCACTGCCTGGCCAAAATAGCTGTCTTTTCAAAAGAGCCTCAAGCAAGTTAACTTCAAGAAAATGTGGTCAGAAACAAAATCATAAACAGGGATCACTTAAACGCTTGATGGCGTTGCAGGGTAAAAAAAAAAAAAGGATTGGGACTAAACAGCTGTGTGTCTATAACAAAACAACTTGTTATTGAGACTGGTTAGAGAGAAAGGCTTCAGTTTGCTACGGGGCATAAAGATTGGACTTTGGAGTGATGGAAAATGTCATGTGACCTGATGAGTCCAGACTGACCCTATTCCAGAGTGATGGGCGTGTCAGGGTAAGAAGGGAAGCGCATGAAGTGATGCACCCATCATGCATAGTGTCCACTGTAGAAGCCACTGGAGGCGGGGTTACGATCTCTAGTTGATCAGTTGTTCAGGTCTAGACTTAGCAATAAAATAAAGTCCTATACAAGTCCTGAATGATCGTGGTATCACATTTATGGATAAACGCCATATTCCAGCACTCTTCAGGGAGAACGGGGAATCATTTTCTACCCACATCGACTAGACGCTCTGTAATCAAACCTACAGTACATGCAGTCAAATTAAGTATTAGTGTGTAACCTTTTTTTTTTTTTCGCCAGGGGGTGTTAAACCCGTTAATAAATCAGAGGAAACATCTTGGAAACATCTTGGTGATATAAGAAACACAATAGAGCGTAACCTTGTAAGGAATCAAACGAATGAACCTGGTCAACCGTGCACTCGAGCAAGAAGAGAAGAACTCTTCATTCCGAGTCATCTGGAAGTCTGCGTGTAGTGGAAAGGCTGCAGGTGTAAAATATAATCTCTTACCGTTCCTCAGGTTTCCTTCCGGGAACGTTTCGGAGATCTTTAATGTATGATAAGCAACAGCTTGGGTATCCGTAAAAGAGCTCTTGTGAGGACGGCGCGGTCCTCCTGCACTCGCTGTCCTCAGTTTGGAGAGGTTTGTTTGCTTACCTTTAGTGCGTCTCGGGTGAATATTATTTATCTTGATGCTCATTATTCATCGCTGCAACACACCTGTGGGAGCACGGCTCCTCCGTAAGATGAATACTAATGACTCCGGCAGCTCTTAAAGTTCATCTACGCTCTCTTTAAGGATTTTCAGGACAAATATCAAAGAACCCAAGTTTATTCCCATACCAGTGTTTCATTTAATTAAAAAAAAACAAAAAAAAAACATGTTGCTATTCCTTTGCTATAAATGCTATTTTCCTCCCCTAAGAACTATAAATATTTGTGACCTACAAAATTTTTTGAAGCAATTTCCTTTCCCTGGCTGTAAAATCTTTCCGAGTGATGTAGAGTAACCTTCTTACCGCTAATTGCAGTGTTTTGAGAGCGCCATATTTCTGCCACGGCTCGGATCACGGCTTCATTTTAGCTTAAGCCATTTTCATTATTTCTCTCCGTGCACACTTTTATAGACGTGCAGCCGCTGAAGCTGTCAAATCTCGCTGCTAGACAGAGCCAAGCTCATTTTCAGCCATCGTTGTCTTCTAGATTTTTGCTTTTAGCTGTTGGCTGATGTTTCTATTCAAAGCGGGGCCGAGTCAAATCCAAAGATGCATGTGTTTAAAACTGGAATCAACAAACGACTAATCTCACTGTGTGTGTGTGCAAATGTTATGTTATGTTATTTGCATTTAACTTCCGCCTCCCATGTCTAATTCCACGTCTTATCTTTCATGTATGTTCATAATTCCAGTTTGATGTATGTAATGTTTCATGTTCCTTGTCTTTTGTATTTTTCTGTCTATACGTTCTTTTGCAAGTGTAAACCTCATTTTGGATTTTTCCATGCTCACCTCTAGAGTACGTTTTGAGTACTTACACTAAATGTTAAATCTGTAGCCATAGTTGGACATCTGAAACACTGGCCTCCCAGGAACTCCTTTACTGGACCAAACATGTGGAGATGCCTTGGAGTGAGGTCAGGACTGTACGGAGGATGTGGCAATAACTCCCAGCCGAGATCCTGTAACGTGCAAGTGCAAGCTATAGAGAATGAGTGGGTAAGAGAGAGTAATACTGTAGGTAATAAGACCCTGCTTCATCAAACTGTTGTTGATTATTTTCCTACAACAGCACAACCTACAGTAGTGTGTGTTTCTACAACCGTAGCGATCTGTGATCTGATCCTGATATACAGTAATTAAAAAGTCATATTTAATAATAACTCATTCATTTAGTGCATTTATTGTAACGAAATGCAAATATATATTTAAAAAAAAAATCTGCTAGTTTTCCTTTTTTACTTCTTCTTTTTTTTGTTTGTTTGTCTCACTTTGGCATCTGTTGCCATTTACTCTAAAATCTTGTTAGCTGGCTTTCTACCAAGTGTAATAAAAAGGGATTATGTTCAATCTAAACCAGACAAAGTGTCCATATTCTGACATTTCACATATGGTCAAGTTAAAAAAATAAATATAAAAAAAAACTTTCATCCTGCAGGAATCTTCCACAGATGGCAATCTCACAATCTGTTTATCCACAAAGAACATTTATACTACTTTGCTGTTTCTCTTCCACCTCAATAAAAAATCTCTTCCAGTAAGTAAGCAAGACATTTACAAGTAAACTGTAAAGTTAGCAAAGATATATACAGTATATACACGGATTGGTTTTGATATGATTAACAAAAATGTCTGTTCAATCAACTCAATCAACTCGAAATGACTTCTACAGTATATTTATGTGTATTATATTCCTGCTCATTTGTACCAGTTTTATAAATGTAGAAAAAGACAAAACGACAGTTTTAGTAAAATATACACATGATAAAGTAACACTGCAAACTAATCATGATTAGACAGATCTTTGATGTAAAATGTGCACACATGGTTTTGTCACATGTGATTTTTTTACAAGATACATTTATTTTCTTTGATTCACTGATTAAAAAAAATCTATATGAATAAAAAAAGTCTTTGTCTGTATGTTGGTCAGAAGTCATCTTTTCAACTATATCATTACATTTCACACATGTGTGGGCGGGTCTTAAATCAAATGCTGGACAGAAATTAATAAAACTTTGGCAGTACTTAAATATCTGCCTGAAGTTTAACCAGCACCATTAGTAAAATTAGTTATGTGCCATTAAAACAGTTATGTATAATAATATAGTATAATAATCTATTTTTAAATAATCTACTAATGCACTACTGTCTCCATGTAAACAAACACCTGCACCAATAGATATTAATTAGAAAAGATAAAGTGAATATTTTGACTGGGATTAGTTCATATTTTCACTTTGGCTGAAATAACAGCGCTGAAGTGGTATAAGTGAATTTTAACACGCTGGAGTGGTTTTAAGACAAAACTTCATCTTTATCCTTTTATCTACTTTTTCCATTTCTCATCTGTGATTCTCTCTCCGATTACCGAACAGGGAGTGTATTTGTCTGAGCACCAAAGAAGGACAACTTAGTGTAAACAAGGCGTAAGATACTCAACCTTACAGAATGGGATTTCTTTGTATTAATAAGTTAGACAGAGAGTTCTGCTGTACAGAGAGACACACAGACATGTACGTGGGCTTCAACCTCACATAATAATAATAATAATAATAATAATAATAATAATAATAATAATAATAATAATAACAATAACAATAATAATAATAATAATAATAATAATAATATTACTGATTACATTAAATATCAGATTATTTTTAGTTATAAGCTAAACTATTTCTGCAATCTCCTAAAGCTACTTGAAAAATGAATTCTAAGTAATAAAACATAAAATTAAATGAATCCTAAGTATAAAAAACATTTAAATGTTAATGATATAAAAATCATGTTGAAATAAAGTGTTAAATCCCATCTCTAAAATAAATGAACCTTGTTAAAAAGTACATGATGTTGAAATGATGTAATGTCATTTTGTCACTCTTTTTTGCACATTTGAATGTGCACTTTATATATATATATATATATATATATATATATATATATATATATATATATATATATATATATATATATATTTTTTCCTTATTAAAAAAACATAGATAGTTCCCTGTTAGCTTAAAATGTCAATCTGTCTTGTCTCAACTAGCCAACTAATTAGGTTTTTTAGTTAGCTAGTTAGTTCTGTTATTTTATGTTTTTAATTTATGTTGTATGCAGCACCTTGATCCCGGAGGAACGTTGTTTCGTTTCACTGTGAACTAAATGTATATGGTTGAAGTGACAATAAAAGCCTACTTGACTTGAAAACATGTGGCAAAAGATCAACCTTATACAAATATTGCATTAAAAACTGAAATTGACGTGGAAACGAACAAAAAAAAAAGTTTAAACATTGTTAAAATAATTTTAACGTTTTAAAAAACATTTAAAAAAACAATGAAATGAATAAATATTGTTTAAAAATACATGAATTTAATGTAAAAAAAATCAGATATGAAAATGTGCAAAAACTAAAATCAGAACTGCAAAACTGTGTCAAAAATCACAAGAAAATAAATGAACCTTCAACATCACATGTGACAAAATATGCAAAAATCACATGTACATATACATTTAGTCAAATGAAGTTTGCTTTAAAAAACAGTGTAAATATTATGTGAAAACAAATGAATTATAAATTTATTAAAAGAAGTAAAATAAATATAATATAATATAATATAATATAATATAATATAATATAATTTATCTATATATTTTTTTTGTTTAGAAGACAAAATAAAAATAAATTACTTTTGAGGGAACCATAAATTCACTTCATCATAAGGACAAAGACACAAAACTGAGAGGTTCATCTTTTCCATCTGCTTTTCTTGTTCTGTTGCTCTTGTTAAACCTTTAATGTAATTTTTTTTTTTTTACTTTACATGGAGCTGACATTTGGTGATATTGATTGTACCACTTCTGTAAGTTCTCTAAGCTTCCTGTCACAGAAACACACACCTGCTGGTCCTCGTTGTCTGAACCAATATTTGCTCTGATCCTAATCCAGCCTGTTATTTTGCAAAATTGAACAGATGCCAGGAGATGACGCGAGTGTAATTAACACAATGATCGCTTCATCCGCAATCGTGTTAAGACAAAGTCACAAAACTCAGAGGTTCGTCTTTTCCATCTGCTCTCCCTCTTGTTCTTGTAATTAAAAGACAACTTTTTAAAGGACAGTGTGAAGGGGTATGCGGGCTGAGTTTTTTACTGTCCATGTGTATGACAAAAAGTAAAAAATAAATAAATAAGTGTGTAGAAAAAGTACTGTAGTAACTGACATATTGCATTTATTTATTTACTATTTACTTTTTAGAGTTGAAAGGGTGAACTTGATTCAGGGTGTGATGGCAACCCCAACAACCCCCCCAAAAAAACAAAAGACATGGGTGCAAATGTTGCAAATAATTCAGCAGAAGTTTGCTTGTTTTTAAAATTCATAGCACATTCAGAATTTTTATTTCATGAAAACTTCAATGAAAATCTAAATTTATAGTTTCCTGAAACACGTCCTACCGAAAACTGTTAAGATAAAAGTGAAGCTGTGGTTTTAATACCAGTTGATTTTTCTTTTTTGCACAAAATTCTTGTCTTGATAATATTTTAAACTATAAAGAAGCTTTAATGCTAACGGAAAGAGTTCTGCATGGCTACTTTTTTTTTTTTTTTTAATAAAGCAAAAAAATTTAGTTGGTCATTAAAATCAATGTCAGATAAAAAATTACCCATATGAAAGTGGTCGGGTCGTATGTAAGAGTTGACGCATTTTATGTCTTGTTATTTCCGGAAAAGGACGAGTAATTGAGTTAATGAGTATTTGAAGCTGCTATAATGCAAATGAGAACGGGAAATAACTTGTTTTTCCAGTTCAAATACAATGTTGCTTTTTTTCAGATGATTACAAATTTCAATTGCTAGAAATAAAATTGTTAAGCTATAAAAGAAATAAAAGACTGCTGAAGCACTGCTACACTGTGAGCTGAGTTAACGCTTGAGGAGCAATTTTTTTCAGCTGCTTTTGAAAAAAAAACAGTACAATAACAATATTTCAGGCTTTTCAGCTTTCATGTTACAAATTTCCACAAATTACCCAGTTTTTTTTTTTTTATTCCTCCCTGGACGAGCTGCCAGCCAGCGAGGATGATTGGTCCCGGTCCTTCCTTCCTTCTGTAGCTGTGTGTGCTGTGTACGCCGCTATTCTGTCTCGGGCGGTCTTGTGCTTGTTTATTGCTCTTTTTATGTCCTGGAGTGGTTTCGTTAGTTTCACGGAAGAATGTGAAACCTGGTCGCTTGTTAGAGTTTGTGAAACTCGCACCAGGAAAATGTTGTTTTTATTAAACCTCGGTCCGAAGCTATCGATTCATTTTCTATAACAGCGGCACAGACAGGTCTTTCAGCTCCAAATCAGGGGTCGGCTTTAGTGTATGTTAGATACATATCGAACATTTAAGGAATGAGTCTCCAGTGTCAGCGCTTTGTAGCCATCAGGTCATTTTCTTGGTAACATGCATAAGATGAAGAAAATGACTGTTTGTAGCTGTTATAACATTAAATGTAACTCTAAATGGATGAGAGTTACAATTAAGTTAAAGAGTAATTGGTAAATTTCTGTGATGTGCTGTCGGAGGAAAACAGTCATCTTCTGCGTGGTAGATGTAACTTGGTGATTAGTTTCCTAATGAACCTATGAAATCTAATTAACTTGGATCTGACCAGCATGAGCTTTAGAGAAAACACTCAACAATAATTGTATCTTGCACAACCACACACAGACACAGACAAACTGGATATAAAAGAGTAAAAGCTTGTTGTCATCATCGGGTCAAGTGCTGCTGCATCAAGTTATTATTTTATTTTTTTTATTCTTACAGAGTGTACTTGTACTGCTGGTAAATTCTTTTAAAATACATTGCAGCGAGCGCGCGATTCATTTTTCTTCATTTTTCTTTCTGGATACGCACTCGCAGCCTCGTATATCAATTTCTTTCAAATGCAAAGCTACATTCTTCCTGGTTTTATTTGTGAAATTTTTATTTGTGGCAGATTTTACCTGATATATTAACTATGATTTTTTTTTCGAATCATAGTTAATATATCAGGCAAAAAAAGGAAAACAAAGCACTCTAACTTTTAGATCATCTCCGAACACAGAGTTTGTTTTGTTTGTTTAACAGCTCAGGAATAGCAATGAGAGCGAATTCAGCGTTCTGGTCAACACTAAAACACTTCCTCATTACTCCAGCTCCAGAACAAACACGAGCATGCTGTTCCGCATAAAAACTGATTTTATTACCTGAGCTGATGGGTTTAGGCCACGTGCTGAAAACGAACCAGCGCTTAGCCATGCGGCACGGCGCGGCTTCGCCCTGCACGGCTAGCCACGGAGGGAAATTATTCTGGGTATCAAGACAAAATAAGGAGAAGAGTAAATTCAATGACAAGCCAACGATGCCTTTGCCTCGTAAAAAACAATGGTGCATGAATATCTGAATAGGATTCAGATCGTTTCTTATGTAGAAGAAAAGCAACAATACAAATTGAAAACAGTCTAAACAGAACAGAAGTGGCTGGAAAACACTGCTAACATCAAACACAAACAGGAACCACAAAAATAGATTTATAAGTATTGGTGACCTTCGGTGAATCTAATGGAGAACTTGCTGGTATTAACAAGGTCAGGGGTCACTGAGCGCCGAAGGTATCAATTAGGATTTTACTCACTTAGAATCTGTGTGTGTGTGATGAGGGATGAACAGCCTGATTATAGTCGCAATATGAGTACGATGGCAGAGTGAAAGAAAGACATTTACTGACTCGCGTGAGATTTTGTTTGTAAACATGAGGTTTAGGTTTTAAAATAATTTGAAAAGCATTAGACTAATTACAAAAAAACCTAATACATAGTTCAATAATCAGTGATTATCATTTAAGTAAGTGCATTCAGAAATGATTTCGGTCACATTTGAACAGTTTGACGGCAAAATGAGATAATTCCATTGTTGCAAACATATCAAATGAAGCAATAGTTCTTATAAAGTAACATAGTATATTATATGCCTATTTTTTGTTTGTTTGTTTGTTTGTTTGTTTGTTAGTTTTTTGAGCCACAAGGAAATTAAAGCACAAATGCCAAATGATTTGTCAAAATTGGTTGGATTATTTGGTTATGGGTAAGTGTGAATTTTATGTTTGTTTGTTTGTTTTCTTTAAAGAGCTAAAACTCCTTATATCAACCTGTAGTGTTTATGGTTATCTAAGAATGCAATATCTAACAGTTGGGTACAAATTATATATAATACATTAGGTTTATATATATATAATATTATATATATATATATATATATATATATATATATATATATATATATATAAAACAAACTCATGCTCTGATTGTGGTTTTGCAGCGAGACAAACAAAAAGCAGTGTCAGCAAATTAGGTCAAGGACAAAAGTGACCTAATACAAATATCTTAGAAACACAGAAACTTAGTTGCATTTCAGTACAAGATGAGAGCTCCTATTATAGTACAGGTACAGTATGCACTGTTCATGCATCACCCGACCACGTGTCCGTAAGCCATCCAACATGGTTTATATGATTATAGTAATAGCAGACAAAGTAAATGCATCGCTTCCCCCTCCACATACACACACACACACACACACACACATGCACACACACACACAGTGTGAATATCTCATGTCTCTAAGTGTAACATTATCTCTCTGCTTACACTACAGAATCCCAGATAGTCTCTTACAGTAAATATATAACATGGTGTTCAAACAACATCCATATCGCACTATTTCACAGAACGTATTGCGGACTTTAAGTGACACATACCTGTCATTTATTACTGCAGGTGTGACTGTAATTAGAAGTAACAGCGTGTAAACATCCTTTTCTTGGCTGCATAATTTGCGGAAAAAAAAAACACATTCAAACCACTCATGGCAGCTACTGTTTTGCACAGAAAGGAAGTATGTGATTGGCTCGACATGACTGGTCAGGTTTTGCTTAAAAATCTGGCAGCAATATGAAAGGTTTGCTCAAAATATGGAATTTTAAGAAATTTATTATTATTTTTTTTTTACATTTTGTTATAGACAACCTTGTGTGTCAGAGAAATGGCAAAATTAGTAAAAAGTCCAGAAAATGGCACTTATATTGGTTATATTGATATTATGTCTATTTTATTGCAATAAATTACAATTGTAAAAGTATTAGTCAAAGATAACACAAGTTATCCAAAACAAAACACAATCCATAACCACATAGCCCTGTGTGAAAAAGTGTTTGCTTTCCCCACTACACCGCCCCCCCCCCCCCCCCTATTCTTGAATTTTGTGTTCCCGTAAAAAAAAAAAAAAAAAAAAAACTTTTATTTAAAAACATCATGATGTGTTTACTTGTGTTATCTTTGACTGGTATTTAAATTTGTTTGATGATCTGAAACATTAAAGTGTGACAAACATGCAAAAAAAAAAAAGAAATCAATAAAGGGGGCAAATACTTTTTCACACAACTGTATATACGTATGTCTTGAAAACTTTAAGCACTGACACTGGAGACTCTTTTTCTTTCATCTTCTGTTTGTGTGTTGCATTTGATGTACAATTCATGTGTAAGTTGTTACTATAGACAAACTAACATATTAGAAGAAGCCCAATAACATGTGATTTGCCTTGAAAGTAGGCCAGAACTACTTACGGCTCCTTCTGACCAATCAGAATCAGGAATCCATTCCACGAATGTTTTCTAATTATCGTGCAAATATAATTGAACACACATTTAAAACACATACATTTCCCTAGAGATCAGAACAGTAGCATGGCAGTGTTTTAAAAATTCGCCCTTCACACAAAAGCCACTTAACATTTGCGCTGCTTTAAGAGGGTTAATTGTTCCAGAATGCTGCTGAACAACATTAGCCCTCTCTGGGGTGCGTCCATGATTCTGCATTCCCAGTACGCACAGGTAGGCTTTGGTTAAGTACAACCCTGGCGTGTGTATGTCTCGCGGGACGGTAGAGCTCGCTGTAGCGTAATTGATTTTCTGGTCAAATGCTGACACTTAAAGATGAGCACAAACTTCTGTCCTTGTTCAAGGCCAGCTACTAATTTTGGATTTTTCAACTCTTCCCCATGTGTCCTGAACCCTTGCTGAGAGGGAAATTGACTCTGAATCGATGCTCCTGCCTCCTCAAAGCACAGGGGACGAGGAGAGTGAAAAATCAACAACCGCGAGGCTGCACGAGGGACGCGGGATAGTGATTGATGCGCTCCATGTCCGCCATAGCTGCTAATTTATTTCCCGCTGCTTCATAGAGCTGTAATTATCTTATATTGAGGGGCGGCACGAGCCGACTCCTCAGAGGGTCACCGAAGTCTCCTTGATCTCGTTGAGTGTGAGTGGAAACACAGGCCAAATCCAGTTGATTATATCACAAAATACAGTCTAGTGATGAGTCAAGAGAATTTCGAAAGTAAATAACAGCAGAGTGATTGATGTTTTTTTTTTTACTTTAAAGTGGACAAACTAAAATCATTACAAAAATAATTCATATTTTTTTAATCAGCTTAATTAGCACTAAGTCCCCATTAAGTGCTCAGTACTAATTAAGTTCTCTCCGACTCATAATGTTAACAGGCTACATCAAAATTAGCAGTAGATGTAAACAGGTAGCAGGTGCTTTTTATGACAAATAGTCAAATGATCATATGGTAAATAACATTGCATTATTGTACATATCTGCCTTCGAATGGTAAGTTGCATGTTGTGAAACATAAGCTACTGCAAATAAATAAATAAATAAATACATACATAAAGTAACAAAATAGGAAATAGCCCTCTATACAATAAATACATACATTTTACAAATTCTTAATGTGAATGTTATGGTTTAAATGGTTTAATTTTAAGTTTGTGAATTTAAAATATGCTAATTTGTATGTATTGTAATATGGTGTAATTGTAATGTGAACATTGTGCATATAGTGCTTGAATTATATGAATGGTGAGAAATCAAATTGCATACTTTGTGGAAATGGTAAATTCATAATGTAAAGGTTATAAGTTCATAACAAGCGTTTTTTGTAAGAATTTATAATGTAACAAAAGTGTTAAATGCTAGTTTTGTATGCGTAAATTTAAAGGATAGGAAATTTTTCAAGTTTGTAAATGTGTAACAAATTTTGTGAATAATAGAAAGTTGTAAATTCAATGTATAGATTTTGTGAAAATTGTAAATGAATATTAAAATATTTAATGTTACATTTATAAAATACAGTAATTTAGTACAATACTGAATTTAAAAATATATAGCAAATTTTACATTAAATATACTGTACATAGTATAAATGTACAACAACAGAAATAAACAACTTAAATATCTAAATAAAACTTTATGAAAAGTTCCAAATTCATAATGGGAATTTTGTAAAGGTCGTAATTTCATAATGCATTTTATAAAAGCTGTAATTTCAGATTTTGTCTTTCTTTCTTTCTTCCTTTCTTTTTTTTCTTTCTTTATGAAATTTGTGAAGGTTGTAAATTTGTTACATGAAGTGATTGGGACTAAACAGGTGCGTGACCTTAAGAAAACCACTTATCAGTGAGGCTAGTGGGAAAAAAGGGACTTCAGTTTGCTAGGGAGCATAAAGAACAGACTGCACAGCAATATAAAAAGGTCATGTGGTCTGATGTGTTTAGATTTACCTTGTACCAGATATATGGGTGCATCAGGGTGAGAAGATGTACACCTGCAGATGAAGTGATGCTCCCAGCATGCCTAGCGCCTACTGTACAATCCTGTGGAGGCAGTGTTATGATCTGGGGTTGATGCTGTTGGTCTGGTCTAGTTTCACTAACATTATGTGCCCAAAAAATGGCTTCAGTTGATGACCTGAATGTACTGAATGATCAGGTTTTTCCACCAACAGATTTGTTCTTTCCCTGATGGCACGGCCATATTCGGAAATTCATCTGGATTTATTGATCACACATGGATCGGTCACCACAGAGTCCAGACCTTAACCTCATTGAGAATCTTTAGGATGTGCTGGAGAAGGTTTTATGCATCTCCCATCATCAGTACAAGATCTTGGAGAGAAATTAATGCGACTCTGGATGGAAGTAAATGTTGTGACATTGCATAAGCTTATTAAAATGATGCCACGGTTATTGTCTTTTCAGTATGATCTAATGTCTTTTATAATCTAAAGACACCAATGCATTACCGTTAGCCATGCAGTCCCTACTGCACAAAACATGTAGATATCTAAATTAATTGCACATTATATAAATATGAGTTTGACTGGAAGTAATCCAAGATCTGCACAAGGCGAAGAACACACTAGGGTTTTATTTAAACTACACACTACACACTGACACGGCACATGTGAAAGCAGTGTAGTATTTGACTTTCCTTGAATAGTGAACAGATTCCAGACTGAGTGACGCTCCTGTATTGTCTTGAGCCGTCAATGTCAACACAAAGAAATAAATAGAAAAGAAAAGAGTAAAAGCTTAGATGTTTTTGTCCTACAGAGGAGGTTTGCAAAGTGAAAGTGCACTGCCTTAGTAAATTAATGGAAAATACCCAGGAGATTATAACTCTCCTATGACATTTTAAAATGACCCAGGTGACTGAAAATCTTGAAAAAATCTCTCACTGTTGCACGCATCCTTACTTTTCCATCACCCGCCCATGGCCCCTGGAGAAACTGGTCTTAATTAGTTCCTGTTCTGGTAATGGGCTTCACTGAGCTTTGGCCTGGCGTAATGGTGACGTGTCAGTTCCCTCATCATGTGTAGCTGAGTCTCTCTCTCTCTCTCTTTCACTTTCTCTCATTCTCACTTAGTGCAAAACCTCTGCTCATTAAAAGCTAATTATCCTCATTTGCATTTTCGCCTGTTGTTTTCATCTTAGCATCTCCGTGTCTAGACGAGGTGCGAGGAATGTTTGAATAGGAGTTTTAATTGGACTCCAGTTGATGAGTTCCAGAAACAAATATTTTACCCTGTGCCCCAGAACATGCATTATTCGCCCCTTTACGGATCCCACAAGAAAAATAATCAACAACGGGGTGCTGCGATGAAACAGAGTTTCTGTTATCCCTTCTACGTTGATAAGTATTATCAATAATTGTCCTATAATGGCATGCCCTAAAGTCTTTTATTGCTCTTACTCCTCTGCAATTTGCCAACAATGATCATTTTCATTATTAACAAACGACGGTTCAAACTATTTATCTGCGTAATTGTTGCTTTTAATGCTGCGGATCGTCCCTGAAACAAGGTTGCTGATTTTGATTGGTTCTATTATAGCAGTTTTAAAGATGCATTGCCTCAAACGCATCTTTTTTTAACTTTCAATAGGACAGACACATAAGACAAAAAAAGACAAAAGCGTGAACTAAAGTTGTAAACCAGTAGCCTGGTCATTAAGGAGAGGGCCTTGGTGGCCCAGTGGTAGTTTTTTAAGGCCTGGATTGGATTCCCAACCAATGCCCAAACCCCAGACACTGGATGCAGTTCCAGCCCCAAGCATGGTTAAAATGGGGGGGGGGGGTTACATCTAGGTACAGAACATCTTGGGTTCGTATCCTAGCGGTATCCTCTTCCTGCGCTTTCGAGGCCAGGAATAGCTCCGTTGTTAAGGTTTTGGACTATGGTCTGGAAGTTCCCATGTTCAAGCCCCACCACCACCATGAAGTTGCCCCTGTTGGGCTTTTGAGCAATGCCCTTCACCCCCAACTGTTATGAGATAAAAATGTAAGTTGCCCTGAATAAGGGCACCTGCCAAATGGCATAAATGTAAATGCATCAGGAAGGGCAGCCAGCAAAAAAACCTGTGCCAAGTTGTTGTGCAGATCAGTTGGTACACTCAACAAGAGCAGCCGACTAACAGCAGCAACAGCCTGGTTATTAAGGCATTAGACTACTGTTTGGAAGGTCCCAGGTTCAAATCCCACCACAACCAATTTGCCAATGCTCATTACATGTTTCATATACAAAAAATGTCCCTTTTGCTTTTGTTGTGTTGTCGTTTTCACAGATAAGTGTTGTATTCTGACTTTTCTGTAGCACATCCACAGAAATCCACAGTGACACAAACTCTTATACAAACCCTTAACACAAAACTTAACACAAAGCTTCTTATTCTGTTTTATCCTTGACCTTACCTTGTGAAGTCCCTAAGTGACATCTAATGTCTAATCTAACAACATCCTGGTGCGGTCATGTAACAACTTGTGAATCTTGTGAACTTGTACCCATGACATCATTTCCAGATGGGTGGCGTGCTTGGGTAGCATTATGTGCAAGAACTAGCTCCTGTAAAAGTAAAAAAAGAAAGTAAGTTTCATTCAACAATTCTAATAACTTTTAATACCATCTCGTATATCACCTGCTTTAACTGCAATTCTTGAACAAATTAATAAAATATGGCTGTGACATACAGCTGTGGCGTTTAACCCTAATTTTCAGGGGAAATGTTCAAGAAGTGTTTCATGTAATATATTTGGTTTGTCTTATATCGCCAATAGTTTCCCTAAAAGGAGAAATGGGTCCGCGTTTTTATGGGTTCACCTTCCTCAGTCTTCAAAAGCATCACCACACCACGTTCCAGCACACCTGAGCCACGTCTTCATCTAAGAGTGTTATAATTAGCGGATGGATGGAATGATGTGACAAAATGAGCACACTGGCAGCGCGACGCTCCTAAAGGCCTGCTGAGGAACGACGCTTGTCCAGCAAACCCAGCACGGCCTGCTGAATATGGCATCGCCTGCCGTGATGCGTTCCAATCCATTATGATAACACCTGAGAAAACCAGCCGAGTGTCCATTTCGGTTAAAGAGATCGTTAGTGGAATATTAGCGGAAACCTCAAACATAGCCAAACAACCATCACGACAGGGGTCCGAGTTGTACTTATTGAGGTAAAGGATAACGTGGTAAGGCGAGGCTGACAGTACAGTATGTCTATCATCATGCGCACATGTCAGGAAAAATCATACTGATGTTCTAAAACGAATGGCTTTCTAAAATCGTGCTAGAAACGAAAAAAAAGACAAGCGTGAAGACTTCATGCTAATTCATTCATGCTAATCGCTAGCTGTCACAACACAAAGCGACTGAATATAACATATAGACACATACTGTACTGTAGATATTGTTGAGATCTATATCAGGTCTCAGGCTTTTCTACGTTCTGCCTGAATTCTTGCACAACAAGAGCTTTGTGTTGTTGTTTTTTCCCCCTTCTTTATATTCTAAAGCTGTGACATTGACAATGAGATGTAGGAAATTGCAAATGAATACATCTGGAGATTATTCAACCCTCTGTTCTTGTTGTCACATCTGCTAAAGTTTAAATTTTGTCAGGAATTTTAATCAACTGCTTGAAGACATGTTGTTAAAAAAAACAAACCCAAGCCTAATAACATCCTAAGACTTTTTCAAAGCAATTTAGATTTTGCACTAACAGATGAGATTCGTTTACTAAATTAATATCTACACTGTGCATCTGCGATGCGACACTGGACAAGCAAAGCAGATATGAGGTTAATTAAATGAGTGAAGAAGATCCTAGAACAAGATCGAATAGATATTGCCTTAGAAATTTGATGCAGCTACAAACTATTCTATCACCAGCCTGTCTCTCCTCTTTTAATAGCGTATTTTTATTGTATCGGACCTGGCTGCTAAGTCGAATTGTTTCGCTGTTGAATCATGTGACTGTAATAAAATCACATTGATAGCGAATCAAATCCTTTCACTTTTGCATCAAAAGATATTGCTTTTGCATTTTTGCATCTACAGTATATCTACCAAAGCATGGTACAGTATTAGTGCATAAAAGAATTTTCAGATAGGATAATATTAATATTTCTGTTTCGTAAATATGCATACACATTTTTATTTTTATCAGCTTAAAATAAACACATTTGCTAAATACAATTTATGCCCTTTTATGTCTGTAGTGTCTGTAACTTTTTTGAATTCAAATCCTTCAGACACTACAGACTTTTTAGACTACAGGCGTTTTAATCTCTTTCCCCCGAAAAACTATTTAAGCAACAATTTTTACATGCTTATTATTGTTTGAAGCCAGATAGTATAACACTGAAGAAAAGGCCATTTTTTCTTCAAAACGGCTGAAGTTACCAACTTGAAATTTTTCGGGAAGCAAAATTTGGTCACTTCCATGCTGCATAAACTTTAAAAGTAGCTGTTAATTTAATCATATGTGTGCTATATCTAATAATATTGGTTCTCAGTGAAATTATATGATGGTGACTCGAATCATATTAGTGATGAACCGAATCATAGCGGTGCTGAATCGAATTGTAAAGGTTCGGTATATCATCATAAAGAATACGATTCAAACCCATACAATAAACAAGCAATATTTTTTGCGTCCTTAGCACATTTTATTAATTTAGCATTTAAACAAAAGTTAATAAGGCTGAAACCAGAAGCCAGTTTTCTACGCACATCTATTTTAGGTGCTCTTCAAATTCAGGTGTTGAATAACGGGTGATGAATAGCGCTTTGTTACAGCATCAGTGCCCCTCCATAAAGCTGACATATTTACATCTGAGCAGCTGACACACTTCAGTTCGAGTGCGCTTTCTGTTTCGATTATTTGCCTTTTAGCAGCTTTTCATGAATAGAGTAGGGCCGCGCAATCCAGGTCAGGTGAATACTTTTAGATTATTGAACGAATAGATTTACAAAACTCATATTTCTGCAAACGCTTTTAGGTAGAATCGAACTAAAGCCCAGAGATGAGCACAGACTCCTAACTCTAGTTCTTGGGGCGTGAGGATCCATGTACGGTCCATGAATTAATAATTAGGCAATAAAACATAAGCTCCCGGGGACGTCTGTATCACGATCCACTGCGATCGTAAAAAGTGTGCACGTTTTATGGAAGGTGAAATTCACACCACGAGACATTGGGATGTTCCTTCATGTCTGAAATTGTATAAATCATTACAGAAGCTAGTATTGGGGTGATGAAAGGATCAAAGAAAAGAAAGAAAAAAAATGCTAAGTGCAAATGTTTGTACACCCTAAGGCCAAAATGGAAAATGAAGAAATGAAAGAAATTTGAACTTTTGAAGACAGAGAAAGTTATAAAAACAAGTCATAGTGTGTGTCAGATTTTTTTTCATCTAATATCATAAAAAAAAAACACTAAGATGTTGCACCTATAGTGGGTACTGTATGTGCTGTAAACTTTTATTACTCTAACATACTTTCTGGATACCTTTTTAAAAGTTCAGTTCTAAAAATATGTCAGTTTTTCTTTTTTTATATACTTTTGCAAAAATGTAAGCATTCCATTAAGCGACAAATTTTTTTGTTGGATTTCGTACAAACCGTTTAAGCTTTGGGTAAAAGAATGACTCCATACTCAGGGTGCCATTACTTTTACAAATATTCATTTAAGCAAAGGAGTCATTTATAACATGTATAAAGTGTTCAAAAACAGCATTTATGCCTATCCTAATCCACTATAACTAAATATCACCATAAATTATAATATTTACAGCACAAAATCATACATTTTTTTGCATTAATGTGTGAATTTGTTTAAAATCTCATACAAGTTATGAAAAATCATTCACAAATTTACTGCAATAAAATATGAATATAAATATTGAAAAAAAATCAATTGATACCAAACTTCAACAGGAAGTCGCATTACCCGATTTTATTGAAGATCTCATGAATAAGAAACGTCTTTCATATTTTTATGGTTATTTATGTACAGTATGACACACTATGATAGTGATACTAAATAATTAGGTCGCTTTAAAAAGTACAATAAGCCTGTAGGCCAAATTGCACCCTGAATGAAAAATTTTAATAAAGTAAAGTAAAATAAATAAATAAATAAATAAATAAATAAATAAATAAATCCTTAGAATTTCCCTAACGTCCTCGTGCCATTTTGTGTGTTGGCTAATTATAGGCTAAACTCGAGCCTGTTACTCATTTAGGAGCAAAGTGCTGCAAAGGAACCTTGTATTAAATGAAAAATTGTCACCCGTGATGGATTAACACATTTCAACGTTGGAATTCCTTATTCTTGCGATTTCAGTTGTGCAATTACCGAGACCCTGAGATCGCGTTACTAATAAACGCTACTGTACATCAGTGCTCGGCTCCTCGGCTAACCACGTCCCGTCGCTGTTTTTATTCACCTCCTTTAACTGTGGAACAGTGAGTCTTTTCACAGTCCTGTTGGTGTTGATTATTAACCTTCCTGTGAACCGTCAATTAATCCCCTTAAGCAGGGCGCTGAGCCGGAGTGAAGCTCCACCGCCGAGCTTCTTGCCCTCATTGCTATTCAGCTCCGAGGACATTGTGTACAGGGACTTAATTTGTTACATATGTCATGTTCTTCGTGCAATCTTGCCATGCGTTATACCCCACTCTGCTGGGATTCTCAATTCGTGCTCGGGGCCTGATTCCTCCATCTCCACAGAGAGCGACACGGGAGCAGGAGGAGCGAATTAAGAAATTAAAATGATTTACTACTCCGGAGGATTACCAGGTCAACCATGCCGTCGTTTCTGCGCTCCCACAATACAGTAGCTGAGATAAATAATATAATAAATTTAATTACATTTTATTTGTATATTGCTTTTAACAATTGACATTGTCGCAAAGCAGCTTTACACAATCAAAAGAATTATTTATGTTTGTATGAGATGTAAACGTGTATGAATCAAAATGATAAGATTGTCCCTGATGTTCAAGCTGAGGATGACGGCGACAGTGGCAAGGAAAAACTCCCTGAGATAGTAATAGGAAGAAACCTTGAGAGGAACCAAATTCAACAGGGAACCCATCCTTATCTGGGTGAGAACGGATAGCAGGAATCGGTCTGCATCATACTGTCTAAGACTGGAAGTTCATTATAACAGGAGATGTGTTTAAGTTAAAATTGAGTCCAGTTCCCCAGTCACCACATGCACCCCAGGCAGACCACACAAGGCCATGCGATGAGAGCTTAACTGGAAGCAGGACACCAGGACAAGTTAGACAGGGTCTGGATCACTGGCAGCTCAGGGGCGAAATGTATAACTTGACAGAGTGACAGGTAGAGGGAAATAGAGAGAGAGAAGAGTGGAGAGCAGGAAAAAAAAAGGAAAGATGGCAGATATGTATGGTGACAGTCAAACAATGTATAATGTGAAAGTATTTTTAGTGTAGAGTGCAAGTAGAGACTCCGGCAGGACTAACTATGACATCATAACTAAAAGGGAGCGCCAGAAGAAAACACAGATATGAGGGCTCCCTGAGATGTAAAACAACCAATCACCTCAATGTCAACAAACCTGAGTGATCGATGAGTGTGGGCAAGACAGCATCTAAACATACCAGTTCACCATAATACTCTACGTCCATGAGGCCCCCAGATCCGCTCCTTTACCTAAGGCAAATCTATTTACAAAAATGCTTGGCTAAATGAAGAGGTTTTAAGCCTAGAGTTAAACACTGAGACTGTGTCTGAGTCGTGAACATTAATTGGAAGACCATTTTATAACTTTGGGGCTTTGTAAGAAAAAGCTCTGCCTCCTGCTGTAGTTTCTCGTGCGGTACTGACAAGCAGCCTGCATCCTTTGATCGAAGTAGGCGTGGCGGATCGTAAGACACAAGCAGTGTGGATAAGATGTGCTCGTATCTTCTGGTTTTAGTAAGGGACTCTCGCTGCTGCATTCTGGACTAGCTGAAGCTTGTTTATGCACCTAGTTGAACAACCAGAGAGTAAGGCATTACAATAGTCCAACCTAGAGGTATTAAAAGCATGAACTAGTTTTTCTGCATTGTTTAGTGACAATATATTTCTTATCTTGGCAATATTTCTGAGGTAAAATAATGCTATCCTGGTAATATTATCTACATGAGCTTCAAATGAAAGTCTGGGATCTATAATCACACCAAGGTCTTTCACTGTTGCACTTGATGAAAAAGAAAGGCCATTGAAAGTTACAGTGTGTTCAGAAAACTTGCTTCTAGCTGCTTGTGGACCTACTGTATGACTAAAACTCCTGTATTATCAGGATTAAGCAGAAGGAAGTTAATTAACATCCAATTTCTAATGTCCTGCACACATTGCTCAACATTAATAAGCTGTTTCTTCTCATCTGGGTTTGTTGAGACATATAAATGTGCGTCATCAGCATAACAATAAAAACTAATACCATGCTTACGAATTATGTTGCCCAGAGGAAGCATGTAAAGAGAAAAAAGCAGTGGGCCTAAAACTGAACCTTGTGGAACACCAAACTCCACTTTAGAACATATTCCTTCCCTATATACTTTAGAATAATCACCATTTAAATCTACAAACTGATAACGATCAGTCAAATAGGATCTAAACCATGAGAGGGCTGTTCCCTTAATTCCAACTACATTTTCTAATCTGTAAAGAAGAATACTATGATCAATATTGTCAAAAGCTGCACTGAGGTCAAATAACACAAGTTACGCAACCCTGATCAGAGGCCAATATGAGGTTTACTGCTTACATTTACTGCTTTAACGAGTGCTGTCTCTGTGCTGTGATAAGGCCTAAATCCTGACTGATACAGTTCATTTATGCCATTCCTATGTACATATGAATATACTTGCTGCGCTAATATCTTTTCCAGAATCTTAGAGATAAAGGGGAGGTTTGATATCGGCCTGTAATTGGACAGCTGACAAGGGTCAAGGTCAGGTTTCTTAACTAGCGGTTTAATAACTGCTAATTTAAAGAATTTGGGAACATACCCAATGCTGAGTGAAAAGTTAATTAATTTTAACAGGGGTTCTGTTATTGCTGGTACTATCTGCTTGAGAAAATGTGTCGGCATAGGATCTAATATACAGGTTGATTTTAAAGAAGAGATGAGTAAAAATAGTTCACTCTTTTCCACGGGAGTAAAGTATTCTAGGTTCTAATGTGGTGTGGTATTTATCATTTGTGTCACTTAAATGGTCTGGTTTTAAAGCCTGAATTTTTTGCCTAATATTTATGATTTTGTTATTGAAAAGTCCTTACTACTGTATGTTGTTGTTGTTGTGGAGATTTCTGCAGTGGTCATGTTTCTATTTAATTAAGCTACGTTAGCTAGTATTAAATAAAAATCTAGGATTTTTATTGTTATTTTTAATAAGAGTGTAGAGATACAATGATCTAGCATCACTGAGAGCTTTTCTATAGTTCATGATGCTCTCCTTCCATGCTATTTGGAATACTAGCAATTTATTTTGACGCCATTTGCGGTCGTTATACCAGGAAGCGAGTTTCTTATCTCTAATAATTTTCCTTTTATCTGGAGCTACATTATTTAAGGTATAACGGAACGTCGATTTAAAATATTCAATCGCCTGATCGAGTTCCGTGGAGTCAGATGGCGATCCAATCAAAGTTGGAGATTATTGATAAAGCTCTGTGTGGTAGTTGATGTGAATGTACGATTAATGTGGTAGCGCGGTGCTGTACATACATTACTACTATGACACACTTTAATTGAGACAAGACAGTGATCTGAGATAACTTGATGATTGATGATTATTTCCTACACTTGATCCAAAAGATAATATTAAATCTAAAGTGTGACCTGCTTTATGAGTGGGTCCTACTATACACTTATTTACTCTTACTGAGTCCAGTATGGACATAAATGCTGTTCACTGTTTCTGTTTCTGTTTCTGTATTCTCAAAATGAATATGAAAGTCTCCAGCAATTAACACTTTGCTGACAGAGATGACTAGGTTTGAGAGGAAATCTGCAAATTCACAGAGAAATTGAGAGTACGGCCCTGGAGGTCTGTAAATTATGATTTAGCGGGATCGACTGAGCAGACCCAATATTTGTAGCTACACTCGTTATGTTACTATAGAGAATTTCAAACGCATTAAATTTGTGTCCGTGTTTTTGTACGATAGACAGATTATAATTGTAAATAACTGTAATGCCTCCTCTTCTCCCAGTTAGCCAATAACTGCTTTAGATGCAAGAGATCTAATATTTAACAGTCCTAGCTTCAGATCAGAGATGCTGGCTGTGTATTCAGAGTGTTTTGAATTTTTTGCCTCTATATTAATTAAATCACTAAAAAAGACTTTCTACAGTACATTTGTGTTCAGCCGGGGGAACAGACACAGTCTCAATATAGTGAACCCTAAGTGACGACTGTATGCAGCTAGCAGACGGTTGGTTTAGCCTGTCTCTCTGCTCCCTGGCCTGGGCTCTGGATTGTCACCGATTAACTAGGCCTCTTCTGAGACTATGTGCTATACTACAGGAAATGAGAGCAGCACCTTCCCGAGTGGGATGGACACTGTCCCGTCCTAACAGGCCAGCTTTGCTCTCAAAGGTCTTCCAATTGTCTGTTAAGTCCACATTTTTTTGGAGCACTACCTAGACATCCAGCGTTTCAGCAAGGTAATATTGTTATTTAGTATAAATGGAAAAGGCAGTATAATTTAAACGCTGATACAAACAAACGAGGAACTTTCACGGTAACAAATACGAAAACAGAAAGCTAATATGAACTGCCAAAGCCAGGTTATTCTTCTGGGCCCTTTTTTTTTTTTGGCCGGCAAGTTCAGGGACATTAAAATTTGGTGCAAGAGGTGAATTTGAAAGAGCACCTTAGAAAAGGAGAAAACAGATAGCAAAGCGAGGGAGGGAGGAAGAACAGGGCACAGACGCAGCCCGGCAACAAAGGTTTTCTCCACAAACCGTTTCTCTGGGTGCAGTCTGGGTCAAGCAATATAGTGTCTCGCTCACAGTGCTGTTAAATAAAGACAGAAAATAGTCAGCGGTGCAGGTGAGGCGGAGGACAGTCTTTAGCGTTGATGTCTGATTGGTCTGAAGTGGGTCTTTCGAATTCCTTCACTTTTAAATAACTGATATGCAAATGAAGGTGCATGGTTTCTCTCTTCCTAATGATTATCTAGATTAAGATTAAGAAGGTTAGCCTTAGCCACTGCAATAACAGTACGAATGCTCCACAACGCCCAGCCCAAATTGTCTTCCTGTTCACTACAGTATATAAGCCCCAGTGTATACTCAGCAGATGGAGTCCAACACAATGGCATTGGAACCGATGGACATGACCAAAGCAAGACCAGCTAGGGTGGAGCAACTAGCTACTTAAATAGCTCTATAACTACATACCAACTAACTGAATATAAAGTTTCCACCATTATCAGATCCTTTAGTTTTTTATAACCTCTAACTATTACTGATTACTGACTATATTACTATTGCCGATGATGTCATCATAGACAGATGAATAGATAGACAGACATATATATTGTAGATAGATAGATAGATAGATAGATAGATAGATAGATAGATATGGACAGAGGGACAAAAAGACAGACATGGAAACAGATAGACAGATATATATGGGCAGACAGACAGACAGATTGATATACTGTATATATATAACTGTGTGTATAAATTACTCTGTACTGACTGTATGATGCACTGGGTGAATAAATTTGTCCTTTTTTAAACAATATATCAAACAGGGATTTTGAAATAAAAATAAATAAATAATATAGTGGACATGATAAATCTGATTTTATTATATGAGTGATTCGACTCCGCCTCCATGCCACCTTTAACCATACTGTCAATCTGTTTTTTGCAATTGGAAGATTATGTCTGATGAAATTGCTGTACGTTTCTCAGTTGTGTGCTGACCTCACTCTCTCTCTCTTCCCTCCTCCCTCTCTCTCCCTCTCTCTCTCTCTCTCTTTCTCTCTGTCTGTCTCAGGCCAGATGGAGTGGTCTAACACATCAGTGTCCAATCTGTCGTCTCCGGTTGAGGTGCAATCCTGTCCTCCTTCTGCTCGCCGACTTGTTTGACACCTTTCGTTTAGCTCTGATTGATCGATTGCTTTCAGCGGCGAGTCAAAACGAGAGGAGACGGTTATGTGCTCTCGCCCTCGACTCGTCAGGAACACAATAGAGGAGTGTGTGTCTGCTGCGACTCGGGCCTCCCAGGAGACACAGGCTAAGTGACAACGCTGCAATGAGGCGCCTCTAAAAATGGAGGGAGAAATTCCCGTTAGAGTGAGTGAGATGACCTCTACTGGGAATTGGGTTTGGTCTGGACTTTGATGTGCTATATTACATCATCGCGTTCCTCAGAGAGCAATTTTATTTTTTAGGTTTCCTCTAAACAGTTTTCTGAAATGATCTGATCTCATATGTGATTTTGTTTTTTTTAATAGATTAAAATTTTCCTCACTCCCCCCTGTGATCGTCCTGCTACCCGAAATGATTCCAAGCGCTTCCTAAGCACGAGGGCGGCTGAAAGCGATCGTGCTGAATGTTTTACTGTAATTCATCATGACTGGCCATTACGGTGCCTGTTTAAAACGTTTAATCCACGAATTTTAATTTCAGCAGCTGGAGGGGAAAAAAAAAAATCCTCGCCGTCATAAGTAATAAGACGAGAGGTGAAGCCTGAGCCCGTGCTGAGCCGTGCTTCTTATTAAACATGATATCGCTGACCTTTGCATGTGCTTAGACATTTCCTAAGGCGATAGGAAGAGAAGGAAAGGAAAGGCCACAGCTGAAAGGGGGAGAGCTCGTCCAGTATGGCAGACGTGTGCATAAGTGTGTGTGTGTGTGAGTTAAATCTTCCACAAAATGTGGAAGGGACTGGCTAGTTGCACTTACTGAGCTGTGAGATTTCTACTTTCCCCCCCAAAAAACAAAAAAAGACTGATGTAACGACGGAGACGGTAATTAATAACACAACCTGCAGGTAAAGCTGTAGAAACAAAATGAGAATAATGGAACTGACTCCTAAATCATGCCGCTCTAATGGGTGTTGTCAAGCACCATTTGTAAATGTAACAGGAAATAAAAATCTATCAGGGATTAAATTGTCCGCCTCGTGATTAGAGAGTATGGGGGGTTTTTGTGCGCCTTGCACGGAAGGACAAATCAGTAGCCTGGGTATCTGGGATTTCGTCTCTAGACCGATTGTCTTTCTTCGAGCATCTGTCTTTTCTCACTCGATCCTCCCAGGGGACTCGATAATATTCTGATACGTTATCGTCGCCGTAGTAACGACTTAATCGTAGCAACTGGTGCAAAAGACGCTCTGCATTAATGTAAAGCTATTGACAAAACGAATATGATGGATATAATCACCGACATTCTCTTTCAGGAGACGTTTCTTGTATGTACGGAAGGAGTCTCCAGTGTCAGTGTCAACTTTTATTGACTTTAACAGGACGGAGATTAAACAAGCCGATAGAAAATGGACAGTGACATCATGGTGCATTGCATTTTGGTTAGGTGACCATGTTCCAGGACACATTAAAAAAAAAAAATAATAATAAATAAATAGGAGTTGAATAGATACATAGATATGGAATGATGGATAGATGGATGGAGACAGGACAGATGGAGAGAGAAAGAAACAGACAGACAGACAGGCAGATAGATAGAATACACCTGAAATAATGCTCAAGTATACTGTGTATACAGCTTATACAAGTATAAATGTGTGTGTGTGT
Source organism: Clarias gariepinus (assembly GCF_024256425.1). Classification (NCBI taxonomy): domain Eukaryota; kingdom Metazoa; phylum Chordata; class Actinopteri; order Siluriformes; family Clariidae; genus Clarias; species Clarias gariepinus. The sequence continues at coordinate 3,830,460 of NC_071124.1, read as the reverse complement.
GTGTGTGTGTGTGTGTGTGTGTGTGTGTGTGTGTGTGTGCGGTTTTAAAATAAGACTTACAGTATACAGAATATTCATTAAAATATAATTGAAAAATAAATTATGCATCATGTCATTTTAAATGCTTAATGTACCTACAAACAACAACAACAATAACAACAACAACAAAACTAGGAGTGTTTTGTGTGAAAATAAAAACGTGGAACATTCCTTACACTAAAAGTTTTGATCTGTAAGAACACAAAAGTATAGTTTCTGTCTTTATATACATTTATACACTATACATTTATCTGTGCCTTTTGTATTTTATTTGTAACCTGCCACTTTTACTTCTCCCACCAGTACGGTGTGAACTTTACATGGATTTACCTTAATACTGCAGTAATCAATATTGTTCTACACAAATAAAGACGTTCGGAACTGAACTAAGCGTTCAACAGGATGGCGTAGTTTGCGTGCTCTCCCACTGTGCTTGGTGGGTTTCCTCCGGGTACTCCGGTTTCCTCCCACAGTCCAATGACATGCTTATCAGGCTAACCTGATGTCTTGAAATTCCCTGTAGTGTGTGAGTGAGTGCTTGTGCCTAATAGTGCCCGAGTCCCCTGGGATAGGCTCCAGGCCTGCCGTGACCCTGTACACGATTAGCGCTCTACAGAACGAGAGAGTGAGAGAACTGAAGTAGTTTTTCATGATTTATTAATGTAATATCTGCAACATACTGTACGAATAATGCTGTTTATGCAGCATGTGGTGTAGCTTCAAACATCTGACCTTTGACCAGCCAGACTGCCGGTTACATGTGTAGCATTGTTTAATGTCTGCTGCTTTGACTTCTGTCTGCCTGAAGTGTAATGATGGCTGATATGCCTAGCCTGGTACTGTAGTTAGCTGAGTTACAGCAACCCTACACTGTCTATGTGCGGTTAACAGTAACCACACAAACCTGTAGCATGAAATGTTACCCAAGGTGAGGTTTTCAGTACCCATGCCATTCGACATCACTTTAAGTCCTGAGTTATGGAAACATCACGCTCCATATGTGAAATGTTTTCCTTGACAGTCACGACAATGGTTATGGCAGTCGATAATTCAGCACGGGTTCGACATTTCATTATGTTTTTAAGTTGGATAATATAAACAATTCCGCAACATCAATACGATCGCGTTCTCATTAGACTTTTCTTCTATTGTGATCCCAAATCCCCTCCTTGGCTTGGTGCTCAACTTCTCTGGAGGGGCGTGGCTCAGCAGTAGCTCATTTACATAGACACTGAGATGGCGTGTTTGGAAGAGGAGTGAAACAGAGGAAGTTTAAGATATAAAACAATGTCTGAAGGGCGTTTCAGCAAAAGCATTAACACACAAACTTTAAGGGTTAAAGGAAGATAAAGAAATAACTGGACCTACAAAGTAAAAATAGTAATTTGCAAAGGTATAAGAACGTATAATAAATCATGTTCTGTTACATAGATATAAAGATATATCCTGATTTTTTATCTAATTTCACAGCTGCTATCATTGCTAATGAAGAAAATTCTTCCAAGCTGAAAGAAAAAAGCTTCTGTGTGAGCGCTACATACTGTAATAATGAGCAGGTCCTCCATTCAATCATTCAGACCAAGTCCTGCCTACTTGGATTCTATTGGCTTACATGAAAATGAGGTTCACCCTGGCAAAGTAACTGCAAAAGTACTGTTCATCATCATCCTTTCTGCTTCTGTGAACGGATTAGTGAAGCATATCGATCTCGCAAGGAGACAAAAAAAAAACATAAATGCCATGTGTAAATATTGGCCCCCTTAAAAATCCCATAAATGTGATCCGAGATCCTTATCTGGAGCTTTATTCTGTACAGGGACATCGTCAATGGGGAAACATTCCTGGAAACACTGAGCACAAGCAGGGAATACATCCTGTTAGGCTCGCCACGCAAACATGTTAGCATAAGCAATCTACTGGCTGGTATGATTTTTCAAAGGGAAAACAAGGGAATGTTGAGAAACCCCAATGGACTCCGAGAGGTAATAGAAAACACCACTCAGACACTAACCTGAAGTGTAGGGATTAAAAATCCCATCAAACAGCTTTATTATCAGTAGAAAATCTTTAACATTTGATACAACTTGCTGTTTTGTCATGTTCTGATCTCCTCAGCTCCTCAGCGCACACCCCACCCCTTCCAAGAAGAAAAAAAAAAAAGAATTAAATTAATAACAAAGTAAACCCTGTCTAGTGGGATGCATGTTAATGACAGTTCCAAAGCCTCGGTAAAGTCCTTTATTTCACGGTGTGATTTGCATTCTCCGGGTTCGCCGATTTGGTTTTAAATTAGATTGGGGAAATGGAACTGGAAACGCTGCCATTTAAGTACAGAAGGGCTGCGACCCATCGATGGCTACGGGGACTAAAGACGATTTAATAAAGGCTTCCACTGAGACTGGAGTCATGATATTTGGAGCAGAGCACTAGGGTCAAAAGATGTCTGGCTTTTGTGAACTTTTATGACCTCATGCATGACCGTCTGAGGCATTGTTTTTACGTTCCCTTGAGCTAACGCATGTGTCTTAGGGTCCTCTGAGATCACCTACACAGTTCTGCTTGTTTACCTAACCTGTCAATAGCAACATATCTAAAATCAAGGGCATTTAAAAAAATTATATTATACAATGTTTATATATATATAATATATATAATAGCAAGACATATTTTTCCTTTCTTATAAAGAAGTCAAAATAATAATAATAATAATAATAATAATATATGAGGGGTGTTCAAGTCATACACAGCTATGAGGGTAAAAAACTCCCTATATTTCTCAATATAGTTCTCTGCTACACTTATTCACGTTTCCCAACGTATGAAAGTTTTTTCAGTACGATCAGACTGCCTGCTTCATATCTGAAAGGCTGGCCTCCCAGGAACTCCTTTAATGTTTCCCTAACATGTGGAAATGGCTTGGAGCGAGGTCAGGACTGTACAGGGGATGTGTGGCAAAAACTTGCAGCAGAGGTTCTGTAGTGTTGGTTAATGGTTGTGTGTTTAGTTCCCAGAGAAAGATTGCAACAAGTCATCCATAGATTTTTAAGGATCGGGCGTTCCATTTTCCCAATGTTCATGGGAATAACTGCAGTGGTCTCCGAGCCACCTTGACCGGGATCATCATTCGCGGACGTACAGCCTTCTTTAAAACGGTCAGAAACTTTCCTTTCAAAAAGTCCCTGTTTGATTTAAACACCCTTTGTATCTAGATCCATTCAATTCCTATACTGCGTATGTCATGTAAGTTCATGTAGGCATCAAGGCATCCTTAAAGCAATAAAACAACAATCAACTTACTGCGCATGTCTTTGGGCTGTTGGAGGAAACTGGAGTACGGTAAGAAGAAAACCCACCAAGCACTGCGAGAACAAGCAAACTCCAAGCACACTGGAGACTGGAGGTGAGATTTGAAACCCCAACCCTGTTGGTGCGAAGTGACAGTAATAACCATTATAGATATACAGTATAAGAAGTACATCCTACTTACTGTATGTATTTGCACATACACTATAGCTTAGAACGTTAACATGTATGACACTGTATTCATATCCTTTGATTAATTTGGTATTTGTTCTGTTAGTAATTCTAATGAACATTTCAGTAACCTTTACAAGACTCGGCACTTAGGTGTCATTCGACATGTCTTAAAAATAAAATAGAGGCTACAATTGAGCCTGACAACTGCGATTTCTCTCAAGCGACACACTGCAAGCCTTAAAGCTCGACACTGTGTCCTGCTGTATACATGTAGAAATGAGATGACAATAAAAATTGATTTGACCTGACAAGGTACAGATGATGAAGTCTAGGTGATCTCAGAGGTCCACGGAGTCGAACACCCAGCCGTAATTCCCCTGGACTGCGATGGAAACAGCTTGCCCGTGCCCTCTGGTTAATGGGCACTAAACAATGGGCACCGGTGCAGCTTTGATCTGCTTGCTCACTATAAACCTTTTTCATTTAAGTCTGTTTTATATGCCTTTCAACTCACCCAGCTCAGTTCAATTTGCATGATTTCATGAGTGTTCACGTCTCTTTCTTCAGTCCCGGGATATCGATAGAATTCTCATGTAAAAGCGCTTGTTACACAGACTTGCTGTCAGTGCTTTACACTCTGTCTACCATTTCCAAGACAGAAATAAATCACTGACAGACTGAAACATGACATGGTAATTAAATCTTGCTTTAAATCCGACGCATCTCTGCGCGTTCCCATGGAAAAGACTGATTCATATTCATATTTTCTCTCCCAGGTTAGGGCTTCATAATGCTTTACATTATGCTTAAATCATGTGTTTTATTAAATAACATCATAGTACTTATGTTAACTAATGAACTTACATTCCCCCCCCCCCCCCCAAAAGTGCATTTAGACGTTTACATCCATAATGACGTCCTTAATTAAAAAGTACTATGTGATAATTAATAGACAAAAATGACTATTAATATTTAACAAATTTACCTAAATTCGGAAGTGCCAATATTTATACCCATACAGTTGATTTCAGGTAATAATTAACTTAAGGGGAAGTCTGATTCCTCCATTTTCCCACGGCTCTTCAGCTCTTGCACGGAGCTGCCGTTGAGGAAGAAAAGGCTGCTAGGAGGTACACGCCACCGCCCCTGTTCCCCGTTCCGGGGAAAGCCGCCCAGCTGCAGGACGTCACAGAGGACTCTCATCTCGTCCCACAGGAGAGCTGGGAGGAGCCGGTCTGGCAGGAGCAAACAGTGCAGGAGCTGCTGTCCACATGGTCCCACGCTGCCACTTTGGCCGATGCAACCGCTCACCAGTGTGTTCGCATGCCAGTGGGGCACTGCCCACAAGACCTGCACGTGCACATTGTTCCTTCCCTTTTTTTTCCATTCTCTCTCCTTTAAACCTTTCCTTCCCTATTGTCCTTAAATAAATTAACCATTTTCCCGTAAGACATCGCCTTGTGTCCGTGTTGTATGGTGCCACCTGTGCAAAAATGGGTCGAACCCGTTGCACCACTTTAAAATTTTTTGCCTTAAGAACTAAAATTTTACAAGAAAATTGCTTTGGCATACAAAGCATTTTCAACAAACTTGGTTGCGTCAGTGAAAAGCTGTGTGAAACAATATTTACTGAAGACGTAGCACCATGGGTGCCAAGAATCTCATCAAGGTTGGTAGCAGTAAAAAAAGAGAGCCACTTACAGCTGGGTCTTTAAATCAGCTTATTTCATATTTTACTTAATTTACATGTCTTTTCTAAATGTTTTGAGTGTTTATGTGCAAAAATTATAATTATAGTGTTGGAAATTGGTAATATTAGTAATATGTTTTGCGTTTGTTGAGTTTATTAATGTAAGTTTAGCCTTAGCTGCCTAGTTTATTATAGGGTTAATTTAAAGCTAAACTGACAAGATGCTATCACTTTAAAACCTAACCACGTCAAAAGCTATTTCCAAATATGGTCATTACTGTATTTTTGTCCTTTACATCCCTAATCCGTAATCTGGTTTACAGTCAATGGTACGTGCAATGATAGTGCAGTTTAAGAATTACCAAAACATGTCTTTGTACATTATAAAGTAATGTTACATATCTGAGATAAATGTTAATATTCTTAGTGATTTTGTACCATTTCCCCATTTCTGTTCTCCACACAAGGCTCAGAAAGTGCTAGCAAACCAACTAACAAACCTTTGTTTTTAGCTAGGATATACATAGCATTCCTATTTCTTGGTTGCCTAGCAACCAGATTCTGACATGTTTAATCCCCAGCGTTGCTAACGTACTGTATGGTTTGTTAGCCTTCACATGTCGATTTGAACGCATTTAACATTCAGCTTAGCCACTGATCAGTGATGCGAGATTTGTGTTGCTTTGTCTAACAACTCATCAAGCTTACTATTTCTCTCTCTCTCGCTTCCTCTTTCTCTCTTTTTTTAATAACTAATGGGACCCGGAGGCAGTGCTGAATCTTTTCATTCATGTTTATCCATGTGTCATGGCTGGGGTCCGCAGCAGGGGCTCAAAACATAGGCAGGCAGTAATCAAAGGCAAATCCATTATCATAAATCAAAGCACAGGGAAAAGGTTCAAATGTGAAAAATTATATTCGCACAAATGTACGAGGAGCCTGCAAAACAGAAGAAGGAGAAAACTGTAGAAAGCAATGATGATTAACATGAAGCTAGAAAAACTGGATAGTGTTCAAGTATTATGTTGAATTATCGTTATTTGTTATTCTGTATATGTAGCTAAATATAAATAAAAAAACAAATAAGAAATCAGTTTATTTGTAGCAGAAGTAATAAAAGTAGTAATAAATTACATTGATTTTAAACGGTCAAAATGATAAAGATTAATAAACATTGTGTGACAGCTAGCAGTTAGCGCTCAGCTAGTTAATATCCTCTTTAGCACTATTGCTACTTAGCTAACAGTTAAAAAATTGGCAATAAAGCTTTTGGAAATAAAAATAAACAATTATTAACTCTGGTTTTTAAATGTGTGTAGGCTACTATACAGTGGAACCACTGTTTATAAATTGAATATGTTCCGGAGGTGAGTTCTTACGGTGGAATTTCGTATTCGAAACATATTTTCCAATAGAAAAAAATGTAAATGCAGATAATCCGTTCCAGTCACCTAAAAATATTACCAATATTACCAAATACCAATACTATACACATATTTTTGCATATAAAAATAATGTGCATGTCTTTTCCAAATGTTTTGATTGTCAATGTCCAGTCCATACATTTTTCAAATAATATCAATGTATATCCTTAACTAATCACGTATCAATAGCCAAAAGGTTTTTTTTTAGCATCAGATAGCTTTTCTGTTCTCCTAAAAAATCCAAACCTTAACAGATGTGACATTGCTAATCATGGCAATTCGTATGCCGCCAACCAGCAATTAGCATTCGGCTAGTTTCCTCTGTCGTATTTTTATGCTCGCGTCATTCGAGAGCTTAAGGAAAGAAACTGTTGTAAATTTGGCTTAGGTAATGTTAAAGTTTTCAAATATTACGTACTTTATTGCCAGAAAAGGCATTAACTTACTATTAGTATCATTGTTAATTTAATAATGATAATGTTATAATTTAAGAGTTTGCACTTTTCTTACTTAACTAAAAAATGTAAGGATCTGTACTTTGACGTGCAAGGGGCGTATTTCGTTTTAAATAAGTAATTATATGGCTGTTTACTTAACCGTTCTCATATGAAATTATTGATTGTTTGCTACATCGATCCCAATGGTTTAGAATTACACTTGGTATCACAACGGCAGATTTAAAATAAACCTTTGTACTGCTTTAAAATTTAAAGAGTTGGTCAAAAGGACAGGCTCATCTCTCTGCTCTCTCTGTCTGTTCCATACATGCATGGAATATTTGGCTGATATTTGATCCAACCTTGGACAAACAGCAGTAAATTTGAAAAGCAGGACCTGAAACTCTTATTAAATTCCAGCACCTTTAGGCTTTCAAATTGAGCCATTAATTGGCACAAGTCAGTGGGGATAAGGGGAAAAAAAAATAATGTTGTGCTCAGGTGTTTATGCAGTGCAAGTGGCTGGGAACTTTAGCTCTGTGATTAAGTTTTCTGATTTGAAATTGCAGAACCAAAGCCGGAGGCATGCAGCATAGGAATGCTCGTTTAACCTTATGTAGTCGAGGCGTGCCAAAAATACCCAAATCTCTGCTTTTAGTCGTATGGAGTTGGAGAGGAGATCAGTACAGTGAACTGATTTCTGATTTTACTCTTTTTTACAGTGAAAATATTTTCCTTTTGTAGTAGTAAAACTGTAGCAGGTTGTGTTTTGCTCATCTTCTTGTCAAACGTACCTGTGGGTGAGCTTTAAGCATGTGCACCCCCGGTCTCTAATCTAATATTGGATTTTCAAATATAGAGTAGTGTGAAAGAGTAATGAATAGCGACAACGCTGGCAGGGTTAAAAGAACGACAAAAAAAAAGTCGCTGTGCAAATCGACTATCTGCGGAGCCGTTTACTTTTTTTTGTTGTTGTTGTTGTTCTCCGAGGGCTGACTCTAATTATCTGCTCCTCATTGCTAATTGTTATTGTGTCTGGAAGAACGAGGGGATTAAAAACCCAACGCAGGGATTATAAGGGATGAGGCAATTACGGCTGTTTCATTTCAAACTCAATATCCGTCAGAGTGAAAGCGTGGAGGTGATTACTGCCGAAAATACAAGAATGGATCGTTTGTGTAAAAGGAACTTACAGTACAAGCAAAAGTGTTTTTCTCTTTTTTTTCTTAAATTATCCAAATCTTCTCTCTGAATAGAATGCAAGGATTGTGATTTATATCATGGACCAAACAAAGAAATGAAGAAGAATTGAAGGCAGGCTTTTCTATGTTTGCTCTTAATCTGGAAACTAGCATTGATAGCTTTAGCCTTTTTTTTTTTTTTTTTATTAGATAATTTATTACAGTGTTCACCCTCAAGATGCTTTGAACTTAAATGTTACTTATCCATCATACCAATTCAGGTGTTAAGTCACATTTTTGTTGATTTAAGTTGTGCATATTTTCTGATTCTTGCTTTAATAAATAAATTCCATTTTGATACAAATTTATTACTGTATCATTTACATTTCCGTAGATATGGCCAGTGTGAGGAGCACTTTTTTTATGTTATACATATAATGCAGAAAATGTGTGTTCCAAAGAAGCTACTTTTGAAATTTTATGCAACGTGGAAGGGACTAATCTTCCTTCCCTACAAATTTCAAGTTGCTACCTTCAGCTGTTTTAGAGAGATGATCTTGTATGTGCTCCAATAATGGCCTTTTTTTTTAGCATTATACTGTCTTGCTTCAAACAATAATAATAAATCATTTAAAATGCTAATTATTCATATTTCTTTATGAGTATTGAAACTATTGGTGTAAGTTTTTAGAAGCTGATGATGTGTAAAAAAATTTGCTGATATTAATTTTCGGGAAAAAAGCTTAAAAAGCCAAAAATGTTGCAATATCTTGACAATTTTTCATTTTTAAATAATACACTTGTTCTTTCATGTGAAATCTAAATGGGCCAAGTTTCATCTGAATGACAGTTAAGATCATTGAAAGATTTGAATTTTTAAAAAGTTACAGACACTACACCTAGGTGAGATATTTTTTTGCACCAATACCATGTTTTGGTCAAACTGGAGTCACCATTTACATACTGTTCATTAAAGTGCTTTAAAACAAAGTGTAGGAATAAAATTTTCTTAATTCTGTTGAAGGATCAGAAAGATAAGTTATTTAAAACATTTCTGCTATTGCACTGTATTGACCAATAACGACTAAAATCAACCTGTACGACCTAATACCTGACATTTTTATGAAGGGTTACATTTAAAGAGACAATTGCAGCATGTTATGGTCGGATGAAACACAGTTATTGTTACCCCCTGAAGTGTGTGTGTGTTCATCATAGTCTACAGCAACAGTTACAATGGTATTATTGTTTATTAATGAATATACTTCACTTCATATCCATTTATGTCATAGCTATAAAGTAGCTATAAACAAACATACTATTACAAATCTGTCAATAAATTAACACAACTTATCGCATTTCTAAGAAATGCATAAGCGTGAGCTGCAGGTGACATGACAAACTTGTTGGTTTATCATGTTATTGTGTTGTAAAAACATGTCCTTAAAAATGTAACAAATGTTCCACAATATTAAGTGTAACTTTGAATGTATAAACAATTGTATATATATGTGTTAATTAAATGTAATTAATATCCAATTGCTGTGGTGTTAAAAATATAAAACAATTCAAGAGTGTATTAGTTTTTTAAACGTACAGAATTGGAAAAGTGTCATGTTAATCACGTTACCACAAACAATATATTTTTTAATTGGATTGAAATCATTCTGTTTAATAATTCCAACCATTTACATGGACACAGCAACTAGATATAAGATCTGTGTTTGGATCCTTAAAGCATAAGAAGAAGCAGAAATAATAGTTGCAAATCTCTCCGCAAGTTTGTTGGCGACCCTACAGTATAAATTCCCTAAGAGCAGTACATCAAAATCCCTTGGGTGCATTTTGCAAACGATCCAAAATAACTGACCTTCTGTTAAGTAGAGCAACCTGCAAGGCGAAATTTGTTCAGCTTAAATGTGTACCAGGTTTCGCGTGAATACTTGCAAGTGTGTATGAGCTACTGTATGTAGCAAAAAGTATCCCTGGATGCTGGAAAAAATAATAATCCTTAGAAGAACAAGAGAGCCCTCACACACTATGACGACATAGGGCTGATGTCATAGTACTTGGACCCTAATAATTTTTCTCCCACATCCCAGGTTGGATTGGGCTTCCAATCTTTTTCAGTATATCCCACCTCCTGTAATATGATTGGTTATTGAAATTCAGACGTATCTCTGATTGGTTAAATGCTTCATGAGGTGAGACAATCAGTGTCCTTTTCTCAGCTAGTAAATGAAAGTCAGATGGGGAGAGTTGTTCTTACAAATTTTACTGATCAGGCATAGAAGCAACCTTCTATTTCATTCCTGGAAACTCGTCACGTAATGTTACTTCCATATGGGGCAAACATGGGGCACAGAAGGAAAATACGTACTTAAGTATTTACATGGCTGATATTTACCTACTGAATGGATTATGAAAGGTTTATACCCCCTCCCCGCTTATTTCCTTTAAGGTGCTTACATGATGTAGCTTTATTCCTATTATTTGTGAAATATTAGATTCCTTGTAAATGCAGCTATTGTTTTATTCCTTATTTAATGTATATACATTATTTACACTCAACATAACGATTACATGCACGTTAACCAGGTTGTATTGTAAACGCAGGTGTATCGTCTAGTCAGACCTGTAATGCCCCCGAACAGCCTCTTATCAGTCAAACCAGCTCACAGCAGTCTATCTCATAGCATTATATTTCATGATAAAACGTTTCCACGGACATAAAGCGAATCTTCAGTCCGTCACCAGCGAATCCTCCTCGAAGCCGTTCCCCCGCGGTAACGAGCCGAGTCTGGGAGCGATGGCAATCTAATGGAGCGTGATTGAATGAGAAATAATTGAATTATGTGGGGGCAAAATCCTCACAGCGGGAGAAGGCGAGACGTCTCAGCTGCTGACTGATGACGAGAACCTTTCAGGGCCGCGTGCGTCAGCTGCTTCTGACAGATGCACCTTGTTTTGCTGCAGCAGAAGCAGGAGAAGTCAGGCATAAAGGCATATACTGATGTACTGCATCTCGTCACTTTATGATTAGTCCTAGGAAGGCCAGGCTGGAATGAGTCGACATAATCTAAAAGTTAACACGAGTTCTGCTCAGGTGTCCAACCTGGAACTAAAAAGAAGCGTCATAGGAGGCAACAAACAGGCGGTTTTTCCTCTCCTGAAGCTCGCCAGACAAACAAAGATCACGCTCATTAACACCTGATGCGTTTGCAGCATCCCGAGTAGCTGTCTCATCAGGGTGGCGTAAAGCAGAAACTTTTCTGTCCTAACATCTTCCCATATCTTGTGGCACCCTAGAGGGCACTTCCTCATGCTTCCTTGCACACAGTGTCAACCTAGACAGCATTTCATCATGTCTTCTCTGAAGGGCAGCCATTAGAACACTTTATCAAAGTTTTTCCACTGTAAATGCAACCATTCAGGCGATTTGTCCAGTTTTGTATGCTGTAGGGGCATCCTAGAAGGCACTGCGGTGAGTTTTATTGCACATAGATGCACCAGAGAAGGTATATGAACAACAAGGTTTCTTTCACATAGCAACACCCTATGGGGCACTTCTTCATGTTTCTCGAACAAAATAACCTTATAAGGCACTGTGTCATGGATTTCCCCCCCGCCCCCGGGCGAAGGGCACCCGAGCAGGCACTTCAATGTGTTTTATTTCACATAGGGCACCCTGGAGGGCACTTCTGCATGCTTTCCTGCACACAGTGGCAACCTAGAGAACATTTCATCATGTCTCGTCTGAAGGGCAGCCATTAGGTCACTCACCACAGTTTTTTTTTCCACTGTAAAGGCACCCTAGCAGGTAATGTATATTCATTTATCTGGTGTACGGGCACCTTTGATGGCATCACATGTAGGGGCATCCTTGTAGGCAATTGACCACATTTTCATGCACATAGCAGCAGCTTAGTGAGGAAACATCATTACATTTATTTCACATTATAAAATGATCAGCCAATGCAACATGCATTTTTCACTAAACAGACACCCTAGGGGGCACTTTAATGTGTTTTGTGTTGTGTCATATGAAGGGGCATCCTAGGGGGCCCTTGATCACATTTTTGTGCACATTGCAGCAACCCAGATATCACTTTATAATGTTTCTTCCACCTAAGGTTAATACTGTTTTTCTAAATGGTACCCTAGAAGCTATTTTTATCACCCTTTGTTCCCTTTTGTAGGGTAGCCATTCGGTCACTTTATCCCATTTCTTTCAACAGTGAAGTGACAAAAAATTATCTTCTGTAGGGGCACATTAGATTGTGTCAAATGCAGTGACATCCTTGAGGGCACGTTTCTTGCATATACCTGTAGCTGCACGTTATGGGGCAATTCATCGTGTTTCATCCATGCACAGGAGCCCTATAGGGCATGCAACATGAATGTTTCACTCAAAGGGGGCCTAGAGGGCACTTTACTGTGTTGTAGCAGATGCAGGGACAACCTAGAGGGCACTTGATCACATTTTCATGCACATAGCAGTACCAGATGGGCACTCCATCATGATACTCACAACTAATGAATGCCAAGAGAGCACCACAAAATGTACCGTCCCATCCAAAATGTAAAGGCATCCTTGGGGGCATGTCAATGTGTTTAATTACATCACATACTGCAAGTTTGTTTCATCTGCTGTTAGGGCACACAAAGGATTTTGGTCAGTTTAGTCATGTGCGGGGGCAACCTAGAGGGCACTTGATCACATTTTTGTACCCTAAAGGGGAATTCATCACATTTGGGTTTTTTTACGGCCAGCCATTAAGACACTTCACATTTTTTTCATTGTAATGATGTCATAGAGGGCATTTTAGTAGGGGGCTGAGTCTAGGGTTAGAAGGCGTGCTACTGTAGCCATGGATACTGTTGTTAAAAAAAAAGTTTTTTTTTATTATTATTCTCACAGGTTTCGTATGTGCCTAGCTGTTTTGTTGGATTTTCACTTTGCTTAGCTCTTATTTTTTCATCTCCCGAGGATTGCTGCCAATTTTTTTTTCCAAACCCATTTCCCACATTACCACAACTCCATTAAACACACTCAGTACGGAAGGCATGTGGCCATCTGACCCGTCACAAGCTCGGGTGCGTTCACAGGCTGTGATGAAGGCCCACCCCAAAGGCTCTGCTCATTATGATTAGTGATTCCACATCCATTCGTCTGTCACCGGCTCTCTGTGTTGCGTCTCATAGCCAGCGGCAAGCGATCTAATAAACGTCAGTCTCGATGAAGCCGTCTGCCTGAAAGAAATCAGAAATATAATAAGATCTCACACAAACTCTCCTACCGCGTCTACGCCTCCTTAAAAACAGCAGCACGTGAATGCAGACGCTGATGTATGTATGTTTGTTTGTATCTCTAATTATGTGGACACCATCACAGTGGAGCGAGCCTCATCCTGCTAAAGAGCAGCGGAATAATCCCGGCATTATGCCTAAAGCCTTCCTGGGAATTTTTTACAGCTTTCATAGTATCAATGCAGGAAGGTTTGCAAAAGCTTATATAAACACCTGCCTCGCAATCTGCCTGTGTGTTCTAAACAGCCATTGGCATTCTGTACCACACACACACACACACACACACACACACACACACATATGCACACTCAAGAGCACTGCTATCTTCTACTAGACATCAATTTGATTTTGAAAGGAAAAGGTGCAGTCACAAGCCCTTAACATCTACTGTTTTTACATTAAACTCCCTCTAATTAGAGCAGCTGAAGGTGAAAATACAGGTTACTTTTGATGTGTGTGTGTGTGTGTGTGTGTGTGTCTGTGTGTGTGTGTGTATTTCATTTCCCAGTATTTTGATGAAAAATATGCTTATTGTGATGAGCTTGAAACCTTCTAAATCTATCTATCTATCTATCTATCTATCTATCTATCTATCTATCTATCTATCTATCTCTGTTTCTATTTATCTGTCTGTACGTCTGTCTATCTGTCTGCCTGTCTTTTTTTGTTGCTATCCATTTGTCTATCTATCTATCTATCTATCTATCTATCTATCTATCTATCTATCTATCTACTGATATTGCCATTTTTACAGGCACAAATATATTAATGTATAAAATGTAAAGGCACCTGATATTTCTGAGATATTTATTGTGCTACAAACCACAACCGATGATAGAAAAGGACGAAATCACATCTTCGTTGAAATGCAGAATAAAGAACTACTTCACACGACTATAGAGAAATACACCAGGGCGAATATACAGTATTGCTTCAGAGCGCTGTAATGTACAGTAACACATGTTTACATGGATTGACCTCACTGTATCTCTTCTCTCCTGTACATCTGGCTGTAGGTTTTCTTTCAGCTCACACCATAGGTTTTATTTTCTCTAGCTCTGCACCGCTGTGAGGGCACGAGGTAACTTACAGAAGTGCTTCAGTACAAAAATAAGAACAGCAATAGAACACTACAAAGAAGAACCATCACAAAAGCAGTTTATAACAGTGAATGTTAGATGACACGCTCTCCCTCCTACATGTTTGAACCGTGGATGAAACAGTGGAGCGTCCTACATCAGGTTACACTGTTCGGTCTGATTCTTCCACACTGAGACCGTGCGTTCCAGTCTGACACAGTCCGCAATATTAGTTTAGATTTCATCAGGCACATATCTCATGTTTCTGTTCTTCCTACTTCGTCGATGAACAATTTATTCCGCTGAGAAATGGACAAGTGCAAATGTTTCGTCTTTTGCTTACAGCATTCAAGTCAACTGGGACTTGTGATGATATTTTCTGTAAATGCGAAGGTGTAGAAGCGATTAACGTTTACAGAAGACTTAAAGCAGAGACTCCGGTGTTAAGAATCTTAACCGCAGTAAATTATTTGCAAAAAACTTTTTAAAGAAATCCGTACATCTGCGAATGACGATCCCGTCTGAGGTGGCACAGGAACCACTGCAGTGGAACACCTGATCACTGAAAATAACCTTAGATAATTATTCACCAACACCACCTGCACGTTACAGGAACCCTGCTGGAAGTCATTGCCACATCCACCATACAGTTCTGACCTATCTCCCAGCCATTTCCTCAAGGAGTTCCTGGGAGGCCAGTGTTACAGACCTTCTGTAATTAGTGATCATGACTCTGGAGTACTGAGAAAACGTTCTACCTTGATGGTGTCCAAGCACTAGTGAATATATATATATTATATACAGGTATTTATAGCTAAAAGTAGAACTAATTCAGTGTAACATGCTGTATATTAACTAGTTTCATTAAACAGCCAAAACACTTGACTTTAGCACTAATTCAGTGATTATCAGTCGAGCCTTATGAATGATGTCTGAAAGCATTTGCCATTTGCGCAAAAACAATGAGAATCGACGCTCTGTTGTGACAAAATAACTCAGAGCTCTGGAGGTTTATAGATGAGGTTTGGAGAAATGCGAGTCTGCTTTGAAAAATGAGCCAAATCAACTGAGAAGAGCTGTTATGGTGTTCTGTACATTAATCTCCAATGGCTCCCATGAGAAGCTCTTAAGTAATAGTAAGCGCTGTCTGTTTAGTGATCAGTGATTAGTGATGATTAATCAGTGGTTAGTGTCTAGAGAACAGTGGTTAGTGCTAGGGAAGTAGTGATTAGTGATGACTGATCAGTGATCAAAGAGAGGTGAGCGGTAATTAGTACTAAGTGGTTAGTCTTCTGTGATTAGTGATCAACGCTTGGTGACAAGTGATTGTTAATTAGTAATTAGTGATCAATGATTAGTGATTTATTAGTGATTGTTGATTAGTAAATAATAATTCGGAAAGAAATTATTAGTGATCAGTAATTAGTGATCAATGATTAAAATTGTGTGCTTGGTAATTTGTGAGGAGCGATAAATAGTGATTATTGGTTAGTAAGTCGTAATCAATAATCATCCATCACAATTCATCAATTACTTTTATGATCATCGATCACTAAATCACTTCCTGTATAATTAATTATGGATCTGAACCACTGATCACATCAGTTACTAGTTATTAGTGATTATTGAGCAATAGTGATTAGTAGCTAGTGATCAGTGATTAGTCATTAGTAGTTAGTGATCAGTCGTTACTGCTTAGTAATTAGTGGTTGGTGATCACTGATTAGTCTTTAATGGTCACTAATTAGTTGATGATCAGTGATTAGTAATTAATGATCAGTGGTTACTGCTTAATAAATCATGGTTGGTGATCAGTCATTAGTGGTAAGAGGTTACTAATAATCAGTAATCAATGATTAGACATTGGTGAAAAGTGATCAGTGATTAGTCTTTAGTGGATTGCTGATCGGTGATTAGTCATTAGTAATTAGTGATTACTGCTTAATAATTTGTGGTTGGTGATCAGTGATTAGTCTTTAGTGGTTAATGATTACTAATAATTACTAATCGGTGATTAGTTATTGGTGAAGAGTGATTAGTAATTAGTCCTTAGTGGTCACGGATTAGTTGCTGATTAGTGATTAATAATTAGTGATCAGTGGTTACTGCTTAATAATTTGTGGTTGGTGATCAGTGATTACTCATTAGTGGTAAGTGGTTACTAATAATCAGTAGTCAGTGATCAGTCATTGGTGAAGAGTAATCAGTGATTAGTCTTTAGTGGTCACGGATTAGTTGCTGGTCGGTGATTAGTCATTAGTCATTAGTGATTACTGCTTAATAATTAACGGTTGGTGATCAGTGATTAGTCTTTGTGTGATTAGTTAGTGGTTAGTGATTACTAATAATCACTAATTAGTGATTAGTCATTTGTGGTCACTGATAAGTTACTAGTAGTTAGTGATTACTGCTTAGTAATTAGTACTTAGTGATGCATTACTACTAGTAGTCACTAATTATTAAAGAGTGACCAGTGATAAGTGATCAGTAAACTGAAATGTAAGGATTAGTAACGTTACTTAACTTGCGTTTAAAGCTTTAGCATAACTCTGAGTGATTCAGTCTCACCAGCAGCTCCGGTATTCTTACAAAATAATATAGCTTTTATATATATATATATACGTAAACTTTATCTAAATTTGATTAAAAAAAAACTTTATTTCTAAAAAAAAAAAATACATTTAATATAACAACACATATTTAATATGTCGAAAGTTTTATTAACCCCCCGCCCACACACACACACACACACACACACACACACACACACACACACTCGAGCACCAGGGGATTCTTGCAGACAGAGACCAGAGGTGTTTGTAATATTAGTGACTGCAGATAAGTCTGTGTTTCTCTTTCTGCCAGAGAGAGAGAGAGAAAGAGAGAGAGAGAGAGAGAGAGACAGAGAGAGAGAGAGATAGAGAGAGAGAAGCGCTCAGACTTCAGCTTACTGTTGACTCTTCTCATGCGTCAGCCATGTTTGCTTGGCCTTACACTAATCCTGTCTTGTTTCTTTTCATCACGCCCTTCCCTCCTCGCAAAGAGGATTTTCATGCTTTAATTAGGTGTATCGCAGTAATCTGCGAATCCTGCACTACCGTAACGCTTTTACGCGTTCAGGGCTGGCCGTGCCATTGTAGCGCTGACAGCATTAGCGTGCTAACTCTGACGACTTGGGGTGGCCAGGGCGTCTCCATATTGACTGTATCAAATCTAATCCCATGCTCCTTTTGTTCTCATTGACCCCGAGCACATGTCAGGCCTGGTTCAAAGCGCTCGTTCGCTTTTAAACACTATCCCGAAAATGTTCTCACCCTCCCCGGTGGCCGGGCGCAAATCTGATTGGCCCGAGCGCATCTGTTTCACAGGAGGGGAAAAGAAAAGACGAGGATTTGTTCTGATCCGTGCAAGCATGATGAGAGTGCGACGGCGGGAATAAAGGCAAGAGGGGATCTGAGTGTGCATAAAGGCAGGACAGGGCCTCCTGGCTTTCAGACTGATCACTCAAGCGTACACACACACACACACACACACACACCCTATAGGACCCTGGAGGAGATGAAACCACAGCCATATAAAAGCAAGCATCTGAAAATCTGAGGTCCTGTGTGAACTCTGATCAATAGATAAAATATTGTGTGTGTGTGTGTGTGTGTGTGTGTGTGTCATGGTCTGAACAAAAAGGAAACCTTTCGGTGCTTTTGAAGTTTTTTTTTTTTTTTTTTTTTTTTTTAAGGATAAAGTTTTTAACAGAGAGAGGGGGAGAAAGAGAGAGACACACACACTCAAAAAAAAAAAAAAAAAAAGACTTTTTGGGGACCGTAAAAATGTCCCCAGAATATAAGAATGTGTGACCTGTTCCTAATGTGGTGGTTTCTGAGAAAAATAAAAAAATAAATAAAAAGAATTTTGACAAAACAAAATAAATGTGAGCACTTACTTAAAAAAAAAAAAAAAAAACATTTTTAAAAAGAATGAACTTCTTTATAAAATTATTCTTTGATTCTTTGAAGTGTGGTTACAGAAAAATCAGAAAGATACAAAGGGTCAAAAACGAAATATTTTTCTGGTCCCCACAATGACAGTAAAACGTGTGTGTGTGTGTGTGTGTGTGTGTGTGTGTGTGTGTGTAAGACTGTGAGCCCTCGCATCGTTGACATCTGCCCCTCTTCACTGAGAGCCTGGTGACACAGTCCATCTTCAAAACAGATTGAGCTGCTGAAAAAAAAGAAGGAAATAAAAAAGAGAGAAAGCCTTCAAATGAACTAAAAGTGCAGCGGCACGCTTTTGTTCTCCTGTATTTCAACTCGGGGAGGAAAGAAAAAAAAAAAGATTGATGCAATTTCCTGTCTTCAGAGAGCCGGCTGAGTCGAGGCCGGGGTTTATTGTGTTGTGTCTGTCATGGCGCTCGTTCCTGCGAAGCTGACGAGGGAAGTGAGAATTCTTTCTCCTCCCCCGAGCAGGAAACGGCGCGAGAAAGTGAATCTTCATAATTATGAAGTTTAATAAAGGCGTTCTGAAGGGACCGCTTGCTTCTTTGTGTCCTCTGGGCAGAGACTCCACTCTGCCTGACAGCCACTCATGCACAAATAAACACATCTTTTAAATATCTTCACACTTATTACTTCCTGCCACCTTAGGTATTTGCTGCTTTCCGAGTCTGACAATAGAAAAGAAAAAAAAAACCCCACAATTTTTGTGGTCAGCGTGAGGACGATATTTAGTCAAAGAGCTTATTGTTACTCAGGATAGCTGCAGCGCTCTCGCTAATCGATGTCAGCTATACGGTACGGTGAGGTGTAGCGCTGTGAATACCCGGATCTCATCCTGAGAAAGACAAAACTTTTTCTCTCTTTTTTTTTTTCTTATTGATGGCTTTTCTAACTTTTTGCAAATTAGCTAGAACGACTTCTTCAGACCAAACCTACTGTAATGCATGTGGTCCAACTTTTAACCTTATTTTAAGAAATAAAGTCTAATAAAAGTCTAGCCAGTTAGATCGCTATAGATAGTACGGTTACTTACAATAGCTAGTGCCATCATTTATCCAGGACAGTGATTTAGCTAGAACTATCGGTAAGCTAATACAGTTATATACAGTACAGTAGCTTTGCGATCTGGATGGATATCCGGCTGGGAGAGGTTCCAGGCCCCTGAGACCCTGAATACGGGATAAAGCAGTAGAGACGATGAGAGAGTTACAAAGCTACTGTACATGTACAGTTATTTAGGTAGGACCATAATTAAGCTGGCAGCATCAGTGGTTAGCTTTGGCGCCTTGCACATATGGTTCTGGGTTCGATTCCCACGTCAAACTCCATGTGTTTGCATTTTCTCCCAGTGCTTGGTGGGTTCCAATTATTTAGCTACTAAAGTTATTTGGGTAGCACAGTCACTTAGCTGGTACAGTTATTGTACAGTTAGCTTGTTCCTCTACTCTACTAATAGCTACTGCAGTACACAGCTTGTAACAAAAATGCAAGCTGGATAAATAACTGGACGGGCTAAATAATTGCACTAGATATGTATCTGTGTTTTTTTTTTTTCCTCCGTTGGGGGGGGGGGGGGGGTGTAAACTTTTGCATTCAGAAATATAAAATATATTTTTAGTTATTCATGTGTTAAAAATATTAATGCGATTTTAATTCAATTGACAGTAAAATTGGTTTAAAGTTTTTGACGGAGTGGGCGGAGCTAAGAAACATAAAATACTGTTTGTTACATGTTTAAGCATAATCAATGAAGAGGTAGGGTAATGAAGATGGAGTCTTCTTCTACAAATGATAAGGTAAGAAAAATAGATTTTAAAGGTATTTTTTTTTCTTTAAAGACTTTAGGGCAAATAAAGAATTTTTTGGAAATAACAAATGAGAATTCTAATCATGGAATGAGAAAAACCCCACGTTTTGGACGTCACTGGGCCGTTATCTGCTCTTAGATAGCAAACCGCTGGTGCGGTGAGGTGTAAAGTGGCGCTGTCTCATCTCCAGCTCCACATGAACGCTATCATGTGAGTGACATGGAGAAGAGAAGGTCTCAGCATGGCCTCTGTGGAAATCACACCACTACAAAAGCAGCATTATCTCAGCGTCCTCTCAGGGCCTCGGGTTTCCATGGCGGCGGAGTCGGGTGTTTGGGCGGATGAGTTGTAGCATGACGCACATTCCATTAAAGTCTGGACAAAGTATGAATTAAAATTTTTCTTTTTTCCCAGCATGTAGCGGACAGAAGGGGGATTTATATTCAGCTGCAGAATTATTGGCACCCGTCAAGGGAATGAAAAAAAATAATGGCAGAATATAAACAATACTTTACAGTATTACAGGAATACCAAAACTTTACAGTCAGACAACCGCAGGAACTGCTCACCTATTCTACAGCAAAGAATTCTATAAAAAAAAAAAAATAATTTTATTACTTAATTAAAAATTTTAATATTTGTATTTTCTCTTCTATTCTTCCTCTTTGAAATTGCTTTCGGTTTCCAGAGTACAGCCAGACATAAAATATCAAAAAGAAAAAAATTAAGATCAATCTATCACCTCTCTGTCCATCTTTCTGTCCATCCATCCATCCATCCATGCAAGCAATCAGTATCCATCTATTGTATGTATCCATAAACCTATCCATGAATTTATACATCTGTCTGTCTATCTATCCATTCATCCAACCAATCAACATTCATTTATCTATTCATCTACCCACACTGTAAAAAAAGGGCGTAAAAAAGTTTAGTCACAAAGTTGCACCCCTTTTAACAATAACCTAACAATTAAAATACACCAACATTACTTAAAAAAAAACTTATTCTTCCAGACCTAGTCAAAGTTAAAACAGTGATTTGCATAAAACATGAGAATACACTTTCTATTTTGCTTAAAGATCAGTAAAATACCTGGAGAACACCAGCTGCTTATCAGTCTCTTACTGATTCTTTTATATTACAATATCATAACCATTCTTAAAAACTAGCAAAAGTAAAAACTTTTGGTCTCTTTTCTCCCCCCAAAGTGCCAGACACACACAAAAAAAGAGTCTATGGCAATAAAAGCTTTTTTTTTTTTCCAACATGTGAATCTGAGGGTAGCGTGTCTCTCCAAGTCCAATAATAATCGTTTGAATGGCTTCATAGGTGTCCCTTCAGTCCTTCTGGAATTCAATGTACAGAGCACAGATCTGATCAAACATCACTCCTAAAGCTGCTGCATAGTTACCCAGGCCATCAAGGACTCCAGTTCTCTCCAACACCACAGTCAGCAACTTCAACAGCCTGGTGATGCTCCTCCAGAAGCTCCACAAAACCAGCCCCATGTCACCCAAGGTCACCCCTCTGAGCCAATCCTCACCAACAGAGCTCTGGTTAAAGAGAACAGACCAAGTCTTGTAAAGTCAAAGATGAATATATTTCACAGAATATCTAGTTATGGGAAAAATGAAAGACATGAGTGAGGCACCAGTGTGTGTAAAAGTTGTCTAAGGATTGGTTAAAGCTATGCATTGTTTCATATTCAAAGGGTTTGATATTTTCGTGGGTTTTACTTTGTCATTCTCAGAAGTAACTACATGTTTGGAGCGACGATTTAAATTAACTGGGTATCTACTCAATTCGGTTTCCAGACAAATAAGTTTATCTTATGTAGCCCGGTACTTCTGTCTAACATATGAAGTTAAACAGGGCACAGTACAAATGATGATTTCGAACATCTAGGCTCGGAAGGAGGATTCGAGACCGCAATCACACCACTACTGAAAGGAGAAAAAGTGTGTACTGTGATTGAACCGTCAATATATGAAATCAAAGTTTCAGACATGCAACCAGTGGAATTTAGACAATCAGGCCTGTGTGTACAAGTAAAGAATGTTTCTCTTAAGTACAGTTTGAAAAATCCTTGGTCCCCTTTCTTTCCCTTGGTTTAAAGTCTGATCATTCCATGGATACATGGAGGGGGACAATACCTACTACCAGGGTAGCTTTAAATTCTGTTTCACTCGAGCTTTCCAAAATGTGTGGTGCAGTATATTCTCTTATCTTTATCCAGGAAATGAAGATACTTTAAGGGTGATGAATTCGCTTCAGGAAAAAAAGCAACACTCTGCAACACCGATTATACAATAATGGCTCGTCGTTCGATTATCCAAAGGAGACCCAGAAAGTACTCATCAGCAAAAAACAACCTGCATAATGAAAAGAATGTATCACTCATTAACATTCACTTTATCTTAAATGGAATCAGATTATTTCTTAATTTATACATCTTTTCTCTCTTCTTTCTTCTACATATTAACGTATGTTACAAGGAAATTCCAGGAAAAATAGACCCACCATCATTTAACACTGATTGTTTTTTTTCCCTATCTTTTGGTTTTTATCTATTATAAGTTAGTTGTCAATCATACTTCATACTCAAACACATAACAACAAGAAAGAAATTCACTCAACGGAGTTCCCCGAGATAAAAAGTAAAAAAGAAATTTCCTCCCCGACACTTTGGAAATGAACTTGAACTCTCTTTTCCAACTGTTCTATTGGGTTCCTTCAAACATTTACACTCTAAACATACAAAATTTCTTCTGGTATCTCATTTTGTAAAAAAAAAAAAACTGCTTCTTTCTTTTTTTCTTTCTTTTTTTCTTTCTTTCTTTCTTTCTTTCTTTCATGACAGAGAATTGCACTTTATAGTAGAATAATAGTTTCTAGCCCATTTTTCTCAGATCAAGAGTCTTATAGCTACCTTAAATTTAAAGGGGTTACACTTATAAAATCACGTTTTTGCATCTTCGTGAAGGTAAATTGCTGACTTAACTTGAATCAAAAACACAATATTACCTGTTGTCCCAACCAACTGCCCTTTAAGAAGTTGCACCAAAATCTCTTATCAACAATACAACAATTCATAAACATTTATATAGTTGGAGTTTTTACAGTGTACCTACTTATCCATCCATGCATCCAACCAAGTCAATCAGCATCCCTCTATCCAACTACATATTTATCCATCCTCCATCAATTTATACATCATCCAACCAACCAGTCAATCAACATTCATCCATCCATCCATCCATCCATCCAGACATCAAGAAATCCATCTATCTATCCATCAACTAACTGTCAATCCAGCCAGTGACATACAGTACAGTAGCATCTATTCATCATCTGCTCTTCCATACTTCAATTAATTTTTTGTCTTTCCAGCCACCCAGTCATCCATCAACCTAGACATACATCCACCCTTCCATCTATTAATCCCTCCATCCCTAGATACATCAAATCATCCGTACATCCCTCCATCCAACTGTCCATCCATCCACCCATGCATCCGTCCAGTCAGCATTCATACAAATATCTAATTCATCCAGGCATCTATTCATCATTCCTGTCCATCCAACCACACGGTCATCCATCGAGCCTTTCAGACAGTCAATCCAACAGACCTTTGGTCCATCTGTCCACCCATCCATCTATCCACCATCTACATTCCGTCCACTCATCACCACTGCTGTCATTCTTCTATTCATGGCTCCTTGACACGGCTCTTCGCAGACCTCACACTCTGAGATTTTAATTAAAAGTTTCTTACGCTCCCAGAACTTTATCGTTAGCTTTCTGTGTTCACAATGACGCCACATTTTCCCATTCTCACGCAAAAAAATTGCCACTGCAAAATCAGTCCAAAATTCATTCTATGTAAAGCCAGCCAAGCGCTGTTTGGGAGTTAGACTTATACAGAACTAATTTCATAAAACCGATCCGGAAACCTGACTCCCGCCAGCACTGCTGTTTTTATTATACGCAGCATGTTCCTTTCTCCAATTTGGAACCTTTCAGCTGTGAGCACTTAATATCACTCTGGCCTCAGACAATGTGCTTTCATGGTCACTAATCCTCAGTGATATAAGACTGTACTGTAGAGCTGTTATAACCGAGTTGTGGCTCTGAAAGCGCGGCAACAGCAGCCAGGAACTCATAATTAACTTTGTCACAAAGTCATTCTAGGAGTGGATTAGCGGGAGTGCTTCGTTAAGGCCCTTTGCTTATTTGTGGTGAAGTCACAGAGGGGATGTTGCTCGATTCCCTCAACGGCTCTGCGCACAGATACGAGCATCATTCTTCATAATTCCTCATGCGCACGCGCACACACACCCTCAAAAACAGAGATGGTGCCTAAGCTAAGTGACAGATGAATTAACAACACACTTCATTTCTGTCACGCTTTTTCGACACAGGCGCCGGCCATCGAGCCTGTCACGGAGAGAGAGAGGAGCGACTCGGGGAAAAATGCAATTACTCCATTAACGACTTGTCCGTCTCTCTCACACACACTCACACACAGACTTATCTTTCTTTCTCACACACTCACACTTACACTCTTACTTTTTTTTTTTTTCACTTTCCTTCACTGCCTTTCAATCCCTCTTGCACATGGAGAAGAGCTTCCTTTGTATGCACAGTGAAAGCCTTGGTGTAAAATTAACACGTAGAGCCAAAACAAGGTCAAAAAAGAGAGGAAGGAAAAAACACAGTATAGCAGTTAATTCACCTCTGGGTATTAATTCAACGAGTGGGAGGGGTTGTGTGCATGTGTGTGTGTGAGAAGACAGAGAAAGACTGTGACAGAGGTGATATTCATCGTAATACAAAGTCAAATAAAGTGGAAATGAGAGTGTGAGTGTGTTAGATCCTCTATGGTACACCCTCAGAAAACAAGGTACTGAACTGTACAGTACTTTTCTTTTTTTACCTTATTCTAATCTTGAATCTTTTTTTTTTTTTAAAGATACTACATCTACATTTAAACATTCAAAAAATAACGTAATGCTCTGACGAGAAGTTGAGAAGTTAAGAAGTTTTTGGTTGGGAAAAGATTGTGGCAATGTTAATCCGGCAACGTTATACTGTAGACACTCGTTCGTATTAGTTTTTTTGTTTGTTTGTTTGTTTATTTGTTTGAATGTCTTAATTACTTTGATGAAATGACACTAAACCAACATTAAGTGTATGTCATTATCACATCGATCACATGACCCTGATACAATGTTGAAAAAATGGCTTTAAAGCAGCTATGGTTTGTATTTTATTATATATATATATATATATATATATATATATATATATATATATATATATATAGTTTTTTTTTTAGTATTATTATTTTGGGCAACTAAGCGGGCTCCCTGAACCAGGCTCGAACCCATGTTATGGTGAAGATAGTGCTGTACTCTAGGCACTGGGCCACAAGGGAACCCGTTGCTGATGCTAGTATTATATACAATAGTATGCATTATGGAAGAGAACATTCGTCAAACACAAAAACAAAAACTAACACATTTCTTTATAAAAAACTTGTTTGTTTATTTCTTTGTACCTAAGACTATTTTTACCAAACCATCACCAACTCAAATATTGACTTTGTTTGTTTCATGAATTACAGTTTACTGCTCATTATATTATACACTACCAGTACACGTCTTCTAACTCCATGTTTGTTTCTGATTATTATATCATTCTTTACTGTAAAGCAATGCTGAAGGCGTTTATTCAAAATACACAATAATCTCCTCTGAACAGTTGATATTGAGATGTTTATCTGCTACTTCTGCTCTGTAAAGCTTCATAAAGGCTCTAATCTGAGGTGCTGGTTGTTAATTGGTGATTTCTGAGGCTGGTGACTCTAAATGAACTTCTCCTCTGCAGCAGAGCTCAGTTTTGGTCTTGTTCTCCTGGGAAGGTCTTCATGAGAGACAGTTTCATCATCATGGGGCTTGACGGGTTTGGCAAATACACTTGACACAATACTGTTCCTGCAAGAACTGATCCAGAACATCTGATCTTTTATTTTAAAATAAAAACTGATTGCTGTTGTTGTTTCTTAATTACCTCATTCAGTTTCTGTTGTTTAATAGCTTTGAAATCTCCATTGTATTGTTCTAGAATGACGTACAGTAAACAAATAACAAAATCATTGAGTTAGAAGGTGTGTCCAGACTTTTGACTGGTACTGTATATTTTTTTGAGTGTAGAAACATTTAATTCCATTATTTTTTATTTTTAGGCATCCTTGTTCTACAGCAGTTATTTGCATGTGCCTAAGACTTTTGCACAGTAATGTAGATGTGTATTTTTTTTTCCCCTCAGCATCCTGCAGAACCACAAACAGTTCGTCTGAGTCGCACCTGCTTCGTTTTCATTGCATGCAAAGCCCAGGAGCTTTCATTTGTTTTGTCTAAAAAAAAATCTCTCCCGCACATAATATGCTGCTTTCCTGTCTGGCATACAGGTATTTCTCAGTAACTCTTGTGCGATTACAGAGAATTAAGCAATTTTGTGCTGAAATATTCATTTTGGTGTACAGTGGCGTACGTGGTTAGCGCTGTCGCATTGCACCTCCAGGGTCCGGGTTTAATTCCCGCTTCATTGTCTGTATGCATGGAATTTTCAGATTCTCCCCGTGACTGGTGACTTTCCTCCGGGTACTCCGGTTTCCTCCCACAGTCTAAAGACATGCAGATTAGTCTAACTGCCGTTCCCGAATTGGTTGTATTGTGTGAATGAGTGTGTATGTGTGTGTGCTTAGTGATGGATTGGCACAGTGTCAATAAAAGGATAAAGCAGTAGAGACGGCGAGTGAATGAGTAAGTGGGTAAATATTAATTTTGAAAAACTTTTTTTTTGTTTCTGTACTGACTCAATAAAACATCCTTAAAAAAATAAAATCTTTTAAACTTTAAGTGCTTAAGGCTTTTGCATGTTTGTTTTTTTGTGTTCCGAGTGGCCAATGTCACAACCATAATTAGTTCCGGTTGTGTAGTAGGCTTTTTAGTACAACTTGGTAGAATCACCTCTGAAAGTCTTTAGACTGAAATTAACAATCTAAAGACAATTCATTGTATTTTAACATCAAATCTCTTTAAAAAATTACTAAATATTTATTATGGTAACATTTCTGTTATTTTTTTTAAGCTAAGACTTTTTTTAAGCATGTGCTTATCCCATTATGTCATTATGAGATTTCTTTTAAAAAGTAAATATATTCAGTGTATTTATTATTTTTCATGTGATATTCTTGTTTTTAACAATCTTACATTTTTTTCCACCATATTGTCTGCCATCTCTAATAATGAGCAATCAAAGATAAAAACAAAACAAATTTTAATTTTCAATTTCTGCCACAGTTCAATCCACATGCTGAATCACTGGAGTGAATCGATTCCGAATGAATCAATCTTCTTCTTTTGTCGACTCCTTTCAAAATTTGAATTGATTCGCACTGAGCTCCATCCCAGGTCTGACTTCTATGCATACCTTGGCATACAATTTTTATTCTTTTTGATTTTTAGGGCGTTCTTAAGCCGAGATTTTGTATTGTGAAATGCTTTTTACCATAGGAAATAATGTAAATGCAGATGATTCCTTACAGCCACCCAAAATATTACCAATATTACCAATTTCCAACACTACAATCATATTTGTTGCATTTAAAAACAATCAAAACATTTAGAAAAGGCATCTTAATGAAGAAAAATATAAAATAAATAAACATTTAACCTCACTTAACCTTAATTTATGATTTCTTTTGGCACCGGCTGCTTTAAGAACCAAAACTGAAAGCGGCTCCCTTTTCTTCTTACCGTCCTTGATAACATTCTTGAAAGAAATGCAAATTTTTTTTTTTAAATCAGTTCTTAAGGCAAACATTAGTAAGGCAGGGCTGTCTGTTTATATGCTGAGGTACCACTGTAATAGTAAAAATAAATATATTTTTTTTTGTTCATTAATTTGAGTACAAGCAGTTATATAAAAGACAGTGGATTGAAGCTGTTCCTAAGGTGTTGATTTTTGTTTCCATCTATTGAACTAGGAACCTCTGTAGTTTAGCTAGTAACTGTGGAGGCCAGTGGTGATTAGCATTGTATTGGACTGTGGAAGGAAACCAAAGCACCTAGCACTTTTCCAAAACATTTTCGTCTAGCCAAGTTTTATGATAAAAATAAGACGTTTGCTCTGTTGGAACATTTGCTGTTTGAGAAAATTAGTGATTTAACAGAAAATAAATCTATATAAATAATAGAAAGGTTTATAATAGAAAGTAATAGAAAGGTTGTGTCAGAACTCGTTAGTTCAATGATATCTCAGAAAAAATTCTGTCTGTTTGTGTCTCTGTCCAGCCAGAATTTGTCGCAGCATCACGAAAAAATGTCTGAACAGAATTTAATGGAACTTTTGCAGTCCTTAGATCTCTGCCTGAAGTTTAACCTGCACTATAAGTGAAATCAAAATGTTGAGTAAAAGAGATGTTACAGTATAAACAGTATGTGCCAGCTTCAATAATCCACTTTAAAATAACCTACTTATGCGCTACTCGCTCAATGCAAACAAACACCTGCACTAAGAGAGATTAATTAGAAAAGATAAACTGGATTTTTTTTTTTCTGGCAGACATATGTGCGTGCTTCAACCTGAAATAATAACATCACTAATTACATTGAAGCTGATCAGTTTATTATTATCTTTAGCCTTTTAACTATTTCTATATATACAAACTCTACACTAGTGTGTATATAGTGTACAGTATACAGTAGATATACTATATAAGAAGCAACTTTGTATTGCGAGTCATTGCGAATCGATTCCACAGAATGACTCGTTCAGGGAGCCGACTCGGTGTTGAATCTCGCATCAGTACAGGAGCAGGGACAGGACCAGCGACACTTTTGACTCTGCCAGTGACAGAGTGTGTATCGGGGACGCGCTGCGTGTGCATGCACGTGTGTGTGTGTGTGTGTATGCGTGAGAGAGAGAGAGAGAGAGAGTGATACAGAGAGATAGAGTGTGTATTAGTGTCTGAGTGTGTGTGTGTGTGTGTGTGTGTGTGTATACGCTCTCCTGGCTGAGCTTCTCTGCAGCTGCGACTCTTCAATGGACCTCATTGTCGCGGTGTCGCGCTCGTAGGCGTGCGGGAACCTCGCGGCGCGTGCACAGACCTTGCGTGCGGGAACCTCGGGACGCGCCGTTTTCTTTTTCTTTTTTTTTGCGCGCGCGTGTGTGTGAGAGTGCGTGCGTGCGTGCGTGCGTGCGGCTGGTTTTTCGTTGCGCGTGCCACCGTCCGGAGCGCAGCGGGAACCTGCTTCAGTCCGGCTTCTCCTTCTTCTTCTTCTTCTTCTTTAATTCTTTGTTTCTGTTCAGAGAGATCAAAAAGAGAGATCAAAAAACAGAGATCAAAAACAGATCAAAGAGAGAGAGAGAGAACTCAGGACTACGGGATCTTTGCGTTTTAACGCGCGGGGACGAGAAGGTAAGCCAGCTTTACGCAGCGCTATTAGAGTTGATTAATTGCGTTTCTCTGCCACTTTTCTAGGGAAATTTGTATTTGTGGTATTTATTATACACTCCAATCCCATAATAATAATAATAATAATAATAATAAGTGCGACTTTCCTATATATAGGTTTTATATACACTGTACAGTTTATAAAACAGTCCAGATTTATTGAGTGCATTATACTCAAGTGTGTGTGTGTAGGGTATATAAGACCTATAGCCTATATAAAAGTCTCACTTATTATTATTATTATTATTATTATTGGTGTTGTTGTTGTGTCAAATGGTGTCTACTAAAAATCAGGATTCATATGTTGTACTGTGTCTACACTCAATCATGGGTCTTGCACTTAATTAGAATTTTAATAATTAAAAACTGTAATGAACATGGCCACCCTGTGTGTCCACACAAGTCATCTACACTATGCATTGCATTAATATAGGGAATTTTATCGACTTATCAACCTGGCATAGGAAAGAAAAAGATTTCAACCAGACTTTGATGTCAGATGATTTATAAAACTCCTATTAGTGTTAAGTTTGTTGTTGCATCTGGCATCAGAATGCCAACTTGTAGCGTACTCTCTCTGTCTCTCTCTTTCACACACACACAAACGCATGTACACATACACACAAACACACATATGCACACATGCACACAAATACATGCTTTTAAAATAACACTGTTGTTTTATCCAGTACAGTAAGACACACCTGTACATGTGTATATTTTTACAATCTGCCTTGTCCATGACTTAATTAGCATTCAATGGATTACTGATTGTCTGCAGTGTGGCTCTGCGCATGGCATATTTATCCACACACTCACACACACACACACACACACACACACTGCTGATGAATATTATAAGCGCATCTGTGCTCGGGCCATTAAGTTCATTTGGCAGAATAACAGATGGGCTTGTAAGATTTGTCCAGTTATTTCTTCAAATATGCAATAGCCTAATGAAGTTATGAATGGATGTTTATGTGTGTGTGTGTGTGTGTTTGTGAGAGGCAAAAAAAGTTGCATTTGCATCTTTATATTTATTAAGCACAATAAACAAGTGTGTGTCTCTCTCTGCAGTAAAACTGTCCCCATTTTGCTTCTTTTCCCTCTCATTGTTTTCTTCTTTCCAAATACGATTCTTTTTATTCTTAAAAACATAAACAATGAGTGAGTTTTATGCCACCTGGAAGCTCTTCATATAGACCTACATTTTGTGGGATGAAGGAAAAGAAAAGCAGAGGGAACAAAAAAAGCTGCAGTTCTGGCAGGAAAAGTTTTTCTCCTCCACTAGGGGGCGCACTTTGATGTAGAGTATTTGATTCATTCAATCTGTTCAGTTTTTCTCACCCTTGTCATCAGCTGAGCTGCCACAGTGTTCAAAAGCGAGCCCGTCATTAATCACCAGCCTATTTGCATGCCATAGTGGCCTGTTTTTCTGATCACGCTGCTAGGTTTTTGTTTTGGCGTTCTGCATTCTTGTCATGCTCGTACGCTTCAATCCTTGTGCTTATCCCACTGACACTGCTACATTGTTATCATGATAAATTTTGTTGCTTATTGGGCTTGCTGTCATGCTGGTGTGATGTGTTAATTTAAAACAACGTCACACGCGTATCATATCGCAATAATACTCCATAATGGTGTGCTGTCATGGTTGATGATGTTTATAGATTTGAATTCAGATCATCTTAATTCAATTTCTAATCCTGTGGACTGATTGTCTCGAGCTGGAGTATTAGAGATCTTTTAGAGATGGGGTGTTCAAGAAGGGGAAAAAAAAAAAAAACTCCTCATGTACTTTTTCATCTCTCCTCAAAACAAACACTTCAGTTTTATTTTTAATTTAAAGATGAGAATCACCAGGGGCCACATGATACGATATTATCACGATACCGATTCAATTTGTATTGCGATATCTCATTTTTATAAATATCCTAATTTTATATATATATATATATATATATATATATATATATATATATATATATATATATATACAGCATATATATACAGCATATATATATATATATATATATATATATATATATATATATATATAGACAAATAGATAGAGATATACTGTATATATTAGATTTTGAACTATACAGTATAAGATTTTTTTTACAAAAATGTATTTTATATGAAATATAAAATTTTTATATATATTCGACACACTCCAAAATATTAAGATTTTTTTGTGGGTCGATAAGTGAATAAATTTTCCTCGTTTCTACTATAACAGATATAATAAATTGTGATGATATTGAGGTTAGAACTTGTTAGACACGTTTTCCTTAATTTGGGAATTAATTTAAATAATCGTAAATAATAATAAACTGAAGGATGGCATGTCTCAATAACAGCATGTTATCACTTACGCTACAGCAGTTGCAGAATAAACAGTTGTTCCTTCACTAGTTACATTTCTTTTTTTCTCTATTTCTCTTTCTATCACTTAATAAGACACACACAGCTTGTCACATTATCAAGAAAGTCCTATAAAGCTGTCCTTTACTGTTGACACTGGAGACTCCTTCCATAGTCATTAAATTAACATCTTCTTATAGAAAAGGTTGTGATTACACACAGTGTTTATATGGAGCACACTAGAGCAAGATTGTGATTTGCTTTACAGTCTGGAACCACAATTCAGCTGCTGTTATGGAAATGTAATCAATGCCTTCTGACCTATCAGAATCGATCGTTTAGCATTGTTGTGTTCTAATGATGTTGTATAGAGCTACTTTTGATTGTTTGCTTCAGTACGGTTTTAGGTTTTAAACTTGTGCCGAAACGATTTAAGCTAAAAGTGTTTTTAGCTTCTGTATTATTTATTTTATAATATTATTTTATTTCTAATTGATCGAAACACAGCTGTGTTGAAATAAGATAGATAGATAGATAGATAGATAGATAGATAGATAGATAGATAGACTGTGAAGGGAAATTTAATTTATTTGTTTTTAGCCAGACTGAAAACTGCATTGTGACATCGTTTCTTGAGATCTGGTCAGTTTTTTCTTTCTGGAAAGTTTTCTAAACTTGTGTTCAGCAAGAAAGTTTTTTTTTTCTTACAGAAAGAGGTTAAAGTTTGTGTTTACTTTACAGAAAGGAACTTTTCCAGCCTCAGTCAGCTTAAAGTTTGTGTGGAAGTCAAAAGGGATTTGTTGTCGTCTTTATATGGAAAGTGTGCATGTGCAAATTGACCAAATGTACTTTTTACAAGTTGCTTAAAGACAACAACAACAAAAAGAGACCCATTGAGTCTGGCGAACGTTCTTCATTTCAAGCTCGGCCCTTTGGCAGTCTGGCGACTCCACATTTCCATAACCAGCTCTCTGAGCCCATTAAGTGCCTGTAAGCCAGGCTGGCACTCGTGGCCTTTCCCCGGCAAGCGGATCCACCAGGAGGCTGTAATAATGAGGCCATATGTTCCCCATCCTCGCCGTACTGAACTTGATGCCCCGATGGCAGGAGATATGCACTGAGAGCGCTCGCCAACACTCTGCCCCCCGGCAGGCGGTGAGCTCCGGATCAGGCCGAGCATGGAAGCCCAAGAAGGTCGGGTTCCTCCTCATGACGGGGAGCGACGAGACTAAT
The DNA here is from genome assembly GCF_024256425.1 of Clarias gariepinus. NCBI lineage: Eukaryota > Metazoa > Chordata > Actinopteri > Siluriformes > Clariidae > Clarias > Clarias gariepinus. The sequence continues at coordinate 3,796,897 of NC_071124.1, read as the reverse complement.
GAGGCTTCATCGTCCGTGCTTTTTGGGTGATTGGCCGGGAACCAGGACCGATACGCATGGAAGAAAGGACAGCGTGAGTTAAATTTAGCACACAAAGCAGACACCGACTGAGAAACCCAGAGACTCAGAGCTCATTGATAGCAACCTCTTTTATTTTTGGCCTGTGTTCCTGAGCTCCTGAACTTCTGGATCGGGATAAGAGGGAGCGATCCCATGGGTGCGGTGACGCACAGAGAGAAGAGTTTTTGCACATGGATTGAGGTTTCGGTGACACAGATAAACTTTAGCAGAACTACACTTGGGATGTGTATGAAGGTTGTTGTGGTAAAATATAACAACATGATGAAGCAAGGAAACGTTCAGAAGGATTGGGAACTGAGAGCTGGTACAGTGCAGCTCAGATGTCTGGATCCGTAAGCAAAAAATTATTCAAAAGTATAACTTATGAGGTTAGCACTGTGCCATCCTACTGTCAGGGTTCGATTCCCCGCCTCTGGAATGACTCTGTTTCATCTCATATTGCTACATTCAAAGTTTTCTTGGATTTATTATAATGTATGTGCATGTTCTCCCTTCATCTTCGTGGGTTTCTTCTGGGTTCTCGGGTTTCCTCCCACAGTCAAAAAGCACGCAGGTGAGGATAATTGGTGTTTCCAAATAACTTGATAGACACCCTGTCCAGGATGTACCCCACCTACTGCTCTTAGTACCCTGTAACAGCCTCCACGCCTTCAGAGGATAAGTGAGTGAGTGATCATAAATTATAATAAATGCTTGAAAGTTGAAAGTTTTTGACTTAACTTATGTGCGATGCTGTTTATGCTGAAAACAAGAACATTGAACATTTCTTAATGAATCAGAACTGATGATGTTCCATGCAGAGACCATTTCCTCTTTTAGTGCAGAGATTGTTCTAGGCTGATTCTGATAGACTTCTGGTTTCAGAGGTGTTAGGTCTGACTCTGTTTCATCTTATATTGCTTAAAGTTCAAAGCCGTCTTGGATTTAAAATAAAAAGAGAAATGTCAAATTTCATATGAGAAAGAAATACCTACTGTATGGACCCGTCGATTCCATACATATATAATGTACCGTGCAAAAGTCTTAACCCATGCCTCATTTCTTTATATTTGTAAATCCCAAAAGAAACCATATTAGAAGGAAACACTATATTGTGGGATTCTACATAGAACCTTTGTTTTTACTGTGTACTAGATTGTTATTTTTGTACATCATAAAGAAGATTTTTGTAAATAGAGACATGCCATCCCCTTTAGGAAAGAGTACGCTTTGTGTTAAATCGTTGACATGATAAGCTGCAAATGTTTGACATCAAGACATCGGGAATAAATATTTTTCGTTGTATATTCCAGCTTGTTTGGTTGCTGGGGTCAGAGCGCAGGGTCAGCGCCCCTGGAGCAGATTATGAGGCTTGGGTTAAAGGTGAAGGACCTTGCTGAAGGAAGTAAAGATGGTAGCTCGGCCCATGCGGGGGCTCGAACCTTGAGCCGATCAGTACCTCTTAACTGTTAAGGCACCGCTGCACCTTGGGTGAGGAGAGAAGGTGTGGGAGCGAAAGTAAGAACAAGAACTAACTTGTGTCACAACATTAAAAGTGTCTATAAACAGATTTTTTTTTTTTTTTTGAATTTTGTTCTAAAAAACAAACAAAACAAAACAAAAAAATGGGTTGATAATAAAGTCCTTGTGGTATAAAAGTAATAAAACACATCAGCAGAAGCTGTTGCTGGAAATGAATCCAATTTAAGGCGGTCGGAGTGAGTCTGCTCCGTCACACACCCCCTGAGTGTTTTATTCCTTAATTTGCATGATGATGATGATGATGATGATGATGGTTATACTGATTCTACTATAAGGGACAAACTTACTGTAGACACTCTCCGCTGGACGTCGTGGTCTTCGAGCTGTCACCCCGAATAGAAATTCTGCAGCTCTGAGCTAATTGAGACACGGTTGGAGAGCGTTTTCTTTCCGTCTCGACCGTTCCTGTGCCGTTTTCTCGACATTTGTCGAGTTTATCTAGAGTAACGTACAGCGATTTAATCAGGAAGCTAAGCACTTGTAATTCCCGGCTAAAGCATGGCTTATAATGAAGATTAGAAGCTTCCGATGAGACATTTCCCCTCTGAGGCGTGCAAAAAAAAAGAAAAAAAAAATCTAGTGTGTTCTTTTCCAGGCTGGTTAGAGTTCACATTTTCCCCCCAAAAAAAGCAAGAAAAAAAAAAGAAAAAAGATGGATGTAGTGAGATACTTGGAGTGACACAGTCTCCGAAGAATACTTTGTGAATTAGTTTGCCTCACTGTTCCTGATCTGAGTAGAGAGAAAGGTGTGTGTGTGTGTGAGAGAGAGAGAGAGAGAGAGATGAAGAGTGGAAATGGAATGAGAGGGAAGGACAGAGGATCCCCGGAGAACTCTTCCTCTCTCCTTCAGATCGCATGCTCTTTTCAGCGCAGTTACTTTAACAGATTTTAAACACGCATCCCTCATGCCAGAGTACAGAATACACTGCCAGTCCGCTCCACGTTTATGTCGTTTTCGTACTCATAACACACATGAAACAGAAAATCACTCCACGCTGAAAAGTGTTAGACTGAAAGTACTGTTCAGAAGGCATTTGATCAAAACAGCAGAGGATACGAAAGCTCCAGGAAACCGTAACACGTCATGTGCTTTTTTAATAAAGTCGACGCTCGGGACGGGAATCACCAGGGACCAGGCGATACTGTTTCATCACGATACCACGATACTGGCTGATTCAGTTTGTATTGAGATTTCATAAATCACATACACTCTCCGCTGGACGTCGTGGTCTTCAAGCTGTCACCACGAATGGAAATTCTGCAGCTCTGAGCTAATTGAGACACGGTTGAAGAGCGTTTTCTTTCCGTCTCGACCGTTCCTGTGCCATTTTCTCGACATTTGTCGAGTTTATCTAGAGTAACGTACAGCGATTTAATCAGGAAGCTAAGCAATTCCTAGCTAAAGCATGGCTTATAATGATCTGAGTAGAGAGAAAGGTTTCGATGAGACATTTCCCCTCTGAGGCGTGCAAAAAATTATAATCTAGTGTGTTCTTTTCCTGTTCTGTTTTTCATCATTTTATCCCACACTGGTTTTCATAAAAACATACAGAGATTCCTAAACAGTCTCTTGTCTCTTTGAGTCTAGAGACCCAACTCATCATCTACAATGAAAGCAAGACTAATGTACCAAAAAGTAAACATGTAAGGGGGTAAAAAGCTAATCTAATAGCTAAGTAGTAGTATTAAATAGTAGGTAAAATCTAGCGAAATCTAACATTTACATTTAGCAGACACTCTTATCCGTACATCTGACACCTTAACAGTACATCCGAGCAGTTGAGGGTTAAGGGCCTTGCTCAAGGGCCCAACAGTGGTAACTTGGTGGTTGTGGGGTTTGAACCTGGGATCTTCCGATCCGTAGTTTAGCATAGACTAGCATAAGAAATCAAACCTAGAGAGTGAAATTAAGCTATAAAATGAAAGCAAACTTGCAAGTGAAAAGCTAACGTAACAAGCAAAAGACAGCTAGCATGAGAAAGGAAATTAGCAAGCGAGTGCAAGCCTGTGAGTAAAAAAAAACAGCAGGTGAATGCTAACCTAGCAAAAGCAAAAATAACAAGTAAACTAATAAAACATAACTGTACTGTAAGTGAAAGAAACTTGTGAGAAATGAATAAGTTGAGTAAATGCTTATTTAAGAAAAAAAAAATCTAACGTAATCAATAAAAGTAAAAAGCAGAAAGTGAAAATCTAACTTAGCAAAAAATTTAAGGGGCAAACTAGTTAAGCTAACTATAAGAGAAATGTCTAAAGAGCGAAAGCTAATCAGCCAGTGAAAGCTACAGTACTGTACCCTAGCATTAAACTTACTTTGTGATCAAACGCTCACTAGTGAGTATAAGCTAATCAGCAAGACAAGGAAGTGAGAGCCAAAGCAAACCTGTGGGTGAGCGAAAGCTAATCTCGTGAGCGAAAGCTAATTAGCAAGATAAATCTATTTTGTCAGTAAAACCAAGTCAAGCTTCTTAGCAAAGCCTAGTGAAACCTGGACAGCAGCAAAAGGTAGCACAATAGTCAAAAAGGATCTAACCAACTGAGTGGACTGAAACTAGCGAGTGGATACAAACCTGGGGTCAAAGCTAATCTAGTGAGTGACGCCACACTAGCGACTGTGAGCTAACTGAGCGAGTTTAAGTTTACTGTGATGCTGGTTTAGGTTTAGAAAAAAATATTTTTTTTAATGAATGTCACTTTATTACAGTTTTTTTTTCTAATTCTTTTTTTTTGCTGTGACCAGAGGAAAGAGATAACTGAGTACATGTACTTTATCACTGTACTCAAGTACATTTTTTACATATCTGTACTTTACATGAGTAGTTTTATTAGAACATACGTTTTACTTTTGCTCAAAAGTACAGCAAATATCTATACTCTTACTTAACTACATATTGGCATGGTGTTGCGTTACCCAACCTCAGGGAAATTTTGATCCAATAACACAGCAGGTAAGAAGCGGCGCTTTGTTGTTGACAATGATGGATCCAATACTTTTACAATCAGAGAGATTTTTACCATGAGAAAGCTCTTTACTTTTGATACTTGAAGGTGAGTACTTTTACTCAAGTACACAAGTAAATGGAGGACTTTTACTTATACTGCAGTAAAATTCGCTCTGGGGAAGCTCTACTTTTACATTACAGTACATTATTCAAGCACTTTTACTGTAAGTACAACTATTCTGGTTGTGACTGAGAAACAGTTTGAGGATATTTTAAGAATCAAACTCCTAAATGAATCGAAATGTGATTGATGCGAATGTGTGCAATAGTTTGTTGTGTCTTGATAAGCTCAGAAACACATCCATTACACACACCTACAGTACGCCACAGCGCTGCTGAATTCTCAAATCCGAGCGGTCAGAAGGCGTTGATTCATTTTCTAAAAAAACAACTCTGACAGTAGTGCGACTGCAAATCACAGGTTTATATTAATGATTAATGGTTTGTATAGTGACGGCTCATTCGCAGGTATTTGTATTTGTAAGGATGACGAGAGAGATAGCCTATAAATAATAACTTTAAGAGAAAGAGCAATAAGAAGCTGACGGAACGGATGTTTATCGTTGCTGTTATGTAAATGTGAACGGGAATGTACTTCTTTCTAAAACAATAAATGTAACTGTAAATGTACTGTACTGTAATACAAAATATGAGTTTCCCAATAATGTATTATTATTATTGTTGTTGTTTCCAAGTTGATAAGGTGAAAGATGAATAAAACATGAATCAACATCAGACTGGTGCTAGTAACCTTGACAACGCTCCCCAGTACTTGGGACGTTTACTTCAATCCGAATTCATTTTTAATTAGAGCTTTGATTGTAACTTTTTACACGAACGCTGATCCGATAAAATGTACAATCACCTGCTCAAAGCATTTAACCAGAATCTAACTTTTCTGACATGTGCAGAGTGGTTCTGCTTAATGTGACGTGTCCCTTTGAGGTTAGGTTATGCTTCCTGTTTTTCTCATAAATCCTACCTTCTGGGTTATGATTGGTTAGATGCTTTACTGAATGTGAACTGTGAGCCAATCAGAGCTGCTTATTCAGCCAGCCAGATTCCCAGTGGATGGAATTCTATCGTAAAAGCTGGTGAGAGAGATTTGTTTGTTCTCACTGAGTTTAACAATAAGGAAATATCCTTTCTGGAAACTCTTCATGTTACCTTATGTTCCCCCACATGTGGCGAACATTTATTGCATTTATTCCAACAAGAGAGAAACGATCAGATCAAGTGTTTATTTGGCTAATATTTATCTATTGAACGGATTATCAAAGCATTACGATGAATATTTTTCTCTAAGAGCACAACACAAAGTGCGTTACTCCTCACTTATTTGTCAGACACTTTGTCAGATCCAACCTTCTGATCACTAGGACAAAACGTCAGCTCTTAGCAGGTTCTATACCAACATTCAAACTCAGATCTCCACTTAATGACATGTGAAGTCTTCTGTTTTCCAGAGATGCTGAATTTCTGTTCAGGCCTTGACATCCCTCGTGGCATCAGAATAAATTCTAAAGGTGTGAGGCATTCTGCTTCAAGGACGGATTCGACCCAATTTCTGTTTGAACTCCTTTGATTGGAAGTTTAAAAGGCTGTTTGAAGCATGTGTAAGCTCTGCCGAGAACCCCCAGGGCCGGAGGAGCTATGTGACTGGAATTCTGTCATTTTAGCCAAGGTTACGTGCTTCTGAACCGCAGATTTGCATTGCTAATGGAGCGCTTGGCCACGTCAGGAGTCACAGCTGCTTTGTTCTGTCGCAGCGAGCACAAAGACATTTAAAGAAAGTGTAGTGGCCGAGTTGTGACTCTAAAAATCCTGGATTGTTATGTATTTATTTATTTATTCATTTTTTAGAGGAAATACTGTGACACGAAGGGTGCATACAGTAGTTATGTAAGAGCGGTTTGTTTATCTGGACCTGTTGAAAAATCCAGAGAGTTTAAGGGGTTAAGGATCGATGTTAAGTTTGATTATATTACAATTAAATACTTTTTGAAAAGAAATACAAATAATAGGACTATATCTAAAGTGGTTAGTTTTAGCTTTTAAAATTATAGGTATATTAAAATAAAATAATAAAAAAATAGATAGAACTTTTATATATATATATATATATATATATATATATATATATATATAAAAGTTTAAAAACAGGAATCTTTAAAAAATAAGGATTATTAACTTTAGTTAAATAATATATATAACTTGTGAACTTTAAAAATATTTTCAACATTGATTGATTTTTAATGAATCAAAAGTTCTTAAAAAAGTAAAAATAAGAGCCTTTGAAACATAATATTTATGCTGTATTATGGTAATGTTAGATCATCGGAAAAATAATAGTTAAAAAGAATTATTAAACGTATAAATTGCTATAACTTAAATAAGAAGATTGAGATTTCATAACAGGCTCTCAGACAGAGCCAGCAAGCTCAGTTGTTTATCTCGGCAATCCTTTATAAAAATGGACATTACTATTGCATCATGTTACATTTGTCATTACATTACTCAGATAGTACATTACCATTATTTGTGGGAAAAAATATATATATAATTTTGCATATTCAGAGATCGGGTCAAAGTTGAAAAGAGTGCGACCCATTCCTGAATATGTGTCTTTTATCAGACAATTTGAGTCACAAAATAATCCGCTAAATACAGCTGTTGTGCGGAAAAGTGCAGCGTTCAAGTTCAAATTGGACTTGTGGATTTCTGCTGGCTCGATAATAACCATCCACAGGCGTCTCTGGTCAGTCTAAGCTTGCTGGGGTTTCTTTATTAGCAAGGTAAAAGCCAAGCCTGAGCGAGGGAGCAAGCAGTGCAGCAGTTTTTTTTTTTTTTTTTTTCACCCTGTCTGATCTCATCAGCTGCCAAAGGAAATATAAATCTCCCGGGATGTCGAGTGTCCTGCACGGAAATGGTGTACTGCTGTTCTGCTATTAGGCATTTTCATTTAGCTGACACCTCCTATACGGGCACTCGGAGTGGCATACATTTGTTTTACTGCTGTCAGCAATTGATCTCTCTCTCTTTCTCGCTCTCTCTCGCTCTCTCGCTCTCTTGGACTTTGCCCTCAAGACAAATGTGCTCCACTTTCTCTGGGTCTGTTAGTTCACCCGTAGCACTTCACACTCTTCTCATGGCTTTCTTTGAAACATCAAAAAAGATATTGCCACTTTTTAATCCTGAGGTCGAGTGTGTAGCAGCATCAGTTTATACCGATATATATAAACACACACACAACCAGTCAAAAGTTTGGGCACCCCGTCAAATTCCATGGTCTTTCCTGGTTTTTATTTAATTTTACAGCATAAATCAATGCTGAAGGCATCCAAAATGTTCAATAATCTTTTTTGAACCATCAATATTGAGATGCGTCTGCTGCTTATGCACTGTAAAGCCTTTATAACGGCTCCAACTGAGGTGCTGTTTCTTAATTGTTATTTTCCTAATTACTTAATTCCGTGTGTTATTCCATAGTTTTGGAGCAAATGCTTGAGCAAAGAAAACAGGTAGTCGGTGATGAATAAATTCAATTCAATTCAATTCAATTTTATTTGTATAGCGCTTTTAGCAATTTTCATTGCCGCAAAGCAGCTTTACATAGTCAAAAGAATTATTTAGGTTTGTATGAAATGTGAATTTGTATGGATCAAAATGGTCAGTTTGTCCCTGGTGAGCAAGCCGAGGGCGACAGTGGCAAGGAAAAACTCCCTGAGATGGTAAAAGGAAGAAACCTTGAGAGGAACCAGACTCAACAGGGAACCCATCCTCATTTGGGTAATAAATGATTAGATAGTTAAATAAGTAGGGGTTATATGTCACATTCATGGTTTAGTCATTTATTTTTTAATCCAAAGTTTAGCATTTCTCCATGTATGAGTCGAATGTTTAAAAAATATATATATTTTGTTTACTTGAATTTTTCCCGATGAGCCAAGAGCATTAGATAAAGCCATGCCTGTCTAGGATCTGACTCCTAACTAACTGCCTCAGCCCATTTCAAATCTTTCTTTTTTTTCCCCTCTCTGTCTTTTCAAGATTGGCATTCCTGATTCGTCCGTGATCAACATCCACTTCTCCTCATCAATCACCGCTGCTCCTGGTCTCCACTGCCTTTCCACAGAGAGAACAAACTCCAGAGCAAACCGTTCATTGCTGGATATCTTGTGCCTCTTTGTCACCCCACATCGACTTTTTCTCACCCCTCGTTTTTCTTCTCCGGCCCACACCATGAGCACTGGGAGCCGTGGGGTCTGGAGTGGACTGACAGCTGTCAGCATGTTGGTACTGGTCCAGTGGGCAGGCAGCTGCTGGTCCATGACGCTGAACTCGGTTCCTCTGCATCCGATACCAGAAGCATCGCTCAGAATCAAAGATGAGGACCTGGTACTCCACAGACACAAGAGGAACTGGGTGTGGAACCAATTCTTTGTCCTGGAGGAGTACACAGGAGATGACCCTCTCTACGTTGGCAAGGTAGGTCCGCTATGAATCGACGAATCTGCATGAGAGCAACAGAAATGTTAAACCTAGAAACATTAACCATTTCTTTAACACTTGAAGGTTCCCTTTAGAATCGTACAATAAAGTTTTCTACTTTTTAAAGCTTTCACATAAACTTGAGGAAGCCACGACATTCATAATCAATGTTAAATTATTAAACAGACGTGAATTGTTCCTATTGATCTATTCCGGGAACATAAGCAGCGAGCTATTTTGTAGCTAATATCTAGTTAGAGGCTCTTTTCTGATGAGTTAAATGTAAAATAGCTCCAAGTTTTTTAATACTCTTGTTTATTAGGAATATTTCTGATTACATAAAAAAAAAAAAGCTTAAATTACTTTGTCTGTGCAGAATATGTATGTTAGCAAACGATAATTATGCTAGTCCAATGCTAAATATTATGCTAGTGCTTTTTTTTTTTTTTTTTACAAAATTACTAAATTCCATCAGTTTGGTAACATTGTTTATTTAATTCTGTTAAATAGTCATTTATTGAAAAACTAATTTCAAACGGTTAGAATATGGGACCTAGCTAGCTATAAATTAGAAAATAACAGCTAGATAGCTATTATAGAAAATTAGTAAGAAAGCATTAGCTATCAATAATATAGAACAAAAGGCCCAGCTATTTCAAACTTAGAACAAGGGAGCTTACTTTCTATAAATGACTACATGAGTGCTAGTTATAAGAACAAGAAAGCTAGCTAGTGTACAAATTAGAACAAGCGCGCTAGCTAGCTGGAAATGGAGCTAATGATTCTATTTTGAATGGCCTTCTATGAGAAAGAAACATGTGACAAATGTTATTTATTGTCTTGTTTAAGATATTTATGATCATGGATTGGCAATAGATGTTTTTTTTTTTTTCTAGGTTGTGTAGTGCTTCCTAGATAAAGCACGGATTTAACTGTGAGTCATTGGTACAGGATGCATCTAATTAGTATACTAGTACTGTAAAGAACTGAAAAGACAAACAATATCACCTTGTTTTCATCTGTGAGTTTATTTCTCCTGAAGGAAACTAACATACACACTTAGCGTGTTGGTTTACCATGGTATGCGTAATGTTCGGGGTGTGTGCACCACCTCGCTGTAGACAGTGTTCATATCGTTCACGCAGATTCTCAAACAGATCCCGGAACAAAGGCTCGAGTTTCAGTACTGTATACTTTGGCGCATCCTTTATCTCGCTTGTCGCATACATTTTCATTACGGATTTTTCCAATAATGTCTTTAAATGATTTTTCTTAGATTTTAATGTAGAAAGTAACACTGTGAAATAGGAGTAAAGAAAAAAAACTAGCTACACCTGACGTCTTTTTAAGGTTAGCTATTGTATAGACAATTTTCTTTCTTATTGTTACTGATCGGTGTTCTCTGATAAGCAAAACTTTTTCAAATGTGAGCTATTGTCTAGCATCTATTTTCTATATTTGTGTATGGTTACATTTTATTGTGCTAACAGTGTGCTAAAAATGTTAGCTATGGGAATGAGGGATGCAGCGTTAATGATAGCAGTAGTACGTATCTAATCCCTAAAACACTACCTTATCTGCCTAAACCCGTACTTATAAATGTGTTCCGATACTATTGCACCGATACCACTTTACTGCAGAGCCCGATGTTCACGACGCAGCCCGTAGGTGCAACCCATCGTCCCTCCCTCCCTCCCTCCCCCTCTAACTAAACAGAAACAAAACAAAACTTCTTAAAACAGAAAAGAAATATCCCGAGAATCCACATTCAGTATTAACTTTATTCATAGCGCAGTTTGATGTTGAAATACAGTGTACAAGTTGTTTGCCTCGAGACTAGAGCGGCACGAAAATAAATCCTGTGATACTGCAACAGCTCGGTGTCGAACCTGTACCAAAAATGGAGTCTTTTTTTTTTTTTTTTTACTCTGATGTCTGTCACATTTTTCACCCCATCCATCACAACCTAGCGGAGGCTCGATACATTTAGACTCCTACGTGTGTCTGGAGAAAAAATGAGTTTCATAGCTCAGGTATGAGTCAAAGTCGAAGATATTGTTTCTGACATCTACATTTGCTGTTTTGACTCACGCCTCAGGCCATCCATCAGAGCCTGTTCTGAAATCTGAAGTCAGTGAAGGTGCCCAGTAAAAGAAAAAAAGAAGAAAAAAAAAGAAAAGAACGACACGTTTATTTGGGCGGTGTGTGTGTATATGTGTGTGTGTGTGTGTGTGTGTGTGCTGAAGAAGCTTAGATAACCAGAACTGCTGATATCAGTGTGCTTTCTAAATACATGACATAAGTTAATCTGTGCATTACCTGAATTGACCTGAATATAAAGACAAGCAAAATTGTTTTTTTGTTATTTCTCGTTATACAACTTAGGTCAGTCGATTTTTTTGTTTTTACTGATATATATATACAGATAATAAGAATTAAAGGCATATAATTTTTGTATACATTCAGTGTTATGCATTTAAATTAAAATTTTTATCCGTTACACAGACAACCATACTGCACCATAACATGCAATGAAATGCTTATCTGACTGTCCATGACCTAAAATAAAAAAATAAAAAAAACCATAAAAAAATAGAATAACACAACAAATAAGAAATTTCTCCTTTCATCTCATCTCATCTTCTACACCGCTTTATCCTGTATTCAGGGTCGCAGGGACCTACAGTAGAGCCTCTCCCAGGAGGCTTAGGGCACGAGGCAGGGTACACCCTGGACGGGATGCCAATCTATCACAGGACACACACACACTCACACACCCACACATTCATTCACACATTACAGGCAATTCAGGAACGTCAATTAGCCTAACTGTGGGAGAAAACCGGGTACGCAGAGGAAACCCACCAAGCACGGGGAGAACATGCAAACTCCATGCACACAGAGACGGGAATTGAACCTCGCCGGGAATCGAACCCGGACAAATGAGAAATTTACCCTAAAAAATACAATTAAATTAAATATAGAGTTTGCTGTAAAAGGGTCGCGGCGTTCCTGGAGCCTATCCCAAAAAACTTAGAGCACATACACACTTATTCACACACTCATTTGGGAACGCCAATCAGCCTAATCTGCATGTCTTTGGACTTTGTGAGGAAACCGGAGTACCCGAAGGAAACCCACCAGGCACAGTAACATGTAAACTCCATGCACACAGACTTTGATGCTGGAATCGAACCCGGAACCTGGTGGTGCAAGGAGACAGTGCTAGCCACTGCCTTAAACTGGAAAATAAATAATGAAATAAAATAGAATTAAAGTACAGACATGTAAAAAGCACAAAGCCATGATTTATATATAAAATAAAGTGTAAACTGTGAAAAGTATTAAGATATGAATGTGTGAAAAATATAGTGTGGAATATGACAGCAGCAGCAGAATGGAATAATAATAATAAAAAAAGCTCAAGATATTCATCTAATGTGCAAATGAGCAGAATGCAAAAAAAAGAAATGTTCATTTACAGCCTTTATTTAGTTTTACTTAGAAATGCAAAGCAGTAAGTCGCTGGAAATATCGTAATGATCGAGGTGAGAGCGTACGAACGCCACCATGACATCATCCTGTGAACGATTTAGGGGCGTGTGCAAAACGAGGACATACAGTATTTTTGTAAATCTCTATTACATACCTGGAACTTCATGGTTAATTTTATACCAGAATACTGGGACCAAACCCAATTTGTTAATTATTACCCCTGAACTCATGCGCATGAAGGCAGCAGGGTCTGTTTTAGGCCACGCCCACTTTTATGTTTCTTTTAAGACTGGTACAGAACAGATACAGATGCTGTTTTCATGTTTAAGTCCTGTTGTGTAAAGTTATTATTAAAAAGCCTGTGTATTGTTAATTAGAGCGCACCAACACACACACACGTCAACACACCAATCAGGACCGAGCGCTGTTTAGTAAACCAGTGATATCACGATAATATGCAAAAACTCCAAACATGTTCAGGTTTTTTTTTTTTTTTTTCTTTTTGAAAGTTCTTTTATTTCATATATATATTTTTAAACATTTCAATTGAGCAGTAAGAGGTGGTCATTATACTTTGAAGTTTGAGCTATGAATAAATTGAGTTCGTCTCTCTTCATTTTGTTCCTCATTAAAGCAGAGACCTCTTGAATATCCGCCTGCAGGAACATTGGATTCTTTTCACTTTTATTATTTTAATATCATAGGATGGGATTCAATAATCCAGTACTGCATTCTGATATCTGAATAGTAACAGAGTAAGATTTGGGCTCGGCGTTTTCCATCATGATGGCTGACACAACACAGATGTTACATGTGGGCATAGATACTGTAGATGGATGGATGGATGGATGGATGGATGGGTGTTCATCAATCATCTCCGGTATCAGTATCTATTGAGAGAAATGTGTTCTCTGCATCTCTAGATGAAGGTGTTAAATATGCGTTTCGAGCGCCGGGTGATGATCGCCCTCCCGAGGAACTCGTCCATGACTCCGCCGCATGCCTTCCATTTGTGATGTGAATTAGTAATAACGCCCGTTACTTCTCTCCTGCTATTAACAAAGTCTCCTCTAATATTTGCTTTCCAGAGCCCTGTGCATGACAGCGGAGTTTGAATGGCGGTAAGCTGGTGTGTATGTGTGTGTCTGCGCGCCTACTGTATGTGTGTGTTTTTCCTTTAAAGCCTGGCGCTGCTTTTTAAAGTCAACCTAAAAAAAATGGTGTTTTCAGGATTAAATCCTTTTATGAGAATTCATTTTAGTCAGCAGGCAGATCAAAGGGCAGAGTTGTGACCGCAGCGGTGTCGAGAAAATTCTTCAGAAGTCCCGGAGTTACAATTTAAGTCGGTGTTGTTGCATCATAAACATATAACAGCCAGTAATGTTGGAGTATGCAAATGCGGCGCGGCGGATTGGGAGAAATGGGTGGAGCTTTTTGATGTTCTGTCCATCCTTAGGATTTCTAACGGCTTCTAAGGTTTTCTGTAACAAGACGTTCATGCCCTGAAGTGTTTTATTCCACGAGGAGATGGAATTTTTAAAGTAATAAATAAATAGAACATATAGTAAATATATTTTTTTTGTTTAACCGTTTATAGTTTTAACATTTCCTGTTGTGGAATGTTTCCTTTCTCTCTCTCTCTCTCAATTGAAGTGGAGACTCCTTCCGTAAAAAAAAAAAAAATCAAACTAAATTAAATCTTTTGCTTGATAACTTTAGCATTTCATCAATTTGTTGCATGTCCAGCACAGTGCACTGTTTAGAAGTCATCGCCATAGAAACAATAACATGTTAGAGTACATTAGAAATACAGTATATAAGAATATATATTAAAATTTACTTTTATTCCAGACTTCCATCGTGTAGATCTTCTTTAAAATTGTGTCTCATTGACACTTGCTAGCTCTTCGCTAATGACTGGCTGTGTGTTTAATGAATATCTGACACATTGTTTGATCACGGCTCTTTGATAGCAAGAGGATTTAAAGTCCTGCTCACTCAGATTAAAGGGGATTAGTAAGGATTTGTCACGCAGGAGGAGTCGAAAGATTCGGGATGGTGACAAAAACGGTCATATCGTGTTGTATTTGTGTGATATTATAGGGGGATTTGGAAGCTGTACAAATTTCCGCGCGCAGTTGTCATCGCTAAGTTGTTGTTATTTCGTCATTTTGTTCTTTTTCATGTCTGAAAACAAAACGAACCCATCAGGAACCCTAACGCTGGACGGACATTAAAGTAATATAGATATAAAAACATTTTGAAAAGTTTTTGAAAATTAAAATGAATGAACGAGCCGTACGCAACTTCAAGATGAAGGAATTTTAACCTTTATTTAGAGCTATTACTGATTAACATTCATTCGCACGGTGTCCGACCACCTCCACGGTCCCTTAGGTTTCTAAAAGGGTTTAGGTTACTGATCGGATATTGGGACGGACCCAACAGCTTCCCACACACAGCGTGTACCTCATGTCATGCATCTCTTAGTGTTGTGATGATGCCTTTTTCTTTCATTTTCTTTCAGAAATATTACCATGTGATGCGTCCTGGCTCCTGAATTACTCTACTGTAACTGCATCACGTCCACATTCACAGGACACATCTGAGGGGACGGGGGCTGTTTTTTTTAGTGTTTCGGTAAATTGCTGCTGTCAAGTGTTTTTTTATCATGCTTATTATCTTTGCTCATTATCATGCTCATTTACAGTGCTAGCATCATCAGCATGCCCCCTAGTGGTCGGAGTTCAAGTCCCGTTTCCGGTTTTGCATTAAAGTTGTTTTGAAGTCATTTTCGCAGCAGTGTGTTAGAGGTATTCGTTCAACATTTTGCCATCATCACCTAGTCAACGTTGTTCTGACGTCATTGCATTAAAGTCATTCTAACTTTGAAAAAGCATCCTAATACCGAACGTGTCCCAACGTTGCCAAATGAACATCAAAGCTAACTTTAGTGTAACTTTAGTCCCAATACACAGACTCTAATAGGGATTTTCATGATTAATCTTAATTCGGTAATTAATTGCTGTTAAGGATTTAACCTGTTAAAAATTTAATAACCGATTATGTTTGTTTTGCAAAATGTTTCTCACATAGCTATTAACTTGCACACCACAAGAAGGCGCACTTGCAGTTTGGACAGAGTACGAATATCGGAAATTGTGTTTTTCCAAGACCCGTTTTTAAAAGAGATATAAGCATTTGAACAACTTTGTTGTTTTATGGTTTGTTTGTTTATCGTTTATGTTTTTAGAACTGTTTAATTAAACAAGAACAAAAGTGTGTCTCATTATCATTAATGATTAATTATTTATAATTTGATGTTTAATGATAATTGATCATTATCGGTTATCAATTATAAAATTGATTATTAATTTTTTTAAACTATTGATTACGAACAATGTGTAAAATTTACAAACCTTAGTAGCTAGGAAATAATGCTAACTTGCATAACTAGGCAAGGAATTAAAAAAGCTAAACTCCATGACATGAAGTTTTAGCAAAAATAACCAACAATATCATGGGGTGAAGGGCGGCACGGTGGTGTAGTGGTTAGCTCTGTCTCCTTGCACCTCCGGGGTCCGGGTTCGATTCCCGGCCAGGCTCGATTCCTGTCACTGTGTGCATGGAGTTTGCATTTTCTCCCCTTGCTTGGTGGGTTTCATCTGCGTACTCCGGTTTTCTCCCACAGTCCAAAGATATCCAGATTCGGCTGGTTCCCAAATTGCCTTTAGTGTGTGTGTGTGCCCTGTGATAGATTGGCATCCTGCCCCGGGTCTACCCTGTCTCCTGTGATAGGCAACTGGTCCCCACGACCCTGAATACAGAATAAAGCGGTATAGACGACGACGACGATGAGTGAGTGAGTGATCATGGGGTGATGAACTGTACTTAAGTGATTGTTTTTTCTTTTTCTTTTCTAAAAGTCCTGAAGTGGTTTATCAATTAATAAACGACACATTACTTGACAGAATTTAGTTTTATCGGCTGAGTAATCTTTGACTTTAAAATCAATGAGTTGCTCAAATTTTGTCATGCTAACCAGCTTCTAGCATGGATCAGTTAGCTTCAAATAGCCACATTCCTCCTGTAGCTTTATCCAGCATTACTCATACCTCCTTTTTTGATAGTGATAGTTGGTATAAGGCTTTTGTTTTAAAAAAAAATTACATTCACACATGCAGAAAGTTCGGAGCGTGAAAGTCTTAAGCTAATGCATCACATTTCAACAGTGAAGAATAATAATTTCCGCTTGCTGGCGGGGGTCACATTAGAGCTGAATTAAAGCACAAAGACCTTGAGAGATGATTTGAATACATCAGGTACCTGTCAGACGCGCGCACACACACACACACACACACACACACACACACACACACACTGCCAGACTGGATTTTATGAGGATCTGACTCATCTTCATTCGACTCGAAACCAGGAAAGACCGAAGTGTGTGTCAATGTGGAATCATATGAGCAGAATCATGTGCACGCTCTGTCCTGTAACTCTCTCTCTCTCTCTCTCTCTCTCTCACACCACAAACACATACACACACACTCCAATCTGTCTCTTGGTCTCATTGCTTCTCTCATTCACACGTGGTCTGTTGTTTACTGTCTATTGCACACACACACACACACCCCTTGCCATGCACACTTACTGTACACACATACATATTTGTTCTCTCCTACGCTTGCTTAATCTCTCGAACTCTTGCACAAACACACTTTTACACTTTCTGTCTCTAACACACAGATTTTTTTATATACGCACTTCATATATACAGTATATACACTCACCTAAAGTATTATTAGGAACACCGTACTAATACAGTGTCTGACCCGCTTTCACCTTCAGAACTGCACTAATTCTACGTGGCACTGATTCAACAAGGTGCTGAAAGCATTCTTTAGAAATGTTGGCCCATATTGATAGAATAGCATCTTGCAGTTGATGGAGATTTGTGGGATGCACATCCAGGGCACGAAGCTCCCGTTCCACCACATCCCAAAGATGCTCTATTGGGTTGAGATCTGGTGACTGTGGGGCCATTTTAGTACAGTGAACTCATTGTCATGTTCAAGAAACCAATTTGAAATGATTCGAGCTTTGTGACATGGTGCATTATCCTGCTGGAAGTAGCCATCAGAGGATGGGTACATGGTGGTCATAACGGGATGGACATGGTCAGAAACAATGCTCAGGTAGCCCGTGGCATTTAAACGATGCCCAATTGGCACTAAGGGGCCTAAAGTGTGCCAAGAAAACATCCCCCACACCATTACACTACCACCACCAGCCTGAACAGTGGTAACAAGGCATGATGGATCCATGTTCTCATTCTGTTTAAATTCTGACTTTACCATTTGAATGTCTCAACAGAAATCGAGACTCATCAGACCAGGCAACATTTTTCTAGGCTTCAACTGTCCAATTTTGGTGAGCTCGTGCAAATTGTCGCCCTTTTTTTCCTATTTGTAGTGGAGATGAGTGGTACCCGGTGGGGTCTTCTGCTGTTGTAGCCCAACCGCCTCAAGGTTGTGCTTGTTGTGGCTTCACAAATGCTTTGCTGCAGACCTCGGTTGTAACGAGTGGTTATTTCAGTCAAAGTTGCTCTTCTATCAGTTTGAATCAGTCAGTTTGAATCCTCTGACCTCTGGCATCAACAAGGCATTTTCGCCCACAGGACTGCGGCATACTGGATGTTTTTTCCCTTTTCACACCATTATTTGTAAACCCTAGAAATGGTTGTGCATGAAAATCCCAGTAACTGAGCAGATTGTGAAATACTCAGACCGGCCCGTCTGGCACCAACAACCATGCCACGCTCAAAACTGCTTAAATCACCTTTCTTTCCCATTCCGACATTCAGTTTGGAGTTCAGGAGATTGTCTTGACCAGGACCACACCCCTAAATGCATTGAAGCAACTGCCATGTGATTGGTTGATTAGATAATTGCATTAATGAGAAATTAAACAGGTGTTCCCAATAATCCTTTAGGTGAGTATATATATACTGTATATATACGTTTTAAATGTTTAATTCTTTTCAAGTGAAGAGAGTTAAACATTAAAAAAAAGTCCAAAAGTCACGAAAGACAAAATTTCTCCCGTTCTGTTCTGCTGTGTTTAATTATAGACCAGGAAATATGGAAATGATTCACATCTCATCAGGCAGATCATTCAGGAAATCTGTCTTATACAAGGGTAATAAATTACTGCCAAACCGTCTTCATTATTGATGGACCGCACCATCGGCGCCGGAGCGCGCGGGGGGTGGGAGAGACGCTGGAGATGCGTTTGAAGCGCAGGTGTCAGCAGCACGAATTGATTTGGAGCGTAGCTTTGATTGAATATAATATAGCTATAATATAGCTCTGCTAACATAAATATATAAAACCAAACACTTTTTAATCAAAGTAGAGTTCACACAGGACAGCGGTTTGAAATGTGTCAAGACATCATGTGATCTTAAAGAATACTTCCAGGTTTGTGGAAACACCACAGGTCATGCAACATTGCAACATATAAAAGTAACTTTTATATGCATGCGTTTTATTTATTTTCCCTTACAAAAAAAAAAAAAAAAAAAGAATTTATATATCGTTTTCTATTTATGTGAAGATCACAGGTCAAAAAATATGATACAACACTGCAAAAACAATTCATTAATATGGGCTGTTGTACTGTATATATCTGTAAACTGTAATTATCAAATCCTTTTTTATGATGATATGTTGTGCTCGAACCAAAAAAAAAAAAAAAAATCATTGTTTAGACCCCATTGTACAGTCCAATCAGGCCATGTGTTGGGGAAAAAAAAAGAATTTAGGAAAACAGGCTAAGTATAAGCGGCACCACCCGCTGTGTTCTCACTCATATTCTCTATTTGCTTTTCGATGTGTAAAATGGTTTAAAGCAGATACTGAGTTCAGCTAAAAATAATCTCTGGTCTTCTGTGAATTTTGGCATTTTATAAGAATCCTTTGTTATGAGTTTGTTAAATTAGCCTGGATATGATTTAAGAACAGATACTAAATTAAAAGCACTGTAAAAAAAAAAAAAAACAACAACAACAAAAAAAACCTCAGGCAGTGGTGTTATTCTGCGTTTTAAAAGAATGTTCACTGTGAAAAAATTTTGAAATCTTTTATATTAAATGCCAACATCTTTCTTTATTAGAAATAGTAGGTGGTGATGAATAAATGAATGAATAGATAAATGGAACTAACGAAATACAATAAAGGCGTACATGTTAATTTGTTGATTGACCTGTACTAATAATAGGAAAAATAGCATGGGGTCTTTAATCATTCTGGCTTTATAGAGGAATGCGTTCTACTTGGAATCTCTTCCGTAAAGGTTGATTATCAGGTTCTAATGAGTTAAACGGTGGTGGTTTCTGCAGTTCCTGCGATCGTTCAGTTCTTCTCGTTTTATCTCACCACTTCCTGTCATCATCCGTCCATTGAAGCGAAAATCCCTGATGAAAACAGCCGGGGCTTTTGTCCCCCAGCGCCGACGGGAGGAGGAGACGGCGAGCACGGGGCCAGACGAGAGCAGACGCAGTGCAGAGAATTCATCTGTGAGGTCTGAGTGCTGGTTGACTGACAGCTTTGGACAAGCGAAACCTTTAAAGGAAGCGTTTTGTCATATTTCATCTCGCTGACAGATCCTTGTTTGGACTGGTTTTGATGGGTCTCAGGTGTGTTATAGTGGGGACTGAAGGAGAAGAGACACATTGGGAGGAGCTTGTTCTGTCTAATCGTATGCATGTGTAACAGCAGGGCTTTTCGCACCAAATAATACGTTTTAATCACCTGATGTGAATGTTTAAAGAAACGGAAACATTTACAGTGAAGGAGGTGTGACCTGCACGTGTTAGTGACACTGAGGAGGGCGTGGCCTGTATGCCTGTGATTTACAGGGAAGGGGGCGTGGCTTATGAAACTGTTACATCCAGTGAAGTAGGTGTGGCCTGTGTACCTGTCAGTCACAGTAAAGTAGGTGTGGCCTGTGCATCTGTCAGTCACAGTAAAGTAGGTGTGGCCTGTGTACCTGTCAGTCACAGTAAAGTAGGTGTGGCCTGTGCATCTGTCAGTCACAGTAAAGTGGGTGTGGCCTGTGTACCTGTCAGTCACAGTGATGTAGGTGTGGCCTGTGTACCTGTCAGTCACAGTAAAGTAGGTGTGGCCTGTGTACCTGTCAGTCACAGTGATGTAGGTGTGGCCTGTGTACCTGTTTACACAGTAAAGTAGGTGTGGCCTGTGTACCTGTCAGTCACTGTAAAGTAGGTGTGGCCTGTGTACCTGTTCATCTCAGTGAAGTAGGTGTGGCCTGTGTACCTTTTCATCACAGTGAAGTAGGTGTGGCCTGTGCATCTGTCAGTCACAGTAATGTAGGTATGGCCTGTGTACCTGTCAGTCACTGTAAAGTAGGTGTGGCCTGTGTACCTGTCAGTCACTGTAAAATAGGTCTGGCCTGTGTACCTGTCAGTCACTGTAAAGTAGGTGTGGCCTGTGTACCTGTCAGTCACTGTAAAGTAGGTGTGGCCTGTGTGTACCTGTCCGTCACAGTGATGTAGGTGTGGCCTGTGTACCTGTTTACACAGTAAAGTAGGTGTGGCCTGTGTACCTGTCAGTCACAGTAAAGTAGGTGTGGCCTGTGCATCTGTCAGTCACAGTAAAGTGAGTGTGGCCTGTATACCTGTCAGTCACAGTGATGTAGGTGTGGCCTGTGTACCTGTCAGTCACAGTGATGTAGGTGTGGCCTGTGTACCTGTTTACACAGTAAAGTAGGTGTGGCCTGTGTACCTGTCAGTCACTGTAAAGTAGGTGTGGCCTGTGTACCTGTCATTAACTACAAAGTAGGTGTGGCCTGTGTACCTGTTCATCTCAGTGAAGTAGGTGTGGCCTGTGTACCTGTTGATCACAGTGAAGTAGGTGTGGCCTGTGCATCTGTCAGTCACAGTAATGTAGGTATGGCCTGTGTACCTGTCAGTCACTGTAAAGTAGGTGTGGCCTGTGTACTTGTCAGTCACTGTAAAATAGGTCTGGCCTGTGTACCTGTCAGTCACTGTAAAGTAGGTGTGGCCTGTGTACCTGTCAGTCACTGTAAAGTAGGTGTGGCCTGTGTACCTGTCAGTCACAGTGATGTAGGTGTGGCCTGTGTCTCTGTTCATCACCCTGAAGTGGGTGTGGCCTGTGTACATGTTCATCACAGTGAAGTAGGTGTGGCCTGTGTACCGGTCAGTCACAGTGATGTAGGTGTGGCCTACGTACATGTTCATCACAGTGAAGTAGGTGTGACCTGCTACTTTTTGTAAAATAGGTGTGGCCTGTGTACCTGTCCATCACAGGGAAGTAGGCGTGGCTTCTGATCCTGTTACTTTCAGTGAAGTAGGTGTTTCCTCTGTGCCTGTCAGTCAGACACAGAAGTGTGGCCTGTGCACCTGTCCATCTCAGTGAAGGTTAAAATTGGCTGTAAATATAAAAATCCATTCAAACGCACAGACACACTCAAATATACACAAACCACACACACACACACTCCTCCATGGATCAGTTCCTTTTGCCTTTTGTGGTATGCAAATTCACCATCCTCTCCTCAAAACACAGTGTTTTTCTTTTTCAAGAAACAAAAGGAGAGTGCACTAAACAAAGCAAATGTAAAAAAACAAAACAAAAAAAAACCTAATAACACGTCCATTAATGAGCTCCCGCTAATGATTATGGCAGGAGTGTTTTCTCTCTCTCTCTCTCACACACACACACACAGCCTGCTGTCACTGCTGAAAACACGGGAATAAACAACAAAGTAAGTGAGAGCGAGAGAGAGAAAGAGAGAGAGAGAGAGAGAGAGAGAGACGAATAAACAGATGAAGGCTGAAGTAAATAGCGCACAATACACACGTGAATAGACTTTGCAAATGCTGATTCGTAATGAGGCTGCGGAGCTTCATGCCAAAGCTGTTCACACTGAAAGAACCCGCCCCGAAATGATTCACATAATTATAGCAGAGTGCATTTAATGAATATTCTTTTGTCATCTCGATATTGTAACACTATTAGCTGGGATTATTGCCGATGACCCTGATGAATATTGATAGGACTGCTCCGGCTCGAATAAAGAACTCAAATTAAGTGATGTCATCAAGGGCGACATGAATAATACATATCACTGAGTCTGTAGTGTGTTCTGTATTATCAACAATTATTAGCAATGACCCCAATGTCCCTGCTGAAAATACACTTTCATTACCTTCTAGACTCCATCATGTCTGTTCTGATGGAACATCGGACCTGACGTTCGGTGTTATTAACAGGTGCTTCAAATCGGACCATGTTTAAAAATATTCACTTGTGTGTACAAATAAACAAAAAATAGCTTTTTGTCCTTCTTCCGTTTTTGTACTTGGCCAGGTTTAAACAAACTAATTAGATTATCCTCCTAATGCTGAAGGGGCGTGGCTCAGCAGTAGCTCTTTTGCATAGACACAGAAACTGCGTGTTTGGAAGAGAAGTGAAACAAAGGGTTACCGCCTGTGTTAAATTGTTACAGAAATAGTCAAATACCGGCTCTTTAAATGTAAGATTATTCCTCTTATCACTTACATTATAGCAGCTATAAATATCCTCGTTTTCCTTTTAAAGTAAAAAAAATAAAATAAAATTCAATCATGCATATCGTCCCCTGTACAAGTCCTTTGAATGAGCTGTTGCTATAGAAACCATAACGCATTACGAAGAGCGCATTTATATATAATACAAAGTTTCTTATTGTGAAACGCATTGCTCCATGGGAAATAATGTAAATGCAGGTAATCTGTTTCAGCCACCCAAAAATATTACAGATATGATCAATTTCCAACAGTTTGATCATATTTCTGCAATAAAAAAACAATCAAAACATTTAAAAAAGACGTGTAAATGAAGTAAAACAGAAAATAAATAGACATTAAACCTCACTTAACCTTAATTTATGATTCCTTTTGGCGCCGGCTGCTTTAAAAACCAAATAAACTCACTTCACTTGGCTTTCCACTTAATCAAACAAGTTTTGATTGGCAACCAGAAGTGCGCAAACCGGAAGTACACGCGTCTGGCCGAAAACGCTTCCTATGCCGAGGCAAATTTCTTTAGTTGTAAAAAGATTTGCAAAGTTCATATGCCGAGGTACCAGTGAAGCCTCACAACTGTCAGAGCTGCTGATGTAGAAAATGAATCAACACCTCCTTCTGCAATCACAATTTAGTATTTAACAGCGATGTGGAATATTAAGGGTCTTAAAGTATCATCTGAGCCATTTCCAGCTCAGAAAAATGTTAAGTCATAAATTTGGAAAGTTAACCAGATAAAGAAGGAAATAAAGTGTGGATGTAGAAATACGTCATGTTCTATAGCAGCAGCTTGAAGGACTTCCATCCTGCTTCCCTGCTCGCTTTCTAACATTATACACTTTTCTAGTTATAGCTGCTGGATGAGATCAGGTACAAGACTGAATGCACTTGGCGTTTCTGTTTCCTGCTTGTTTCCGTGATGGACTCGGCCTGTCAGGCAAAATCCCTGAGCTGGCTGTCGGGTTTCCGCGAGCGTACGGCCGGAGAAACATCTCGAGTCCTGAGTTAATTGGAAGAGATGGTTGGACCCGAGCGAGCGCACAATCTGCACTCCGTTTACATTTCTTTCTCCGCTGCTACTGTATCTAACGTTTCTACGGGTGAGAGGAATAACAGTTCATCACTCCCAACCCTAAACTTTTTGAGGTTGCCAGATATCAGGTTTCCACTCCTGCAAGTGGAAAAAAAAACCCCCCAGGTCTGTCTGTCTGTAATTAAGCTCATTCTCTCGTCTCGACCACATCAGTGATTGCATTAAAAACGAATCAAACAGAGAAAAAAACTGAGGCCTTTTCATGTCGCGACTCGGCACACGCTAGCCAAATCCCCCTTGGGCTGATTTCTAACATGTGTTTGGTAATTAGAAGGAGCTTTTTCATCTGGTGCAGCTCACCGCACATGAAAGTCATCAGGTTTCCAATCACGTCTTGGCATACTGCGCGAGAGAGTCACATAAAACAGGAAATCACACAAAGATCTAGCGGGGTAACACAACGACAGCATCTGGAGCCTGATCTATGTTTATTTAGTGTTTCAAATGTTACGATTTAATTGCAAAGTACTATAGGTGCTGTCTAAATCCTAAACTTGTTTTTTAAAATCAAGCCTTTCTACAGACTTAATTATTTGTGTTTTTTTTTGTTTGTACCTTCCTATGACATTTTTTTTGCTAGAGATGGGCCAAAAAGAAATAGATTTAGTGGCGTGGAGATATATGCATCACCGCACTGACTCCAAAACTATTTTTATTTCATTAAATCTTTTTCATACATTTTTAACCTGTACATGTTTGCATTTGAGGTAGTAAAATTTTGCCGTCCTATAGGTGGCGTACTCTAAAACAGCATCCTGGGCAAATTATTTGTTTGGCAAAGTACAAAAAAATAATTATATATATATATATATATATATATATATATATATATATATATATATATATATAAAACCCATAAGTATATATATATATAGGTTATACAGTATATATATACAAAGACCCATAAGCATATATATATATATGCTTATGGGTCTTTGTGCTATAAGCAATCCCATCTTCATAACTTCCTATAACTTCTTGTGAAATTAAAAGCCCAACGCTTGACTTTATTTTACTCTTCACATCTCTATTTGTATTTCTATAAATATACACTTTAATCTGTTCATTCTAAACAGCATATTCCTACCCAGTCGCATCCCTGACCCGAAAAAAAAAAACACTCCCGGCTCTACGGCTGATCCGGATAATTAAGGTCAGCCACGTGACTCCTCGCTTCGCACGGGACTGAATATAGGCAGCGTCGCTCTTCCTCTTCTGCGGGAGGAGGATACGAGACCAAGCCTCTGGATCTAATGGCAGGAAATAAGAAAAGGATTCCCTGACAATACCCCCCTCCGAATGAGACTCGCCGTCCCCGAGCCCAGGGCTGCTCCGAAAAATACAATACCGTACCATTTGCATTTTTATAGCGCTTTTAAGGTGTTGATTCAGGTGAAATATTACAATGGCGAGCGAATCCATCACCTTGAGACCGTATTCAAAAATCCACAGCTGGATCACTCCCACATGCGAAAGCTATCCAGTCCGAATGATTAACTTATCGCCGCTATCCAGGCAGGCACATTGTTATACGCTTGATTAGAGACGCTTTTTTTTATTTATTTTTATTTTTCTTCCTGAGGAAGGAAATGTATTTATTTATTTATTTATTTATATGGAATATTTTTTCCCCCTCGACCTAAAAAGATGGAGCTCACCGGTTCTCGTCCCGGATCTGTCGCTTGATGGTAAATGTCACAAACAAAAGACACCGCCACAGAATGAGGCTCCTGAATGCCAGGCTCGATTTTTATCACCCGTCTACAGTGACGGAAGAACGGCTTACATGCCTCAGGAGGAGTGATGAAACTGTGCTGGCAGAGTTATTGCAAATAATGATAGCTGGCCAGTCTGTAATGGCTGGACTTATTTCTCACTTGGAATCTAGTGCGTAACGCTTAACCTCGCTGGGGCTGTCGCTCGGTGCATACGCTCCTCAATCTCACTTCTTTATATATATATATATATATATATATATATATATATATCATTAGTTTCAGTGTCACTACTCAGTAATATAGGGCACAGACAGTACAAATGAAGAGACCTTTTACTGTAATTTCTGCTTTGAGTGAATGAACGTGCAGATGGAGTCAGTTATAAAACCTTGTTTTACATCATTTCACAAATCAATACTGCTGATGTGTTGCAGTGAAAAGTACTGTATAACCGTTCACTGTCTACGATTCACTTCATAGATTACGTCCTTAGAATTCTTTTACTTGTGACTCATTATCGATCTTTAATCGTGCAGAATAACAGAACACAGTCCTATTTAGGTCTCCCTACAGTATAATCCCCTGCTACACTCAATGCACTCATGCCGATGGTTTCGCTCGTTTTTTGATGCCATCAAGGTAACAGGTTTTCTCGGGACGCAAGAGACATGATCGGACTGTCTCGAAACGCCGACCTCCCAGGAACTCCCTTATTGTGGAAATGGCTCGGAGGAAGCTTGAGTTCCTGTAATGCGCATTTGGTGTTTATGAATGACTGTGTATAAAGTTCCCACAGACAGATCCAAGTCATTCGTGGGTTTTTTTAAGGATCAGGCGTTCCCCTCTCTGAATGTCCACAGGAACGATTGCAGGATTGCAGGTCATTGACAGACTTACAGGCTTCTTTAAAACCTTTGGACTGTTCAAATATTTTGCGGTGGATAAGAGTCTCTTTAACGTATCGTGCTTGAAGTCTTCTGTAAATGTCAACCGCTTTTACGCCTTCATTCACCTGGAATTTTGACTTGAACGGCCCGGGGATATGACTTTTACACCATAAATCCATCCATCTTGGAACCTCTGTTGTCCAACCAGGGACGGTGGAGGCCAATGGTGACCACTGTATTTATTCCAATTTTTGTACGACCGTTGTAGTACCTTCACACCCGTAAACGCCAATCAACATGTCTTTGCACTGTGGGAGGGAATTGGAGAACCCAGAGGAAACCCACCAAGCACGGGGGGAACATGCAAACTCCATGCACACAGACCCGATGCAGGAACCGAACCCAGGACCTGTATGTGCAAGGCGACAACCACAGCGCTAACCACTACTGTATGCCACTGCGCCACTTGATACCATAAATACATGTTGAGAATGAATAAAGTGTATGTTAAAATGTATATTTTCATGAAGGTATAATACGTAACAGTAATGGTTTGAGTAATGAGCATCATAAATCATAAAACCGTGCATGCAACATTACATTTGAGTCATATGCTAGATATTTACTCTTTAACATTTCAGCAAAAGTGTTCTGGCAAGAACTACAGACTCGTGCTGCGTAACGGATTTAATATTAATGCATACATTTACTTTGTACATTTCTTTTTATCAGAGCACAAGGAATTGTTTTTTTTTTCATTTTTTCTCGCCAACACTCTTTAACAAGAGGCATGTTCAGCGGCTTGATTGAGTAGATATAGCTAATTAAAAGAGGTGCCTCCATCTGTAACGCAGCTAAGCTGGATGAGCCTGTTCACACTTTCTGAATCTCAATGAACAAATTACGGCGAATCAGACGCGACGGCTCGCCAACGTCGCGATGAGCCGATCACTAGAAGACGTACGGCCTCGTGAGCGTCTCACTCATTAAACGCGGATGAGAGCGGGGGGGGGGGGGGAGTAATTGATATGAGCTGGCAGGCAGGAAAGCGCCACGTTTCTGTGTTTCTAATCAGCAGACGGGAGCTGGAGTGAAAGGAGGATGCGGTTCTTCAGGCCGGTTCTGGGCCATACAGCATGGAGACAGATGAACGGTAAATTAGGTGCATGTAAAACAGGAGGCGTTTGTAATCCTGGGATATAATTGGCCTCGTTGTGTGTGTGTGTGTGTGTGTGTGTGTGTGTGTGTGTGTGTGTTATTTATTTCTTTTTTTGTCCTAAAGACAGATGACAGCGCTGCCTTCATTTGTCTTGCTTTATTGCAGTGTAATGCGCTGGCCGGAACCAGCGTGCACTCGCTGATACTTCCTCTCTCCGCGCTCGTTTATTGGACGATTGTTTGTGTCTGACTGAGACAACGGGCTTTGAGTCAATAACTCTCTTAATGGAGCCTGACCGAACATGAAACGCCGAAGGTTTAATCACACGGACGTGCGAGCCATCACGGTCAGCGCGTGCGCTCACGACCATCCTAATGAACATTATGGGGAAATCGCTCACGGTTCCAGCGGTGTTATTTACACACTGAGGGAGAGAGTGTGTGTCCATGCTGCATTGTTTTTGAGGAAATCTGGCGAAGCTCTCGCTGTGGTCTTCATGTCCTCCTCTCACATTTGTCCACCCACTCCGCCTCTACCTCCATCCACTCACTCTTCCTCCTAAATCCGCTCACTTCTCCTCCCACCTCCATCCACTCGCTCCACTTCTACCTTCATCCATTCACTCCTCCTTCCACCTCCATGCACCTACTTCACCTTCATCTACTCACGTCACCTCTACCTCTATCCACTCACTCCATCTCCACTTCCATTCACCCCCTCTGCACTCACCCTCACTCCTCCTCCATGCATTTACTCATCTTCCCACCTCCATCCACTCACTTCAAAACCCACCTCCATTCACGCACTCCAACGCACTCCAACGCCCTCCACTCACTCCAAAACCCACCTTCATCCACTCTCCTCCACTCACTTTAAAACCCACCTCCATCTACCTCCCTCCACTCACTTCTAAACCAACCTCCATCCTCTCCATTCTAAACTCACCTCCATCCCCTCTATTCAAAACCCACCTCCATTCACGCACTCCAACGCACTCCAACGCCCTCCACTCACTCCAAAACCCACCTTCATCCACTCTCCTCCACTCACTTCAAAACCCACCTCCATCTACCTCCCTCCACTCACTTTTAAACCAACCTCCATCCTCTCCATTCTAAACTCACCTCCATCCCCTCTATTCAAAACCCACCTCCATCCACTCACTCCACCTCTCACCACTCACTTCTAAACGCACCAAACCCAAAACCCACCTCCATTCCTGCACTCCAACGCCCTCTACTCACTCCAAAACCCACCTTCATCCACCCTCCTCCATTCACTCCAAAACCCACCTACATCCACCTCCCTCCACTCACTTCTAAACCCACCAAAACCCAAAAGCCACCTTGAATCACACAATCCAACGCCCTCCACTCACTTCTAAATCCACCTCCATCCATTCACTCCCTCCACAACCCACCTCTATTCACTCACGTTAATTCCCTCCACCCATTTCTAAACCCATCTCCATCCACTCACTCCACCTACACCATCCATAACCCCCCTCCATTCACTCAGTCCTCCCCCACCTCCATCTACTCACTCTTCCTCCATCTCCTCTATCCACTCACTTCACTTCCAGCTAAAGTTTACTTTTTATGCAAATGAGTCTTTCCTGCTGGTACAAGGCTCGGCTCGGCGACACGACATCTAGAGTGTGCTGTGTTCTCCAGATGGATTGTCTGTGTGTGTGTGTGTGTGTGTGTGTGTGTGTGTGTGTGTGTGTGTGTTTAAATGTAACTTTAGACCTATTGAATTCTCCATCCTGATTCATTTCCTGTTTCTATAAATGTCCTAGCAAGTGAAGAGAAATATCTATCTATCTTTCTATCTACCTATCTATCTATCTATCTATCTATCTATCTATCTATCTATCTATCTATCTGTCTGTCTGTCTATCAGTGGTTTCACCTCTTATGTTCCTGCTCCTGGTCACTACTTCAGTACACCTGCTCCCTTCTTCCCTTCTTCTACCTTTTTTCTTTCAGAAAATATCAATCTTTTTTTAGCTCTCATTATGAAACGAGGGACTGAGACAGACGGAGTCGGGCCAGCTGGAGTTATAACAGATCAATAAAACATGAAAGGAGACAAAGGTTTCCTTTTTCTGAAGCGTCACTTCAGTTAGCATCATGTCACCGTGTCACTCCGACCTGCAAGCTCATGACCGCAGTAGAGATTATCGTTCAATAAAAGACAAACATTTAAAATACGGAGTATTTAATACAGAGTGAAACGTGAACTTTGTACGTACAAATGTAAACTGGTGATAAATATCGTCAGTGTGTGTTTCAGAAACATTGTAAAAACGTATAATGTTATAATGCATGTATCCGTGATCAGGATGAAGGTGAAGGTACGTAGTGGTGACAGAGTGATGGAGATTCCATGAACCCGCCGTCAAGCTTCACTGTTTTCTCTTTCCGAATACGCCTTTAATCTTTAACGAGCTTAAATGTGTAAGTACACAGGCCTGATGTCATAACACCACACTGGTATGAGACGGCCAAATTGATGGTTGTTCTTTCATGCTCTTGCTAACAAAAGCACTCATATCTTTCACACACACACACACAGTATTAGTCATTCCGATTCCGGCTCTAGCTGCCGCTGCTGTACACGGCAGTTCGCTGATTCGAGTCGTAAAGCAGCTCCGACTGTAATGACGTGCACTAATCATTTCCCGAAATTAAAATTTCACATAAGACAGCATGTGAAACTTGGAGTTTAACTAAACAGCTCTTTCTCACGCTGTTATTAGACGCAGTAAATCACTGGAGCTCGTGGCTAACAGATCCTTGGTTTACGCTAATTAGACTCAGCTGTCATGGAGAAGCTCATCCTCGGTAAACACAGCACTTTCCGTCCAGCTGCCACAATATTGTAACGCATTTTTATATTCAAATTATTTTTCTTTTTGTGAAACGAACGACAGTGATATCATCTGACCCCGCCCCCCTCCATTCATTGGTGTGTTATTCGGTGTGGTCACCTGGTTCTCGTTAGGCCTTAGTGAGCTGGTCAGTGATGGGAAGTTTGGAGCATTTTAGTGACTTGGTTCTTTAAATCTCATTAATCAAAATGAACAAAGCTTTTTCGTTCTTTTGATCAGAAATAAAATAAAATGTTACATTCTCAATAAACACACAGACCCCAATACGTCTACATACACAAACTTTGGCTATAGTTCCAGTAATGAAAATATTACAATGCAGCTAAGGACATATTATGATAAACAGAATGAGCAGCTCAACTCTTATATCTTCTAGTCCGAGTCGTTCGTTCTTTTGTCACGTGACTCCCATAGACACTATGCAGTGCATCACACAGGAAACAGAATTAAGCGGTTCTTTTCATAAGTCCGAGTCGTTCGTCCTTTTGACTCTATTGCGCTGCGTAGCATCTATGGGAGTCATGTGACTAAAGAACGAACGACTCAGACCAAGATTCGAGAGGTAGCTACTTATTACACATAACCTACGGAGGTTTAGCGATGCTTTGCGCATGCGCAGCCAGTAGAAAATAAAGGAATTACTCTGCTACTCGTTCTTCTGAGTCACGTTGAAGACTCGCTCAAAAACGACCCATCACTACGGTGTAAACGCTGGTTGTTGTGTAGGCTACAGTATGAAGGTGTGTAACCGCAGTGTGTTGTTTATTAAGCTCAATCCAATAACTTTCATCATATCGATGGTTAAAGAGAAGCTATGCAGCTAAGAGTCTCTTTTTTCTTTTTCTCTCTCTTACTATTTATATCTTTTCCCCTCTTATTCGTTCTATCCATTCATCTCTAGCCATCTCTATATACAGTATACAATGTATATATTTCCCCTCTTTCTTTCTTTCTTTCCCTATTACTATTTATATCTTTTTCCATCTCATTCTTTTCCCTTTTTTATATCTGTCTATCTTTCTATCTATCTCTAAAAAAAAAAGAAATGCAGCGTGTTTATTTTGCTCAAAAAGTGGAAATCCAAATCCAGGCCCAAACTGTATAAAGCACTGTGACTGTTCACCACAAACATCACATTAACTATTATATTATATTACATTATAAATATGTGTACTGTACATAAGGTCTAACCGGAAACGGTGAACCGATGAGGAACTGACCAATGACAGGCCGGGGGGGCGGAGTTAAAACAAACTAAAAGAAAAGTAAATGGAGAAGAAATGACACTGAGCTCGCAGGTTTGATTCACGACAGCCGAGTTAATGAGTGTCACAGCTACGTTTAATTCTTTTGTAATTCACGCGGGATTTCTTGACATGACACCTGTAATAACTTTTTTAAACACCTCTTTACCTACAGACGAAATATTTAATGGTTGTTTTGTCTACAGAGCCAAAAAGAGTATTGGTCATGTGATCAGGACAGCATGCTGCACAACACAACTGTCTATCGAACGACTTTATAGCGGTAGCTGACATCACAGTTACACCTTTAAACAGCTTGCTAATGCTTCTCTCCGCCTGCTCATAAGTAGACATGGAGATGTTGAGAAGTGAAACGACCCGTAATAAATACGCAGCTGAGCGACTTTTCCTAGAAACATCCATCTTTCATGATCCAGGGAGTGAAAGACGCGTGATGGAGAACCAAATTCTGTAATGAATAAGAGAAATAAATCATACATTTTAATTAAAGAGAAAGGGTTATTTGAAGCGAACAAATGCAGGCACACGGAGTTGGAAAATCAAGCAGGTTTATATTAGAGACGGGGGAAATGAATTCAGTCACGATTCTTTTGTGCGGCGATTCATGTATCGCCAACTGACTCCTAAATATATGTAGTTTTAATTAATGTATGCTCGCATTTGAAGTGGAGATATGTTGTAGTTCCTCTGTAATCCTACAGGTGGTGCATTAAAAACTATACACACACTGTCAGGCAGCACAACATCCTGTGTGATTAGAGGGAATTATTTTAAATTTGTTTAGAATCGTAACAAAATAAAAAAATAAAATAAAAATTGCAGTGGTGTGAAAAAGTGTTTGCCCCCTTACTGATTTCTTATTGTTTTGCATGTTTGTCACACTTTAATGTTTCAGATCATTAAACTAATTTAAATATTAGTCAAAGATAACACAAGTAAACAAAAGATTTTATTGTATTATTATAGTCTCAACTCAACTCATCTTTATTTGTATAGCACTTTAACAACATGAATGCCCCAAAGTGCTTCACATAAATAATAAAATAACATTGTAATCTAATAAAATAATGAATAATAATAATAATAATAATAATAAAATGAATGAAAATAAAATAAAATAATACATAAATAAAAGATTTTTTTTATAATAGGGCAAACAAAATCCAAAACTACATAGGCCTGTTTTTTTTTGATTATCTAAAACGGCAAACCGAATCTGCACAAGGTTTCGTGATAATATCGTATTGCCTGTTCCCTGGTAGTTCCCATCCCTAATGTTTATGATTCACGCTTACACACACACGCATAGTGTTTTTTTTCTTCTACATTCATTGAAAAAATAAGGCTGAGCAGTCTAGTCACCCAACATATTGCTGATTTAAAGTTGCTCTCCCCGCGAACGCGTCCCTTTGGATTGAAGAAATCTGCATACAAATGCACAAATGCAAAAGCTGTTGAGATCATTTCCAAGATCTCAATGTTTGTGGTTTGGTTTCTCCAGGAGAGCGCTCATTTACAGTAAAAAAATAAATACAAATAAATAAAACGGCAGAAGAAGAAAAAGCTTGCCAGCTCAAATGGAGGAATAAACAAGCCAATAAAACTTGTGTGTTTAACAGAGAGAAGCAAAAAGAAAAAAAAAAAGAAAAGAAAAAAAAAAACGCAAGAGCCACAGCAGTTCCTTATTAGTCAAGTGTTGAGTCTGTAAAGTGTGAGTAATGGTCATTAAAGGATTTCTGTACAATGCAGCAGAAAACAAATGGCACTTGCAGGCAGGACTTTTTTCTTTCTTTTTATATTTCTACACAGAGGAATCCCTGTGGGAATTAGGGAAATAAAACCGAAGTTTCATAAGAAATGAGAAATGAGCACCAGAGAATTTATTGTGTTTACACTAAATAGTTGGAGCTGTAGTTGTGGGTTAAACAGCTTTCTCTAAAGCAGACATTATTTACAGTGAGAACTCTATAGGGATCCTCATGAGATGTAAAGACAAACCACAAATGTATAATATTTATTAATAAATATCAGTTTTAATATGTAGAGATGAAATACAGTATACTGTACACTATATGATGTGACCGACACACTCTGAAAATCTCCCGCTCTAATAAATAAATCAATTTAAATTCTGAATTATTCTTGCTCATGACCGTGAAATGATTCACTGATAACAGAAGAACAAATCAACGTTTTGACCGAAAGAGTCAGTGAGTGAGAGAACGGGGAGTGTCCTAGGTTAAACATACTAACTTAGTGAAGACAAGATTGAATTTCAGTCATGACCAGAAATATTAACTAAGGGATTACCTATTACTTGCTAAAAAAAAAAAGACATGATTGTATCTCAGTCATGACCAAAAATATTACAGAGTCAATCAAACTAACTCACTAAATAAGGCATAATTAAATCTCGGTCATGACCAAAAATATTTACCAAATCAATAAAACTAACCCACTAAATAAGGCAGAATTGAATCTAAGTCATGACCAAAAATATTTACCAAATCAATAAAACTAACCCACTAAATAAGGCAGAATTGAATCTTAGTCATGACCAAAAATATTTACTAAATCAATAAAACTAACTCACTAAATAAGGCAGAATTGAATCTTAGTCATGACCAAAAATATTTACCAAATTAACAAAACTAACTCATTAAATGAGGCAGGATTGAATCTCAGTCATAACCAAAATGATTCACTGAGTTAAACACACTGTATAATCAGGGTTGAATCTCCATAATTACTAAAAACAGTCATTCAATGAAATATACTTACACATCAAAAAAGACAGGATTGAATCTCAGTCATGACCAAAGAGATTCCCCGCCGTCAAGCATTGACCTGCTAACCAAGACAGAAGCAAGTCAAATCTTGAACAGAATGATTCACTGACTCAAACACACAAAATGAATTACAGTTAACACCTAAACGATTCACTGATCCAAGGGACTTTGACCAGTTTGTCATAAACATTGTTGACACCTTTTTTGACAGTTGCAAAAAATAAACAGATTAACATTTAACAGAAATCTAGGTATAATTACGACAAGCGCTAACGATTCGTTTACCAAACTGACTTGTTCGGAAAGACTGACTGGTTCACAGACAAAACGATGTCTTATTTTTTTAAAGTCGCCAAATTTAACAACCAAAAAAATAAATCGGCAACAAAACCTCCATCCGAGAGCTTGATCCTAATGAGCCTTTACTTTTTCTCTCAGTTGCACTCTGATGTGGATAAAGGTGAAGGCAGGGTAAAGTACGTCCTCACTGGTGAAGGAGCCACCACCATTTTCACAATCGACGAAAACACAGGAGACATCCACGCCACTAAGCGCCTGGACCGAGAGGAGCAAGCCTACTACACATTGCGCGCTCAGGCCCGTGACCGTGGCACCAACCTGCTCGTCGAACCCGAATCCGAATTCGTCATCAAGGTGCAGGACATCAACGACAACGAGCCTCGGTTTCCAGATGGACCGTACCAAGCGCAAGTCCCCGAAATGTCTCCAGTGGGTGAGTGTCTCCATCCATATGACATTTAATGTAATCAGTGATTTTATTACTTCAGGTTGAAGCCTGTGTACATGTCTGTCTATCTTTCTGTACTGCAGAACTCTCTGTCTAACTTATTAATACAAAGAAATCACATTCTGTAAGGTTGAGTATCACTCTTAAATCAAAATTTTTAATAAAACAATGTCAGAATTAGAACTTACTGGGTCAAGTAAGTTCTAATCCGTAATTTTGCTCCCTAAAAACAGCTCCAAAGGTAAAAAATTTTAAGAGTAGAGAGTAAGCTTAAGAATTTAGTTTAGTTTATTTATATAGCACATTTAAAAAACAACCATGGTTGACCAAAGTGCTTTACTTTGTCATTGTAAAAAAAAGACAGTGGTCTAGTCTTGACATTATAAAAGCATGAATTACACTTTCAAACCCTTTACACTTAAGGTAGGGCTTGACTTTAGTCAACAGTCTCAGTTGAAAAAAAAAAGGCTTTTATAACAGAACTAATCTGTTTATAAAATTGAAAAGCACCATCAAAAATCAAGCATATACAAAGAAAACAGCAAAGGGCCCAATATAGACCCTTGGGGAACGCCACACAAAAGAGGGGCAGCAGATGAAAAGAATTCACGTAAATTAACAGGAAAACTTCTGCCTGTTAAATATGCCTGAAACCATTTAAGGGCTATGCTGTACTTTTCTGTACTATGACGCGGCTTAAAACCAGACTGAAATTTTACAAAAATACTATGTTCATCTAGAAATTGTTGAAGTTGATTAAAAACAACTCTCTCCAAAATGTTCGATAAAAAATTTATCTTAAAAAGTTTAAATATAGGTCTAAAATTAGACAAAATTGAGGAATCCAAAGTGGTTGCACAATGGCATGTTTAAAGACAGCTGGTACACAGTGAGTGTTCCTGAGCTGAGAGATGTGTTAACCGGATAGATACAACGCTTGACCCAACAGTATCAAAAACATCTTTAAGTAAGCTTGCAGGAATACTATCAAAGGGGCAGTTTGTAGAATGTAGCTGTTTAACTATGTCAGAAAGATGAGAAAATGTAACAGGTTCAAACTGCTAAAAGACAGCTTGGCAAAAAGAGACAATGAAGCAGTTAAAGGGTTAATTGCCCTCAGACCACGAGCAACAGCACAGGTGGAAATCTCTGAGCCAGGAGCAACCGCAGTGAATAAAACAGGCAGGTGATCTGAAATACCTGCATCGCATATTTCACTGACAGTAATACATAAACCATACGACAACACAAGGTTGAAAATTTGTCCTTTTTCATTTGTCAGACCAGTGACAGCTTGCACACGATTAAACGAATCAGGTAGACTGAGAAACTCTTTAAACAAAGGTTTGGATTTACAACACACATGTATGTTAAAATCACCAGTAATTTAAAAAAGTGATCATATTTCAATGCAATCCCTGCCACAAAGTCTGCAAAGTCCTGAATAAAGTTCTTATTATACTTTGGAGGTCGATATACTGTACCACCGCAAATAACACAGTCGCAGCAAAACTCGTCTCAAAAAGCTGCAATCCAAAACTGCTGTAGGAGAGCTGTAAAGTTTCTGAAGCAGAGGACAAAATGGCAGAAAGGAAAAATATTCTCTAAACACTGAACATAAAACTAAACACTGCTCTTCTGTCCAATTTGGTAACTACTGTGTTACTTAACTGGGCTTGTATTCACAAACCTTCTTAAGCCTAAAAGTTGCTCCTAGTCACGAAATTCTATGAAAATTCTTAGAATTATGACATTTTCTTAGAATTTTCCCTTAAATTTAGGATTAAATCTTATTTAAGATAAAAAAAAAAATATTCACAAAACATCTTAGCCCTAAAAACAGCTCCTAAGGTAAAAATTGTTAAGAGTAGAGAGGAGGACTTTTAAGAGCTTAAGAGTTTCTATAGCAGAGGACAAAATGGCGGAAAGAAGACATATTCCCCAAATACTGAACATAAAAATAAAAGAAAACACTGCTTTTCTGTCCAATTTGGTTTTCTTGTTGTTTTACTTCCTTACATCTCTCTTGGATTGTTCGCTACATAATCTTCAAAAGTGCAACTTAAAACATGCAAACATGAAATCAAGGTCAGCCATTTTGCTCCCATTAATCTGAAATGGTATAATAAAAGTAATAATAAAATCAGTATGGTAAATAAATGTAAGAACTTTAATATAGTAACTACTGTGTGGAAATTGGTTGCTTCTAAAGTAAACATATTTTCAACATTTGGCTGTTTTAATTAACATTAATATATTTAGTCTATACAAACATTATGATATCATGTATTCTATTTTCACGAAGAGTGTATTTCAAGACCTTTGCAGAGGTCAGAGGTTATTTTTTTTTAACCAATCACAGTCCTTGAATTGCTGCATCATCCCTAGCAACGGGGTCAACCAAACCCCCTCACTAAGATAAAGGGTTTTTGTACTTTCCTTACTCAGAGTTCCTTACTGAGAAGTTTCCTAAATCACTTTTAGTCTAGGACTCCCAGCTAGGACTTTTTAAGCTAAAATAGGAGCTCTCTGAAAGAATTCTAAGAAGCTTTGTGAATACGGGCTCTGGTTTCTAATCTGGCACAAAACTGTTCATAACTTCACTTCTACTCAACATTCTAATTTCAGTAATGGTGCAGGTTAAACTTCAGGCGGATATCTACAGTACGTACTGCCAAAGTTCCATTAAATTCTGTCCAGAGAGTTTTGCGTGATGCTGTGACAAAATCTGGCTGGACAGACATACAGACATACAGACAGACAAAAATGTTTACCGAGACTGGTTTCGGGTCCTCCAGTGTATGAAACGTAAAGATGTCATTGGAAGAGCGAGTTCTGAGCCCATGTACAGACAAAACCACCTTTCTTTTATTTATATAGATGTTGTGTACAGTTACAGCAAGATGTTGTGTAGTTCACACATGTTTTTACACAAACCAGATTTAGTACTGTACATTTTAATAAATCCTACTCCAGGTTTGCTCCAACTGACCTGAAATAACTACACACACACACACACACACACACACACACACACACACAGAGCACATTAGCTATGAAGCAGGCAAACAAACAAACAGAATAATCTAATTTCAGAAGCTGGAGACGATACATTTGCAATGGATTGCAGAGTAATAGAGGGTCAACATCTCCTGCATCGGGCAGGTGAAACACAAACACACACACACACACACTGAGAAAAAAGTGCTGAAGATGAGCCGTGACTCATCGCTAGCATCTAATGCCTCGCCGTGATGCGCCTCTTAAATCCTGATGCGTTTGACCTTGGTATTGACTTCCTGTTCAAGTGCACAGGTAAAGTACTAACTCATGTTTGTGGAATATTTTGGAAAGCATAAGTTTATTCACTCTACAAAAAAATAAAATAAAAATGTTCTCCGGAGAAATCCGAGCTCTGTTACAGTCCCGTTTAGTTCGCTGCAATTGAATGTTTTTCACGATTATCATTAAACTGCGATGTAAATTGTTGTACATTTGCTGAGAAGCGCTAAGTGTCGGAGTCCTCTCTTTAACACACACTCATCCACATGCTTTCATGGATCAGAAGTGGCCACTTGAAGCACAAGGAGATTTTTCAGTCTCTCGGCGGGAAGAACAGAGCAGCCGAGGTGAAGATTCGTCTCCGTACCGACACGACTATTTTACATTTAGCCACACCCACAAGACTAAAGCCAGAAACACGGCACCAGGGCTGAATATCGATGACTTATGATGAATTGTCACAGCACAATACAAAATCAAAAATACAAAAGTGTTGAGTTAATTTTGCATAAATGTTTCACGTTGTATTTAAAAAAAGTCTTAGTTAAAGGTCTTAGCTTAAAAAGTCCTAGCTGGAAGTCCTAAACTAAAAGTGATTTAGGAAACTTCTCAGAGCTACTCTAAGTAAGAAAAGTACAAAACCCTTTATCTTAGTGGGGGTGTGTGGTCGACCCCGTTGCTAGGGATTATGCAGCAATTCAAGGACTGTGATTGGTTAATAAAAAATAATCTTAACCATTTTTGCCTTAGGAGCTGTTTTTAGGCCTAAGATATTTTGTGAATCATTTTTATTTTTACTAAAATTTAGTCCTAAATTTAAGGGGAAATTCTAAGAAAATGTCATAATTCTAAGAATTTTCTTAGAATTTAATCACTAGGAGCAACTTTTAGGCTTAAGAAGCTTTGTGAATACGGGCAATGACCTCACTCCAGGACATGTTTGGAGCATTGAAAGTGTTCCTGGGAGGCCAGGGTTTTAGTAGTGAATCATGGCTCCGGCATACTGAGAAAACTTTCTACCTTGATGGTCTTCAAGTCCTAGTGAAACACCGGGATAAGTGCATTAGTGTATCAGGGGATTATATAGAGACATAAAGGGAGTTTTTTACTTTCAGAAGTTTGTTCTGTTATTCTGCATGATCATAAGTCCTGGTTTGCTTCAAACACCCTTTGTTTATGACGTTCATGTATGGTTCAACCTTGAAAGTTATGATTTTATTTAATATATTTTATCTAGCATGTATCGTTAAAATGTTGCTAAATGAAATATTATATGACATACATTTGTAACAGGGCGGCGTACAGTAGTGGTTAGTGGTTTCACAACCACAGGATTAAGGGGTATGATTCCCGCCTTGGTCGGTGTGGTGTTTAAAACATGCAGATTACTCTAATGAGTGTGCTTGTGCGTGTCTTGCGATGGTTTTGCACCCTGTCTAGTGCACCCTGTACCCCGCCTCGTGCCCAAAGTCTGTATACGACCCTGTTTACATTATAAGCGTTATAGAAAACAAATATATGGTGCCATTACTTTTGTTCTTGCTCATTGTGTTTGATTCATGTTTCAAGGCTTTCTGACTACTAAAGCTTACTCCTGAATAGTCAACAAACAGAGGATGTTTGGCCGGCGTTCGTTCTGCGCTGCTTAACCGCGCGGAGCGAATAAGAGCTGACAGTCAGGAGTACGAGTCGACACGCTGTTTTATAAACGTAATTAACATGCTGCCCACCAGCATCCGTCCAGACCTGGGAGCAAAGCCATTAGCCTCTGCTGAAGCAGGTGACCCCGCTCTCACCCACTGCTCCCGCAGATCAATTTAAAATCATTACGCCCGAGCACTGATGAATGGCTCTGATTAACGGGAGAATGATTAATTTAATTTGGTAATTAAGGAACAGGAGATTGTTTATGACTGCAGACCTTTCGCGGCACCTCGGAACATCACTCGGACTCCCGGAGTGAAAATTCATAACAGGTGCTTATGAGCGCGATCCCCGGTGCACGGTCATTTTTCAGACGCAACGGCGTTATTAAGATGCTTTAAACATCATCGGCTGGGCTCCTGAGCATCTGATGTTTTCCGTCTTGCTTATTGAATTCCATTAGCAGCTGGAACTGAGCTGCACTCGGATGAAATCAAACCGGGAGCGTTAGCATGCGCGCGACTCAGGAATAGCATTATGGAGCACACATTAGATTTGTACTGATTAGCTAATGACGAGCTCTACAATAGTCGGAAGATCGGATGCCATTCCGGTCTCCTAGAGAAGCTGTAGCAATTCTCTGACTGATCAGGTGAAGTCACGGACGGAAAAAGAAGCTCCGGCTGTGAGAGAAGTTTGGGAGTACACTACACTACGTTCGTGCTCAGAAACAAACATCAGCTCAGGCTCGCAAAGAACAAAGAACTGATTAACATCACATTATTAAGCACATAAGCATCTACATAAGCGCTTCACAGCTACTGATGGCATGTCAGTCATTTAAATGGCTGGACTTTCCCTAAAGGACTCTGGTCATTTGTGATAAAACCTCAGTAAACAACTGTATGCCTTAGAAAACCCTTTTTAGGCTACATAAGCATTTAAAACCCATCACCCGTCATAGTAACCGCTTTTTTTCCAAACAAACAACCATGGGTATTTGTGATTACATGACACTTGAACATGAAACATGAAACACAATGCAAACTGACCTAAACCATTTATAGCTAGTCACACAAGGCTACATAAGCATTAGCTGTCATAGGGCTGCTTAAATAAAAACGATACTTTGTTATACCATTCCATCGATGATCTGCGATTTTTAAAAAGGTACATAAAACTTGCATATATCGTTCATGCCTGGTGACATAAAGCTGCATAAGCATTTATTAACGCATTAGCTGTCATAACCACTGCTTTTCCAAACGAACAACTGGTTCGTGGTATGTGGTTATTCATAATAATGTGACACTTAGGGCCTGTATTTTTTGATGATACATAAAACATGTACATACTTTTTAAAATAAAAATACATGTAACTGACATAAGCCTTCATAAGCATTTACAATATAAAAGCATTAGCTGTTGTTAGGCTGCGTTAGAAGTAATGTAACACAGCACTTTGTCTTTTGGGTAAAGGTACATAACAGATACATCAGCCTTTCATGATGTGTGAGCTGACATACAGTAGTGGCTTCTTTTGTTTAATTAATTGTGATAACACTTCACTAATTACCTTTTTTTTTATAAAGATGCATGCATCCTTTGTGATAAGACTCAACTAGAAGACGGATTTCTATTTATTATTTCAAAAAAGCTACATAAAACACACATAGGCCTGTCATGGCTACTGACATAAAGCAGACACAAACATTTTCTAAGGTATCAGCTGTCAAAATGGCTGTTAAAAAAATGAATAATTATTATTATTATTATTATTATTATTATTATTAGTGTTATTATTATTATTATTATTATTATTATTATTATTATTATTAATAATAATAATAATAATAATAATACTGTAATTTGGGATAACATTTCAGTCAAGGCTTGTATTTTTTAGAAAAGGATCATGAAACCTATATAAGGCCTTTATGACCACTGACATAAGGCTGCATAAGAATTTATTCATGTGTGAGCTGACATAATGGCTGCTTTTGTAAAAACAAATTAATGAAGATTAAAAAAATATTTTTAAAGTTAAACGTTTTTGAGTCTTTCATGATGACTGACCTAAGGCTACATTCAAGGCGATACATTTAAAAATGCATCAACTATTAAAAAAGGCCGTTTTTTAAACTAGAAATAATTTAGTAAATTGCGATAATGTATCACAGTAGGCATTTTAGTTTAGTTTTAGTAAGATATTTGGAACCTACA
The DNA here is from genome assembly GCF_024256425.1 of Clarias gariepinus. Classification (NCBI taxonomy): domain Eukaryota; kingdom Metazoa; phylum Chordata; class Actinopteri; order Siluriformes; family Clariidae; genus Clarias; species Clarias gariepinus. The sequence continues at coordinate 3,753,991 of NC_071124.1, read as the reverse complement.
TAAGCACTTCATGAGTCATGACAAAGGTACATAAGCATTAGTAGGCATTCAGCAATCATAAAACTTGCTTTAAAATTCAGTAATGACATTTGTGATAAGCCTCAACTGAAAGCTTAATTTTTTATTATCTTAATTAAATAAAGATACCTTAAACCTACTGTATATAAGCCCTTCATGACCACTGAAATAAGCATTTATAAGGCATGATGTGTCATTATGGCAGTTTCTTTAAATGATTTTTTTATTCATCATTATCATAATAAAAAAAAGAAAAGACAATTGATATAGTAATTTGTAAAGAAAAAAACACTTTACCTTAAACACATCTGTATTTTTAGAAATGATACATGAAACCTTCAGAAACCCTTCATGTCTATCAAACGAATGCATTGTTACTGTATATACTGTAGGCTGCTTTTTAAAAGAATAATAAAAGGTGGTAATTGCACGTACTGAACATGTGTGATGGATAAGCATTAGGTTAAAACCACTGAAGCATTCCAGCATTTCTTTTTTTTTTTTTCCTGAGAACAGTGAAGTGCTGTAATTAATTTCGAGCATAAATCAGCGCTTGTTTAAGTGGAAACCTGCGGAAAGATCTGTTATGAAAAAGAAAAACGACAAGATCGCTTAATCCTTTAATCCTGTTAAAATCAGCACCTTTATAAATTGCACCATCACTTCTTTTTAATCTACTCGTACAGCTGGTTCTCCACTCCCGTCCTCATTATCGACAGTTTCTTAAATTAACGATGCAGCTCAGGAAGGGTTTTAGCTTATGAACTGGAGCAGATGAATTCAGGAGCGAGTTTGGAGCACAGTGTGTCCGTGCCGGCGGATTTGAGGAACCCTGGGGTAGATTGAATGAAAGCCTGGTTTCCCAACAGTCCTCAGAACCGCGACCCGAATGAACCTCGGCTTTTTCATCAGCACGTGCCATTTACAGGGTCAAATAAAAATGCCATGTGTGGCTTATGTGGGATTTTATATGACATGTAAATCGTGGTAATTTAAAAATTTCCCAAAGCCTTAAGTCTCTTTCAGAAATGGGACATTTCTTTTACAGAGAAAAATCCTGAGTTTTTTTTTTTTTGGGGGGCGGGGGGGGGGGGGGGGGTTTAATAGTTGCTGCTGGTTGCTGGTTTATGCTGCAAAAATGCACTGCTGGTTTTCAAGCCTGTAAAAAATATGACCTTATAAATTTACGATAATTTTTTTTTTCCTTTCCGGCAGCGGAAATGTCAGGTCATTCCTGTAATGAAGATTTACAGCATCTTCACAGGAATGGCAGAGTGGAGTGTTGTTTTTTCTTCTTATTCTAATGTGTTCATTTTACACATACAGTAACACCTACATATTATGGTCAGAAAAAAATTATATGTAAAAAAACACTTTTTTGACAAACAAAACGAAACAAAATTGTGGATATTCTGCAGGATATTCGGTAAAACTAAGAAGATAATTAACTTATAAATCTGCTCTGTGTGTGAGCGTGTGTAGATAGACAGATACAGTGGAACCTCGGCATACAAACGCCCTACTTTTAAAAAAATTTTCTTTAAGAACTAAAACTTTAGCGTTTTTGGCATACGAGCGACCAAACCGAACTGAACGGAATGCAAGTTTTGAATGAATGGCTCTTGGAAATACGCGCAACTTAGCCGGCATTCCGTTCAGTTTGGTCGCTTGTATGCCGAAAAAATGCTGAAGTTTCAGCACCATGGGTCCTAAGAATGGTATCAAGGATGATAGCAAGAAAAAAAAGTAAGGCGCTTTCAGTTTGGTTTTTAAGAACAGCCGGTGCCGAGAGGAATCATAAATTAAGATTAGGTGAGGATAAGGTTAACATTTTACTTCATTTACATGTCTTTTCTAAATGTTTTGATTGTTTTTGTATGCAAAAATATGATTATAGTGTTGGAAATTGGTATTATTGGTAATATTTTTAGTGACTGGAACGGATTATTTCCAATGGAAAAATGCGTTTTACAATACAAAATTTAGCTTTTTTTTTTTTTTTACATATTTTGCTTACATATTTTAGATATTTTAGATATTTGTGCATATTTTTGATTTTGAACATGTTTTATGTATTTTTACGTTATCTTTATATTTTTTTACATATTTTTTGGTCTTTGTTTAATTACGCAATTGTACGTGTTTTTACTTATTTGTTTTTTTTTTCGAATTTTTAATGTATTTTTTCATAATTACATTTTTTTAGAATGTAAACATTTTTGATTATATTGTTGGAAATTGATAATATTGTTGATACAGTATGTTTGGGCGCCGGGAATGGATTGTTTGCATTTATTATTTCCTATGGGAAAATGCTTTTCGCAATATAACATATTGCCTAAAGAGTTATCCTCTAGTTAGAGTTAGGTGGTTAAAATTCGTATGGCGAGGTACCACTGTAGAATAGAACATGGTTGCCATGTTATTCCTAGGTTTGGTCCTGTCTCCGCCCCCTGCTTGGTCATGTACTTATTACTCATACACCGATTAGCCATAACATTATGACCACCTGCCAAGATCAAATCGTTCTGCCTTTTGCTGCCAAAACAGCCCGGATCTGCCAAGGTGACCTCTGAAGGTGTTGAGATATCTGGCACCAAGCCGTCAGTATCAGATCCTTTCAGTCCTGTAAGTTGCACATATACATGCAGATGATTGGATCGCGTTCTGGAAAATTTGGAGGCCAGAACAACAGCTTGAACTTGTTGTTGTGTTCCTCGAACCGTTCTTGAACCCTGTGTCAGGCTGCATTATCCTGCTGAAAGGGGCCGTTGCCTTCAGGGAACACCTTGTTTGTGAAGGGGTGTAACTCGGTCAGCAACAATGTTCCACCCACATGAAAGGTTTCCCAGCAGAACACTGTACAGAGCCTCGGCAAGATCACCAGGTGCAATCGTAACCAGATAATCAATTCTCTTCACCTGTCAGGGGTCATAAGGTCATGGATGATCGACGGTGTATATGGCATGAGTTCTTATTTACATTGCAAAGCTCTGATCATGCATTATTGTACGTTAATGTCTAAATTTGTTTCTTTGTTCTGGTTTCCTCGTTCTTGCATCTTGCTTCTTATCTTTGTTTATACAATACAGGCTGGTTTAGTTGATCTTGGGTTAATAAACAGCGCTTTACAGTCCAATCCTACGCATTTCATTACTGTACATGCACCACATCGCATTCATAATACTATGTTACATAGTCATTGTCTGAGCAGCTAGTTTTATAGTCTATTTAATTGTATTTTATACAAATGGATTTGTTATAAGAAAGTACAAACACTAACCTCGGGTCCAAAGCACGAGTTTAACCTTTGTGTCTGAATCAGATCTCATTAAACAGCTTTTTTGAATTATAATAATTCTAAGCAATAGCCTCGGTATGAATGTCCTCATTATCTACAGACGGCTTCCTCCATCGTGAGCCTTATTCCCTATGTCATGCTAACTTTATATAAATGTGTTTATATACTGTAAATGCTGAGTGTATTTCCTTTTTTTATTGGTGTGCATTAGTTAATAAGGATGAAGGAGCTCGTGCATGTTCTAAACCGGAGAAATCTCAAAGATCTAATAGTTAAGCAGCACACGGTGAAGGATTTCAGCTCGATTTTTGTTGCTTTTCTTTTTTCCTTGCGGGTTTATTCCCAGCGGCGCTCTCCAGATGTTTGCGATTTCAGATATGACACAAACCGGGCCGGTCCCCAAAGGTCTTATTTAGTCCCTTTTACGAGCAGGCATGTTAAAGGGTAATCTGTGCTTCTCCCGAGGAGCACCGCAGCCAACGCCAGCCCATAAATCGTGCTCAAATGAAGGCTCGGCACTTTCCATTAAGACGCTTTACAGCTTAAATAAAATCTATCTGGGAATTATTATCCAGGCAGCCAGGCAATATTAAACTTGCCTTTTGCGGTCTCACACCCCGAGCTAGACGTCTGGCTCGAGTTTTAAAGGACGAGCTCTGCGTCAGGGACATTTGCATTCATCCGAAAAAAGAAAAGACCCTGGAGAAGCGGAAGGTAAAGGTTTAGGAGTCGACGGGTTTGAAGTCACAACGTTTGGGTCATTAGGATCCGAACCTAACCTCTGGTTTACTGTTGAAAAAAAACAAATGCTTGTAACATCTTCGCACTCATGAGTCATAAGAGTTTAAAAAAAAAACAAGAAAGCCAAAAAGCCAAATGTTAGAGTTTTTCATCTGACTTTAATTGTATGCTTTGTCGTTTTTGTCTCAGCTGAATTTCAATGAACATGTGGAAGCGATTGGAAAGAAAAAGAAATGAAGCTGCATGACACACAAGCATGTTGCCCACAGTTCAGATTTTTCCTTTGACATGTTCCTCTACTTTCAGGGTTCAGCAGCAGTGCCTCACACAGATCTGCATGTATATATTAGCCGTTTAAAGATTTCTCGGCGCTCATCCTTCATGCGGCGGCGCTCTGTGTGTGTCTTTGACTTTGTAACTATATATAGATGTTTTAAAGGACGGATTCTGTAGCAGAAGGATTCGAAAAATGTAGAAGTATTCGATTGCAAAATGGCTGACGTTTGCGTTGTGGGTCTTGTAATGGAAATCGATCACATTCCACACAGACGTCTTCGTCTCTAAAACAGGGGAACGTGCTGCTGAACGGAGGACTCTGGTTCGGCACGTGTTCAGGAACGCCTGGTTTCTAGCTAGTACCAATCATTTTCTAATCATTACAGTTTTATTTATTAAAGAATGAAACATTATAATAGTGCTGGGTGTTATGGCATCAGTCAATGTCATGATTAACTGAACATTCCACCTCGATTATGATTAATGAACAATTTTTTTTTTTCCCATTCGTGGTTCACTGACGAGGTCTGTACTGTAAATATGCTCAACTATTTTTTGATTTTTGTTTCTAATGAGAGTTCTCTGCCATTGATGCTTCCGTGTCTCAGACTGGACGGGGCGGAGTTATGTGACTACATGTTTCTACTCACAGTCGGGCTGCAACACAAAATAAGCAAAAAATGATTGAACTGGACAATGTTATGTCGATTAGAGGCTCTGAATGTCAGTTTTGATTTCTTTTCAATTAATTACTCTTACAACTGGAGCGTCCAAGTAAAACAAGTGTCTGTTATCACTGGACTTAATGTTACATTGGGTTATGTTACATTATATTACGTTATATTAAGTTATACTACATTACATTATGTTACGTTACATTACATTACGCTTTGTTACATTTTATATGTCGTTATATTATGTTACGTTGTTATATTATGTTACATTGTGTCATTATGTTATATTACATTATATTATGTTATGTTATATTAAGTTATGGTATATTATGTTATTTTATATAATGTTATATTACATTATGTTATGTTATGCTACGTTATGTTACCTTACGTTATGTTACATTATATTAAATTTTGTTATGTTACCCTACGTTGTGGTACCCAACGTTATGGTACACTACATTCTGTTATGCTACGTTATAAAACATTATGTTCTGTTACACTACATTATGTTATGCTAAGTTATGTTACGCTACGTTATGTTACGCTACAGTATGTTATGTTACCCAGCTTTATGTTATGCTATGTTATGTTAACCAATGTTATGTAACACTACATTATGTTAGGCTACGTTATATTATTCTACGTTGTTACCCTACGTTATGTTACGCTACGTTATATTACATTATGTTATGTTACACTACGTTATGTTACACGACGTTATGTTACGCTACGTTATGTTACGCTATGTTATATTACATTATGTTATGTTACACTACGTTATATTACATTATGTTATGTTACGCTACGTTATGTTACGCTATGTTTTATTACATTTTGTTATGTTACCCTACGTTAAATTATGCTACATTATGTAATGCTACATTATATTACACTACGTTATGTTAGATTATTTATCTTGAGATTACTAAAAAAAATTACAGATTGTCATATCACAGAGAAGCCACAGGCCATAAACCCACCTGTCCTGAATATGTCGGAAAACATTAACCCTTAATCGGGTAAAGCACCACATTTTGGTAACTGTGTCAGTGCCAGTATTAGTACCTCTAAAGAAAAAACACATATTTGTAGAAATAACTCAGTTGCGTTGTGGTGTCGATTTCCACCTCGGGTGTATGTGTGTGGGAATTTGCACATTCTCCACACGTGCTTGGTGGGTTTCCTCCCACAGTCCAAAGACATGTAGAATTGGCTAATTGGCATTCTTAAATTGCCTGTGGTGTGTGAAAGAGTGTGTGAGTGTGTGTGCGTCTGTGCCCCGCGATGGATTGGCACCCTGTCCAGGGTGTACCTTGCCTGTATGGGACAAGCTCCAGCCTGCCTGTGTCCCTTTACAGGATACACACCATAGAACATTAATGAATACATGAATAGAGTATTTTGTATTTTGGCACATTTTTATATATTTAAATAATTGTGCCTTTAAGTTTATCTGTGGTTTTAATATATATATATATATATATATATATATATATATATAGTATACACACTTTTTGTAAACATTATTAGGCATGGAACCATTTTAATGGTACAAAAATGCCAAATGCCAAAAATATAAAAAATATCTTTTTTTTTACGTTATAAAAAACACTTTAAATTCCAGGTATTTCAGTGAGGGCCCTGTAAAAGGTTAATAGTTTTACACTGAATTGATACAAAGCACTGACACTGGAGACTCCTATCATAATCATGCATGAGTATAACTGGAGTGCCTGGCATAGAATGAGCTGTTGCTATAGAAATTATATACAGTAAATATTATATATGAGAGTTTGTGCACTAATATACATAAAAATGTAATTTGTAGCTGCACTAATCTCAGATCTGCTGTTCAGGAAAAAAAAAGCTCAATGTTTTAAATGTGCCAGACTAAACCCAAAGACGGCTGTTGTTGTTGTCGTGTCCACAGGGACATCCGTGGTGGAGGTGAAGGCGACGGACGCAGACGACCCGACGTACGGCAACAGCGCCAGAGTCGTCTACAGCATCCTAGAAGGCCAGCCGTATTTCTCAGTGGAACCAAAGACAGGTACACACACACACACACACACACACACGCACACACACACACACACACACACACACACTCGCAACAGGAAAATCAGAGTGTCCTGGGTTCGGGGAGACTAACGTGCTGATGGGGTTCCACACCTCACTGCTTCACAGTATGGTCTCAGGAGAAAAGACGACTGAGAGGTTTGGGATAATGGGATGAAATTTATTATGTCTCTAGACAGCTGCTGAGAAATAGAGCAGAGCAGAGAAAGTGAGATAAATACATAATAATAAATAAATGTAATAATAAATAAATGCAGGTAATTATTGTTATTAAGTCCGAAAAAAAAAAAAAGATTAATTAATTGGCCATGCTCCAGTGCAAAAGTTTGCACACCCTTAGAATAATGGCAATAATGTGTAGTTATAATCTTTATTTGTGTAATAAAAATAATTTTAGGTATAAAAACTACAATTGTTCTCCCAAATTATAGACCAAAGTTCAAATGCATTAATTATCTATGAAAATTTGAATATTGAAATAAATAAAAATTCAAAATCGCAATTTAAAAGTTAAAAATCATAAAATAAATTCTAAAAAAAAGTGACAAAATGGATACAGCACCACAAATTTCACATTTAGGCAAAGAGAAAATGCGCTTTATGAGATTATAATAAATAAATAATCCAGTTTTTTTCTAAAACATGTAATATTTATGTTTTTTATTTGTAAAATAGTCATTCCTTTTTCCTTTATTATTATTATTATTATTATTATTATTATTATATCTGCTTAATGTTTAATACATTTCAGCTGTAGTTAAATTTTTTAATGACCTTTATTCAGTATTAAGTCTTTATTTAATAAGACCGCTGTTTTGTTACAATTAAGAATAAAGAATGAAATAAAAAGAAACCAAGCAGACATGATCAGCATGTGTTCATTAAAAAATAATGTTTAACAGAAAATAATAAGCATTTTTTATTTTTAATTACCATTCTGTTTAAAGAAAATTTATCATATCATTTATTACTCAGATGAAAAAAAACCTGAGTAATTGTCCAATTCTAGTCCATGATAATACTAAAAAGCATGCGACAGTAAAAAAAAAAAAAAAAAGGTACAGATGGAGAAAATGAAGTGAGGATGTTCGCTGAGTCGTTACAATAAAACCTCGGATTTGGTGCGCAGTCTGTGAGAAACGCTTTCCCGAGCATCTGTTGTTGTCTGCAGTCCTCAGGCGTGAACGGTGACGTGACCCGACGTGTTTCGTGCGTCTGAGTGAGGGAATCTCATGATAGATCTTTACTCGGGGTCGTGATATGCCTGTCTCGCAGGAGCCGGATCGTGGGAGGAAATATTGCAGTTTGAGCAACGGTGACAGCTCATAGACTCCCACAGCGAAATCTCACAAACACTCTTCCACGTCTCGGGATGGGGGTCTCGCTGGACACGGCGGGCAGAGAAACTGAAGTGTAAATATGTGAAGGAGTGAGCTGGCAGGGAAATAACAAGGGAAAAATCTTCACTATAGCAACAAACGAAGAGAAATAAGAGGCAGGACACGGTAGCGGGAGACAGTGTTTGCAAGAAGCTGAGCAATCTCAGGTTTAGGTTGGAGGAACAATTCCAGCCTGGGTGTTTACAGACTATACAGGAAAACAGTATAATACATGTGTTGAGACTGAAAACTGTGAGTTTTAAGAAGCTTTGAAATTTGCACTGATCATTAACATTAACACCACAGACTCGATTCGATTTCCGGCCAGGCTCGATTCCCGTCTCTATTGCAGATTAGTCTAACTGGTGTTCCCAAATTGCCCGTAGGGTGTGAATGAGTGTGTGAGCGAGTGTACGTGTGTGTGCCCTGCGATGGATTGGCACCCTGGCCAGGGTGTACCCTACCTCATGCCCCAAGTCTCCTTGAAAAGGCTTCAGGCCCCCATGACCCTGAATACAGGATAAAGCGGTATAGATGATGAGTGAGTGAGAGTGACTAAAGATCTGAGCAACAAATTGTGATGGAAAGACAACTGGGTGAAAGCATCTCCAAAACAGCGGGTCTTGTGTTGTGGGCCCGGTATGCTGTGATTAGAACCTACCGTACCAGAAGCATTCCAAGGATGGACAACTGGTGACCCAGCGACAGGGTCACAGGCTCCCAAGGCTCAACGATCCATGGAAGCACAGAATGCTGAAAAAGTGAATGCTGGTCTTGACAGAACACTTAGTGCATCACAGTTTGTTGTGTAGAGGACTGAGTAGCTGCAGACCGGTCAGGGTACCCATGCTGACTTGTGTCCATCACTGAAAGAACCAACAATAGGCACAAGAGTGTCGGAGTAGAAGCACAAAGCAATAGGTGGTTTGGAAGTAGGTGGTTTGGTCTTATGAGTCAGGTTTTCTTTGTTGACGGGTGCATGTGCCTCCCTATCTCAGAAAAGAAATGGCCACGGGATGCACCATGGGAAGGAGGCGAGCCGAGACAGTGTGTAATGCTCTGGGCAATTTGTTAGTGTGAAATGTGAATGTTACCTTGACGCATACTATATGACCTACCTCACCATTGGTCCAGACCAAGTACTCCACCTCAATGGTATTCCCTAACAGCAGTGGCCTCTTTCAGCAGGATAATACACCCTGACACTCCACAAATGGTTCAGGTGTTACCTTGACCTATAAATTCCCCAGATGTCAATCTGAGCAATCCATGGAGGCCCAACCTTGTAACTTAGAGGACTTAAAGGATCTGCTGCCAGATACCACAGCACACCTTGTGGAGTCCATGTCTCGCCAGGTCAGAGCTGTTTTGGTGGCACAAGCAGAGCTGCACGATATTAGCAGACATCCCACCCTGCAAATACTCATTTCGGGCAGAAGCACAAAGAGATTTCAAGTAAATCCACAAGTGCGCACAGCCAATCAAATACTACAGGTGATTTGAAAACCCCAATCAGAATACAGTGCAAGGAGAAGCGCAGGACTCAGACCAAACCCAGAGATCATGCAAACTTCACACACAATCTGTGTCTGAAATGAAATGAGGTCTAATATGTATAGCTATAGTGTATTTTTTTTTTTAAAGAAAACAAATCCTGATTCAACGCTAAAGATTTAAGCACAGCATGCCACTGGCTCTGTAAGTGCATCTCTGCATCTACCTCAAAAAGAAATGTGGATGAGATTAAACGCTCTTTGCTTCCATCATTTCACTGTTAGCAAAAAAAAAAAAAAAAGAACAAAGCTTGAATCATTTTAGCAAACGGTAAAAATCTTGACCCGCAAACGTTAAAAGTACCGAAAATGATCAAAGTTCGGGAACTTCGAAGCCCAACATGCTTCCAACGTCATGTCTAATTTACTCAGGTGTCTTAATGATTATTGACAGGTCCTTCACTACTGCCAGACACACCTGCAACTGAAGGAAAAGCGCAAGAGAAGAGAAAACAGTACAGTGTCTGAAGTGATTAAGACCGTGGCATTGAGCCTGCTATTTTGATTCACACTTCCAGAGATGGCTGTCTGAACCTGACAATCATCTTCATGCTTTGGACACCATTTCTCAAACATCTGTCAGATTTGACATCCAAGTTTCTCCAAGCCGAGTTGCCTGTATCCGCTCAACCTGACCCAGTCAACAGCTGTGTCTTTCCTACTCTTATTCCTTTAAAAATGTTGTTGTTATTTCACCAATTTTCTCCCAAATTAGTCCTAGCCAATTTCTGCCCATACTTATATCTCCCTCATCGTGAAACAGCTACCCAGCCAAGAGAGCTAATTATCATCCAGAGCTCACTGAAACTCTCAGCCAAGGAACCAAGGCTAGTTGGAATAGCTTTGGGATTGGAATGTAGAATTTGACTCTAGGCAAATCTCAAGCAGTCCAACACTAGACCAGCAAGCTTATAAAATGGTCCTGGTTCAATAAAAAAAGCACAAGCAAGACACGAAACATGAGGGAGGAAAACAGACCAGGAGTTGAATTTGGACAGAATTTTGTTTGACTGTAGCAGCAGCTCCCAACCCTCGTCCTGGAGACCACCTGTCCTGGACATTTGAGGGTTTTCCCTGCCAGGTTTATCATTCCAGCACCAAGACTATAAACAAAAGAATATTGTCCCACAAATCAATGCAAACTCCATTTTAGGCCACTAAAAACGTCCCCTTTGGAAAAATCCTTCCAGGATGAAGATAGAAGGAGCCCTAATGAGCATCGTATAATATGCTGTATTATATTGTTTTATTGTAACAATATTGTTTTTGAAAGTAAGTTAGAATAACTTAAATGTTGAATGAACAACCTGAACACAACGTTGCTCATACAACTTCAAAACAAAAGCCTTTATTCTGAGCGTTTATGTTGATTAACATCAATTCACAAACGTCCAACCACATCCGTTAAGTATGTAATAGGGTTTAGAATTCCGAACGGAGATTGGACCACAACAGCGTCTCGTACACAGCTTTTCTCTCATTTCAAAGTGTTCTTAGTCTCTTAGTGTTATAAGGTCACTCCATTTTTCTGAAATATTACCGTGAGTTGCATCTTAGCTCGCAATTTACTCTGCTGTAACATGGTGTTTGTACAGCATCCAAACTGCATCTTGTCCGCTTTCAAAGGACAGCCTCTAAGCGCTTTCTGTTTTTACCCTTTTGGCTGCTTTCCAGTTTTATATTTTAGTAAATTGCTGTTCTCTTGTATTTTTTTGTGGCACTCATTGTAATGTATTCACAATTTTACTAGCATCAACAGCATGTTCCCTAGAGGTCCAATGGTTTGCACACCATGGTTAGCGCTCTCACAGCAGCGTCTGGAGTACGAGTCCTGCTCAGACCATCGTCATATGGCTTTGAAGTTGTTTTTGCAACATTGTAATCGGAGCTGTGATTCAACATTAGCCATTATCGTGTAGTTCTGATGTCATTTCATCAACATCAATCAAACTTCTAAAAACAACCCAACACCAACATGATCTCAACATGTCGTCAATGTTGTCATAATGTTATGACGAAGAAAATTTTCAGCTGAGTTAGAAACTCTGTTTTCAGTGTTGATATGCAGACAGGATAAACAGTGTTTTTTCGTGTGGAAGAGCAGAAGAGTAGAAGGTGACATACTTGATGAGAACTTTTTTCAGGCTTCTGATTGGCCAACCTGGTTTATCGTTAGGTTTCTCTTGCCTCCTGATGTTTCAGCACGCTTGAACAGCAGAATAAAGAATAATTTAGAGGTTTTTCAAGAATGAAGGAGATACATACATGTGCACTAAGCCTTAGACCATTTTTTTTAAAACTGTAATTGGTTTTGGACAGAATTTCTTAACAGATTACAGGCGTAGGTTAGTTTTTGACAGAATTGTTTTACAAAGCTGTAAACCCTAACCCTAACCCTAACCCTAGTTTTGGAAAGATCTAAAGATCCCCCCCCCATAGGTTGAGAAATCTTCCTTAGAATTTTTCTTAAAGCAAATCTAGGCCAGAATGTTTTTTTAACTCTGACAATACTCAGTTTTGACATAATTTTGACAGCCCTAATTTTTTACAGCCCTTTTTTTTACAGCTTCTCTGTAAGAAGCATTAAAGGTATACAGTATCTAGGACACTACAATAAACTACTACGAAGGGCTCTGAGTAAAAGCCTTTTTAGAGATTTAGAACTCCTGATTATCCAATAAAGACTTAAAGAACCTTTGATGTACCTTTTGTTTTGTTTTGTTTTTTAAACAGATTACAGATTCCCTGCGGTAAGGTATTGTTCTCAGTTTATTCGTCATCTTTAATGCGATCATGAACCGAGTGTCGTCCACCAACTCTGTCCGTCAGCATGGGCAGTTCTCTGGTGTTTATTAGACTGCACTTTTTCAGTGTATAGATTAATTTTTAGCAAATTTGTTCCCCCAGCATGCGGTAGCAGCACAGAGCAAATAGCAGTGTCTATTGATTAGGGTTTAACTGAGCAGTCTAAGCTCAGGACGGATAAAAGGGTCACTTCATGGCGGGGGAATTAGTCATCAGGCGAAAATGCCAAAACCAACAAAGATCAGGAGAGAAAATTAATTCTGGGTCCAGCAAAGACATTAGTAAAGATCATCGAGCACTATTATGCTTTTCATGAAGGATAATGCAGGATTTTAAAATAAGATAATCCTATTTTAATTATGGCAAGCCTTCATTTGGGTGATGATTTACAGACTGCCATTCGTTTAGCACTCCAGCGTGACCTGAGCTTGACCCTGATGGCTGATGATGATGATGATGATGAGTACATTGGAGCAAAACCTCATGCTTGATCTTGCCTTTGGGTCCAGATAATTCTGTGTATTTTACAGCATTGTAAAGATCGTCACATGATGTTGCAGGTGTCGTGAGGACGGCGCTGCCCAACATGGACCGTGAAGCACGGGACCAGTACCTGCTCGTCATCCAGGCTAAGGACATGGGAGGTCAGATGGGCGGCCTCTCGGGGACCACGTCCGTCACCGTCACCTTAACTGACGTGAACGACAATCCTCCGCGCTTCTCACGAAGTACGGTCCTCGTCTTCGCACATCCATGATTTATTTAATGTAGTGACAGACATGATATGTGAAAATAAATTAGAAAACCTGCTTTGTTCTTAATTGTACATAATTAACAAAATACTACACAGAGCTGCGGCATTAGATCTAACACTTCAGACGATGACGTTTTTCCCTAGTAGCGTTAGCATCACATATGCAGCAGGCAGCAGAGGGGGGACACGGCACAGCCGCCAGATGATAAAAGAAACCAGAAATAGCATCATCAATAATTGTGTGTGTCTGTTGGTGTTTGTGTGTGTGTGTGTGTGTGTGCAGAATCCTATGAGTTCAGAGTGTCCGAGTCGCTGCCCGTGGCTTCAGTGGTGGCCAAGATAAAGGCCTTGGATGCAGACGTGGGCCCCAACGCTGAGATGGAGTACAGAATTATCGAAGGAGATGGCCTCGGGGTTTTCAGGGTCGAGCCAGACAAAGACACTCAGGAAGGAGTCATAACTCTGCTGAAGGTGAGTCGTGATCATGCAGGGAATAACGGAGCACTTTGTCAGACCGAGTACGGGCATTGTGGTGGTTGTGTTTTGTCTATATAAGATGAAAACAAGCAACTTGTTTATTAAGCATGCTAAGCAATCTTAAAGTGTGTAGTAATTGAAACAAGAATTTGCGTAATTGTGTGACTTGACGTTCCATCGAGACACATTTACAGCCGTGAAGAAGACAGTGACTCTCACAGAGAGACAGTTTTTTACTAAGGAAAAGGCTCCTATGAGTCAATTCAAGCCTTGTACTTTTGATACTTTAGTAAATTTGAAGGTTTGTTTTACTTTTACTCAACTACAAAAGTGAAAGGAGCACTTCTACTTTTACTTGAGTAATATTTGTCCCAGTGAAGCTCTACTTCTACTCAAGTAGAAGATTTCTGTTCTTTGCCCACCTCTGTTAGGGACATATCAGTACTAATATGGGGTGGTTGTACTGGTTGGTTCTGATGATGATCAGGTAACAACCCCTTTATGTGGGTCTATGTGTTTGCATACTGGTTTATTATGTAACTCTTGTTGCACCGCGATGCCGGAGTTTTTATTTATTTTTTTAAAGAGCTCAAAAATTTAAAAGCAATTTTTAACCAGTATATCATCAAACCTGGGATCCAACCGATGCCGGATACCAGCATGTTTTTGGAAGCGCTCCTGATACTCGTCTTTAGAGAGAATCGTACAGGATTAAAGAGAGACGGAGTGGTAATGATGGAATTAGCAGAATTAGAGGAAATCATATCTACTGTACAGATGAAGTCTGAAGGTTAATCCGTGCACACAGATGCCACAGAATATTTATGAGGATCAGCATCCAAATAAGTCCCGCGTGACTATAAACCGCTGTTAAAGTCACCAGCTGTGGCCTGCTGTGGATTTCTACACTAAACCTTAAGAGACGAAACTCCAGGGCGACTAGATTGATAGCTACGGTAGAATCACAGAAGGATAATTAGACTAGTATGAAAGTAATCATTTGTCAGATTGTTAAGGAAGGAGTCTCCAGTTTCAGAGGTATGGTTAAGGGATCGGATGTTTATACAGTAGCTGCTATAGTGTAAGTGAGAACTCGATCCACAGACGTTCCACAAAGTTAGATGTAAATAAACAGATACAAAAGTGGACTAAGTGGAAACTCTTCAGTGTAAGCAAGATGAATGATGATTTTTATGGCTCAAAGATGAGGTTAGTTAAAGGAAGTATAGTGTGACATGCAGAGTGGCACTTTGACACGTCTGGAAAAACTACAGAACTCATTTTCTCTTCCAGCATCTTAAGCTCATGCGCACACTCTGGCTTTGACTCGTTTCTGTTTTTGAAGCTAAAGTCGCAGAGTAGATTAATGACAGTGAGATCAGGGCTCGGCAGAGGACACACCATCTGTTGCAAAGCTCCTTGTACTTTTTTTTTTCCACTCTTGAGTCAGAAAATGAATAATTAGGAATATAAAAATGTGCTCTTATCCACTGACACGCTATTATAGAAGTCTGGATTCGAACGTGGATTTTGTTTCACTAGTAGTTCCTGCAGATGTATATATCTTTTTTTTATATATATATATCTTTTATTCTGTGGAATCGAACCAGACAGATGGGCCTTTGGACCTTGTGGGAATGGGTAGGCCTTGGGTGGCCATGATCCTGTCACTGGTTTATAAGTACATGATTAAAAATTGATCAGCATTGTTCAGTTCACTTTTCAAAAGTCAGAATGTTATGGCTGGTGAGTAAATAAACATTTCTAGTTCCAAAACTACAGTATATATTTTCTCCAAATCTAATTCCAAACTTTCCGATTAAAATACTTTTTTTTTACAGGATCCGATATCTGATTGTTGATTCTGGGCATCATCACAATAAAAATGTGTAAATAAAATAATAATGTAAAATAAAAGAATAATGTAAAATTCAATTATTATTTATTTTTTTAAATGCAATACATTTTGGAAAAAAAATAAACATGAATGACCTTTGAAAAAGCGAAATAAATAAATGTTTTAAACCATGTAGTAAATAGCCCTTTTGGTGTCAAGTTGTCATTAGGAAGGACATACAGTATTTACAGTATTGACATAAACATGCGTCTGTACTTTACTTTAAGAGCTGTAATGTATTTAATTGTTTTCGATTATGTGAGGATACAAGTAACATTTTGGTCAAACCTATTAATGGGGTTTAATCTGAGCCCCAAAACACTCAAGAGCAAGAATGTGTTCTGTATCTGTAAAGGGTAATGTCTCGGATCGCCCTATGATGTAAAGACTGTGATGATGTCGTGTCCTTGATCAGAGTGAAACCGCCTGTCAATCATGGAGATGTTTACACTGTTACATGCGTGTAAGATGCTTTAAAGTGTCTTGAAGGAAGATTGTTCAAAAAGAAATGATGTGGAATTTACTTCTCAGTCCAAACTTTACAGAAGTCTGAGCAGTTTTGGTTTATCGCCAGTTTTCGTCCCAATGTTGAGTTTGTTATATTGAAAGTCGGAGCAGGTGACAGCCGTCCACGTGGACGTGTGAGATAAATGTGCTGTGTGAGAAGAAGCTATTCCAAAAGACATTTTGCGCATCATGTATCTCTGTCTCAAAATCGATATTTAGCTTCGACACGGCGGCGTACTCCAGGACTCCGGTGAAATATAAGTCTTTTATCAGCTCTTTATGTAACGCTGTGATTGGCTCTGGGACTCTCTGGTTTGCTTGATGATTGAAATCTCACTCTATTGTTTTTCCTTCTTTCTTTTTTCATGTTTCATCCTGTCCTCCCTCTCTCTCTCTCTTTCTCTCTCTTAGGGTCTTGACTTTGAAACAAAGTCGACTTACACACTCAAAATCGAAGCGTCTAACAAACACATGGATGCTCGTTTCCGAGCGCAGGGGCCGTTCAGCGACACGGCCATGGTCAGGCTGGTGGTGGAGAACGTGGACGAGCCTCCGGTTTTCTCCGTGCCCGTCAGCAGGATGGTGGTCTCCGAGGCGGCGAAGGTGGGCACCATAATCGGCACGGTTTCCGCCACTGACCCCGACTCCACCAACAGCCCCATCAGGTACGGAATGCCACCTCGCACCGCACCAGGGAAATTTGTATCAGTGTTTCCTTGTTCCTCTGAGACTTAATTGCAGCATAAACACCCTGTTTTTTCCCTCCCTCTTCCTTATTACCATCACCGTTGCTGAATTACGCTGATTAGCTTTGACGGCGCACGCCGAGAGAGCACAAAGAGGATCGCTCGGCGGGGTTATTATTTCTGTCATGCCGAGCTCCTCCAGAAGTGCACCAGCGTGTTAATTGTAGAGATCGGTCTTGCTCAATGAGCTCCACGCTTGACGCCATCGCTTCAAGATTAATGTTCGCCGCTAAGCGCGTTCGGGTCACACAAGCAGCCGTGAAATTATTCTGATTGCAATTTTGATGTTGATGCAACATGGTGGTAAAAACAACAAAACATCCCATTCAGAATGAATTTTTCAAAACACCTTGAGGAAATGCTGCACAATGAGCCGGTTCTCGGTTGGAATTCAGGGATTCTTCAGTTAATTAAACATAATGGAATGTGATACTGGTTAGCTGAGCGAAATTCGGATAATTGTTAAACCGTTTTGTTACGTTTTCATAATTTAACTCGTGTTTATTACTTTAGGGTCCACTCCACCGAGCCGAACGTGCTTCCGAATCTAGACTGATGCAAATCCGTTATAATCACTCGAGAGCTCGGTGGAGGACGCTAGCAGCCGCTCACAGCCTCATTCAGGCTCCGTATGAATCCTGACGCGTTTGTTAGCGTCATTAATGTCGCTAATGCTGAATTGGAGCATGTTAAAAAAATTTCGGCTGCCCGCTCCCGACATCAAATCCTCGGTAATGCCTTGGTATCAGTTCTTAAGCGCCATTATCAAGTCGTTGTTTATTTTTAAGCGCATTTATGAAGTCATTATGGATTACCAGTTCGGCAGCCAAAATCATTGTAATAAATGTAGACGGAGGTAATGACAAAATGAACAAAGTGATATTTTAAGAAAAACAGTCATGATTAAAGATTACATGAATATTATTTCTCTTCATTTAGAAATGACAAAGGGGCAAAGCCTCGTTCCTCGTACCTGTGTGTGTGAGAGTGCAGACGGGACATTATGTACATTATGTCCCATTCCTTTAGTGTCTACACTGTAGGTTGGCGTCTGTCCGTTAATGAAGTCATTATCATACCGTTAACACCGCTGTAACAGGTTGTAACAGTCAGTAGCATCGTTTTCATTTTGCTTGATGTCGGTAGTGACGGTGCGATTTCATTGTCAATGAAAGCTCGGTAGAACGTTCTTAAATCCTTTAACGGCTCGCTATTGAAATGTTATCATGTCGATGAGAAGTCGTTACTGCCTCGTGTCAAAATGCACTGTAGAGACGTTTTTATGTCCTTACGAATTCGGTTAACTTGTTAGCGGCTCGATGTGCTCTTGGAAAATGAACCGGATTGGTTAATGACAATAAATCGGGAGACGTCAGGAGAGATCGGTGGCAAATTCGGCTCAGTGGAACGCGGGTGTTACGACTGTGAGGTCATTTATTTATTTATTTATTTATTTATTTTTAATCTAATGGTGTGTGTTTAGCGTTTTGAGGTTGTTACTTTCTTTACTCAATTTAAGTCTTATTGCGATGCAAACATGTATAGGTGAATGATGTACTGTAAGTGCAGTGGATTCCAAAAGTGTTGGCACCTGTCAGGGTATTATTTTGCGCTATTTCATGAACTTGTGAAAAATCACTTAAAATGGAACCATAGATTTATAGATTGATTGATAATTTTTTTTATTGACTGTGTGGCCATAATTAAGGATTCCTAGAGATAAAAGAACATACATGAACGTGTGTTTGTGTGTGTGTGTGTGTGTCTCTGAGATGAATTCTTCCACTTTATGACCCAGAGCTCCTCTGATAAACTCTGGATAAATCCACCGAGCAAGATAAAGAGGTAACTGCAGGTCAAAACTCAGAAAATAGTTTTCGGTTTATAAGGAGTTACTCATTTTTTATGAAATAACTCACATTAATTGCTATTATTTCACACTATTCGTTATTTCCCTATTGTTTTCTGCTGGTATCCAACAATTCAATTTGAACCATACGATCTCAGCCTGTTCTCTTAAAGGGCGCCAATACTTTTGGATCTGAGCGCTAAGTTATTTCTGTTTGTAACCGACAGTAAACCCTAATGTGGTACTCCAGGTACTCGATAGACCGGAACACCGACCTGGAGCGCTTCTTCAACGTGGAAGCGGCGACCGGCATCATCAGCACGGCCAAGCCTTTAGACCGAGAGATGAACGCCGTCCACAACATCACCGTCCTCGCCATCGAGAGCTGTGAGTCGTCTTCTGTTCTTTTTTCTTCTTCCCTTTTTTTTTTTTCTTTTCTCAGGCTTAAACCGAACAAATCCACCGGCGAGTACAAATAAGCCACGTTCTATGCAAATCTGCGTCTTTCTTCTTCTTTTTGCTCGTCGACAGCGTTTATAATTGAGACTTAGGATAGGTAGGAACGATATTTCGCTTTCCTGACAGACGGACGCCGCTTCCTATCGCGCCTCGGCGCTCGAAGCAGCTGGGTTTCTCTCGCCACAATCCCAAATTCTATTAGAATGAAATCCGCCTTACTGTAATAAGAGATAAAAATTTAAGCCTCTCGAGCAATTTCCCCATGAATATCATTACCCAGAGGCTAACAGGCTGTCACTGACCTCACAGCTGGCTCCGAGTTGCAGTAATCTACATTTCAAAATGCAGAAAAAGCTCCGGTTCGCAGTCATGCTGCTGAAAATCAAACGCACATATGTTATTTTGACTCCGGACGAGCGTTGTAAAGCGGGGTTGTGAACAGATGTTCAGAGCTCCTGCGATCCTCGTCCTTAAACCCCGCGCCCTCACGCTCAGGTCCGAGTGACCCAGTTTTCACTTTTCCTAAAGGTCTAATTTTTTATTATTTTTTTTGCATGAAATGTAGGTCAATATCGGCTTGGGTCGGCTATAATATATTTTTCTTTTTTACATATTTTTCCGATGGCACACAAAAACACACTTCGACTCTCATATGCCTGATAAACTGTGTTACAAATCGGTTGATAGAAATATCTGTACAGTATGTTTAATGCAGGCGCTCGTCTTGAGGCTTTAATGAAAATATTATTACTGTAAATACAGTATATTCATCATGTTTTAGAAAACCAACGCTCAGGGTTTTTTTGGGTGTGATTAGTGTGTAATCGGGTGTGTGAGTGTGTACCCTACCCTGTGCCCTAAGATCCCTGGGATAGACACCAGGCCCACCGTAACCCTACACAGGATAAACATCATTTTATACATTTAAAAGAACATTATAATACGGTAATATATTGCTAATACGAGGGGCGTTCAAGTCAAATCGGGACTTTTGATGAAGTGAAGACATTTACAGAAGCACAGTACGTACAGTGATGAGACGCTTAGCCGCAGTAAAACATCTAAACGGACTTCGTTCCAAGCCCTTTCCACATGCTTGGGCCAGGAGTTCCTGGGAGGCCAGTGTTTTAAACATGAAACAGGCAGTCTGGTCATAAATCAACTTTGTACTCCTGCTTTGAGGAAGTTGTGTGTGTGTTGTATCCAGTATTAGCTCAGTGCAGGCTTAGGGATTAGCCGTGTGGACTGTGGGAGTGATTGTGCAAACCCAGGAAGACTCTTGCCAATGCTGCCTCATGCAGCGTAGTCTTGTCTCACACAAAAAATAAATAAATATACATATTTTTACATGTAATTTCTTTTCTTTTCAACACAAGGTTTCTGTTTTCTTTTTAGCACACACTTCTCTTTTCTCTCTTTGTTGCTTCAAAAATCCTTTTTTTCCCCATTCTTTTGTAGTTTTCCTTTTAACCTCTATTTAAAAAAAAAAAAAACATTTCCTTCACTGAGGCGACATGCTGTAGATCCGCTCTCATACCTGGTATGGAACTAATTTCCACACACCAAGTGCAGAGACTAGGGGGCCTATATAATTGTGCGGCCAGGTGTCGTTCATCCCCTCTGATTGCCTCTACGGCGGTGTCGCCTAGCGACTGCATGTGGGGTCTGCCGCGAATCTGCCTCGGACAAGTGCATTAGTGTAACAGGGGATTATATATATATATATAGAGAGAGAAATAAAGGGAGTTTATTCTCATAATTGTGTTCTGTTATTCAGCGCAATCAAAAGGCCCGGTTTTGCTCGAACACCCCTTGTGAAAATAATAATAATAATAATCATCATCATCATCATCATCATCGCCTTAAACAAAATAAATTTTACTGCCTTTTTTTATTTCTTCTGTTTTTGTTCTTTTTCAAAAAGCCCCAAGCATCGGACATTTTAATAAAACCAGGTACTAAACTGTATCATTGCTTGTCACTTGGATGGTGTCCCTCAAGGGTATGTTTCTGGCACCTTTACGATGTATGAGTAAATAAATCACACCTTTAAAGTAAAGTATGTTGAGAGTTATGGAGGTACACTACACTCAGCTTTTCCCAGGTGAGGAGTAGAGGACAGGAGGACAGGAGGAAAAGACATGCACCTTTGAGTGACGTCAAAGCAGTGGCAAGGATTGTTTGTTTTACTGGAATTGGAATGAGGGTGTTTTTTTTACCTAGACAGATGTCTCAGATCGCACCACAAAGTAATGTGTTAATGCTCCAGCTGAAATACATCTCAGACAAAGAAATTTCACATACCTCAAGATGTGAATGATGTCCTCTAATGTCTATAGAAATGGGAACCTTATATCTACATAGGTTACTATAGGGGGTGTCAATATTATAACGCGTTAATTCATATGATTAACCCAGAAATTTAATGCATTACTAATTGTTAACGGAAATTAATCATATGACCAAGTTTGCCCCTTATGGCTTCCCATAATTGCAGTGCGGTTACCCCGCTGTGTGTGATAACGGCACGTTTAACACGGAGAATAAGACGTCTGAGGAAACATCACCAGGTGTGCTGAACAAGAAGTTTCATTATAAAACGCTTCTAGATGGAAGTTTGAATAAAACCAAGGTTCAGGCTACCCTGAAGGGGAACGATCTTTTACAAGGATACATAAACTGTAAGATGATGTGAGAGGTGTCTCAGGTGGCTAAGGCTCTAGGTGGTTAATTTTTGGATCTAAGGATCCGGGTTCGAGCCCCGCCGTCGGTGCGTTGCCACACCCCACAACTACCCAGCCTCTGCATGCAGTGCTTTGTTAAGTGCTAATGTTTAACATTTTATAAAACTGCAAAATCAGGTTGTCGTGCATTCCTTTATTCCAACATCACAATGTTTAAAATACGAGTAAATCTAAGTATTTGAGTACAATCGTGATTAATCGTGATTAACTAGATTAAACATTTTAATCGCTTGACAGCACTAGTTACTATACAATATAATGCCATGAATTAATGCCATATCTGTTAACTGGAGACACTATTTCCTCAAGACTTCCTCGTGTGGTACTCACACACATGCAGGAGATAGCTTGCTGATTTTAATTCCCAAGATCCATAATGGCCTTCGCTAAGCCACGTTTCTCCTCCGGTATCTAGAAATGTGGACATACCTGGCTTAAATTTGCAAGATCTACCGCACAGACTATCCGTCTTTGTCAAATACGCTCAAGGTCTCCGAAATGGGGCTCGACACTGAAGATTGAAATGTCCTCCTTTATCTTTTGAGAGTGAGACAGAAAACTCACTTAAAAAAAAAATCTCCATTTTGTCTTCGCTTGTCCTCGCGCGGAGCGTTAACAACATCGACAAGCACAAGGTTTTTTATTAAATTTTAACATTTTTATATTGTAAAAACTGAAATGTTTCAAGAACAGCTTTCAGCTTCGTGTATTGTTTTTGAGAGTGCAAAGCTCTGACAAGCACTCGGTGAACATCCAGTGACACAAAGGTATCACAGAATGACAATAGCACAGTAAAATGCTCAAGGCGAACACTCAGGGAAGGCAGAAAAGCTCCCACATGCCCACACACACACGCACACACACACACACACACACCAGCAGTTCGGAATAAAGTGTCAATCCTTCAACCTGCTTCATTTTTGTCCCTTAAACAATGTCCCACAGACTCCAGGCCACTGGGTTACGTTTTGTAACGGCGGAAGTAATTAAAGCTTCTATTGATGTTTGTTTGACGTCAATGAAACACCACCAGACACCTGAATTAATTAGCTTTCATTCCAGACGTGACAAAATATAACTACGATATCTTTGATTACTGCTTTAATTTCCAAAACAAAGGCTCCTCAAACTAACACATCGGTTAACATTAAGGACCGCTAATTAACGTAAACAAAGTGATTAACACTTGTATTAACTAATGTTTATTCCACCCACGCACTCAGATACACCTGAATCAATTAGCATAAATTCAATCACAACATATTACTGAATGATGATAGTCCAAACATACAGACCACTCAGAAGCGAGAATCGATTAAATTATAGACACCTTAAAATAAAACATAGAGGGAATTCTGAAATAATGTATATATACTGTATATATCTCACGATATACATTGTCTATACCACTTTACCCTGTATACAGGGTCGCGGGGGGCCTGGAGCCAATCCCAGGAGACTTAGGGCCCAGGGTGGGGTGCACATGGTCCTATTCTATTGCACGGCACATACACACACACACACACACACACACACACACACACACACACATTCACACACTACGGGCAATTTGGGAACATCAGTTAGCCTATATATAGACATATATATTATAATTGGAAATTTAAAAAGTGTATACATAAAAATATATAATGTATTTTTATAGGAAAATAATTAATTTTAAATGAAATAAACAGTGATTTACAGATTTATAATTCATAAGAGTTGCATATAATGATTGTTAGCAAAAAGTCACTTGCTTTTATCACTTTTTTTATAAAAAAGAAGAAGAACATTTGGTCTTACCCAGAAATCAAAACATGTAAACACTCTAGTAATAGAAAATTTCCTGACACTGGAGACTCCTTCCGTCGATCTGAAATAAACATTTACATACACATCAAAGTTCATGCTTTGTCAAATTATGGTCTTTTTTATAATTTAAGTTGAATGTTATACGAATATAAATAAACTACTGTATATAAATATTATAAACTATATAAATTAGTTGTTACTATAGAAACTATAACATACTGTAACTATGATGTAGAGATAACAAAAAGTGATGTATGATGTAGAGATAACGAAAAAGTGAGGTCGTTAACACGAACCTGATTTGCAGACACTGTTCCACTGCTGACATTTTATACTTTTTGTTTCTGTTAGTTTTATGTGGATGGTATTCTTTTCAGGGATAAAAACATTAGTCTGAGAATTCAGTGAATTTAGTAAATGTTAGCTAAATCAAAATTGCTTAAATTTGTTACATACTGCTAAAGTTGTGCAATTTAATTGATCTTTTTGTTAGTCATTTTATTAAAATGAACCATTTTCGTTATCGGTTATTTAGAATCGATTCACAATTGTTGTTGACGTTCAGTACTTACGTTGTGTAAGAGTATTGTCTTTAAAGGCTTTAGAATTCATGGGGAGTTGTTGCAATACTGCCATCTACTGAAGTGTTAAGCAGAAGCTTGGCAGGGGAAAAAAAAAACATTTCAATGTTTATTAGATAACCTTAATAATTTTTTATACTATATTAGAAAATGTAGCGCCTTGAAACAATTCAATAAACTGTAACGCTACTGAATGGAATCGAATTGAAAGTCGCATCAAAATGAATGAAAGATCTTCCTGTGATTCACAGCTTAAGTAAAGACCGTACATTATGTAAATACTACTCGTCGTTATGTAAAATGTATTCGTGATTAAACATTATACCTTCATTTCTTTTCATATAATTACTTAACAGTGTGCATTGTAAGCACTACTATTCTAACATAAATAGATGAATTCTAAGTGCTGGGTATTTAAATAAGTGATGATAGTCTTTTAATTATTTATTTATTTATTAAGCATCAGTATACAGTACTTACACTTTCTCGTGGTCAGGGTCACCATGCAGCACCTGCTAAAGCAAAGGAAAGGAAAAAGAAAATAGTTTTTTTTTTCTTTTTTTAAAAAAAAAAGCTTCTTATATTGTGTAAAATGTGCCACTTGTTCACTTTTGTCACCGCTGACAGCACTTTTAATAAAGCCGTGACACACACACACTCACACCCACACACAGGCAGGCGACGGAGGCCCGACTCCATTTTATTCAGCGCAGGTAAAACGATCAGTTATCGAGTCAGGCCCGTAGATGAACGAGGAGCTGTGACCGAAGGCACAGCGTTTTCACCTTCCTGCAGGTGAGGAGACGCAGAGGCAGATGCTCCTCATCTGTTTAAGTCAGAGTATTCTCTTAGTGCTGCTTTTTTCACAACATGTTTGCTAAAGCTGACTTGTGTTACACACACACACAGAGAGTGTATGCGCGATAAATCACACTCCGGTGAGTCAGCTGTTTTCACCGAGTCATCCAGATGTTTGTCTCAGCTACAGATCTTGTGTATTAAACACTTTTGTTGAGATTTATCTGATTAATTTGGGTTTATTGTCGAACCTTTTTAGCTTTGAATGCTAAAGAGTAAAACAGATGTTCTTCATATATGCAACGCCACGTCTCTGTCCACTGTTAGCTCTATTAGCCTCCTTGAGCTAAGAAGTCGTTTCAGTTACTAGCAACCAGCTGTTTGTTATTTATTAAATAGCTTTGTTAAAATTTACCTGATTATTTTGGGTCATAAATAAGAACTTACTGATAACCAAAGCACAGCGCTACTGCGACGACTATTTACTTCAGTGCAGCTAGCATTCTTATTTTGTTAGCATCATTAGGAATAATTGATATTTTCAAATATCATTAGACAAAGCATTTTTTAAATAAAATTTTCCTTCCTCTAGTTTTGTTTTTGACCCTCAACGAATGTAGCAAAGAATTCATTGATTAGCATGGCGCAAAACTTAGAGGATTGCTAAATAATCTTAGCCAAAATAATTTGTGGAGCTAAAAACAACCATAAACAATTTTGAAACTTCTCACATCCATGACATGGAGTTAAGTTTCAGTGGTAAAGGTGTTAAGAGATGATAAAATAATAAATTTTTAATTTCCACAGGCTGCAGTTTTTCAGCTCAACTATTTTTGTTAGCAACATTGCATCATAGGTCCAGTGCAAAGCTATAAATTATAAATAACTTTTTTTTTTTTTTTTTTTTTTTACAATTTTACCCAAAATATTTTTTTCTATAGGCACAGTACCATGGTAGTCTGATGGTACCAGCATGATGGTATATTAGTACTATTAGTACTTTTTTTTACTTTCTTACAGTATGCTACAGTACATGGCCTACCCATACCCAAATGAGGATGGGTTCCCTGTTGAGTCTGGTTCCTCTCAAGGTTTCTCCCATCTCAGGGAGTTTTTTCTTGCCACTGTCGCCTTCACCCTTGGCTTGCTCATCAGAAACAATCTCATTATTATCTAGACACATTTTTCTCAGACATAAACACTTCCATAAATTTTCTTTTCTAATTTTCTTTTCATTTTTGTGAAGCTGCTTTGAGACCATGACCATCGTTAAAAGCGCTATATAAATAAAATAGAATTGAATATCCTACATCCTACACTGTGGTAAATGGTTCTACAGCGGTACATGTACTGTAGTATGTCACACGGTTCTCCCATGCACTTGAAAGCCATGGCCAAAAGTTTTGAGAATGACACAAATATTCATTTTTTGCAAAGTCTGCTGCTTCAGTTTTTACTTAAGAATGTTATGAAGAGTGGTCAGAGGAATTGCAATTAATTTCCCTCTTTGCCTTAAAAATTATGTTATCCCCCTGAAATGTAAAAATTCCACAGATTTTCAGCCATGCCACAAAAGGACTAGCTGACATCATGTCAGTGATTCTCTCGTTAATACAGTTTTGATGAGGACAAGGCTGAAGATCACTCTGTCATGCTGATTGAGAGTTAGAATAACAGACTGGAAGCTTTAAGGGGAAGGTGGTGTTCGAAAATATTGTTCATCACAGCCATATATAAAGAATGATACAAAACATCCTTTGAAAGCAATTTCTCCCAACCATCCAAGAACAGTTTGGTGATGAACAATGCTTTTTCCAGCATGATGGAGCACCTGGACATAAGACAAAAGTGATAACTAAATAGCTTAGGAAACGAAACATAAAAATTTTGGGTCCATTGCCAGGAAACTTCCCAGACTCCCTTTAAAACCCACAAATTCTGATAAACTTAAGCATTGATTATGCTAGAATGGGCTGCCATCAGTCAGGATTTGGCAGAGAAAAAAATAGATATCACCCACTGCGCAACGTGACGTCGTAGTGACGTCTTTTCCATGTCATTTTTGGACGTCCAATTTCCGTCCATTGATGGGGTTGTTTTGTAACGCCAGACGACGTCTTTTTTTCGACGTCTACCGCACGTCTAATGTTGACGTCGGTGGAACGTCGTTTCCATGTCATTTTTGGACATCCAATTACAGTCTTTCGTAAGATAGGAATAAGGTGGATAGGCTACCATGATTTATTTATATAAAATATAATTTAAATAAATTTATATTTATTTATTTATTTTAATATTGCAGCAGTTTACCGTAAAAATTTTAATGACTTGATTATACGCTACTTTAAATAAAATAAAAACTGTTTGGGACGGAAAATGTAAAAATATATATATATATGGTCTACCAAATAAATAAATAGTCATACAGATAATAAATCTTGTTTGTTTATAAATAATCTGTATTCATATGTATAATCATATGTTGATAGGCATTATTTTGTAAAACACATTTACTGCCACTGCCATAGACGTCCAAATGACGTCCAAAAAAAATAAGTCAGATTAGGTCATCAAAATGACGTCCAAGTTGGGTCATGGTTGGACGTCCAAATAGTGGACCTAGTTTGGACGTCAAAATGACATAAAAAAAAAAAGCCAGATTAGGTCGTTAAAATGACGTCAAAACGACGTCCAAGTTGGACGTCCAAATAGTGGACCTAGTTTGGACGTCAAAATGACATTTAAAAAAAAATAAGCCAGATTAGGTCTTCAAAATGACGTCAAAACGACGTCCAAGTTGGGTCATGGTTGGACGTCCAAATAGTGGACCTAGTTTGGACGTCAAAATGACATAAAAAAAAAATAAGCCAGATTAGGTCGTCAAAATGACGTCAAAACAACGTCCAAGTTGGGTCATGGTTGGACGTCCAAATAGTGGACCTAGTTTGGACGTCGAATAGATGTCCAGAACTGGTCATGGACCGACGGACCCAATATAGACGTGATCTGCACGTCTATCCCACGTGCAATGTTTAGTGGGCATGCCAGGGTGAATTGATAGTCAATAAAAGCCTTTGACATTTATGTGCTGCTTATAATATGTTATAGGTTTTTATACACCATCTTGATTTCCACCAAAGGTTAATACTTTGGAGAATACCAAGGCTACCACTGTTTAAGTACCAAGTTCAGCAGGTATCTACAAGGGGTGGTCAAGTCAAACCAAGAGTATTTTTTTTTTCAGTTATGTGAGTGAAAACTCCATTTTATAATCCCCTGCTTCACTAATACACTTATTCCAGCATTTCACTATGCTTGGTACCATCAAGGTAGAAGGTTTTCTCAGTACACTTCACATCTAAAATGCTGGTGTCTCAGGAACTCCGTTAATGTTTGCCAAAACACTTAGAAATGTCTTGGAGTGTCTGTATAGGGGATGTGGCAATAACTTCCAGCCGAGTTCCTGTACCATGCAATTGGTGTTGGTGAATGATTGTGTGTACAGTTCCCACAGACAGATGAACCTCTTCCACAAGTTGGTGACAAGTTATCGATTTTTAAGGATCAGGTGTTCCAGGTGTTGCACCTCTGCTTGAATTAATGGATGTAGAGCCTTTTAAGACGTTTGCATCATTCGAATGTTTTACTGCAGCTAAAAGTCTTATCACTAGACCGTGCTTAAACCTTTCTGTAAATGTCAATGATTTGGCTTGAACACCAGCATACTGGCAGTACAGTATGTATGGAAAAGTCTGTACAAACATACGTCTTAGATACTTGCTGAACTTTGGTAGACACAGCGGTACCCAATTAGTCCCTTGGTATCCACAAAGTCACTCAGCGCCTACTGTGGTACTATATAAAGTCATGTGGTGCCATGGTAATGTCTAAAATAACACTATGGTATACTAAGGTAGGCTACATACCATAATAAAACTCTTATGTGTCTCAAATATGAAGGGCTAAATAAAATAACAAAAAAGTAAATGCAAGCTTGCACATGAAAAATAAAAAGTGACTAGTCTTATTAATTGTTGTTGATAAGTGTGGCTCGGAAGCTGTTTGGTGTAGTCAGCGATTTTCCCCAGCTGTGTCTCCTCTGCACGACTGCGTGCTGTTTGTCCTCCACACGTGTTCAGGTTTGGCTCACACTATGAAGAGAAGCGGAAAAAAAAACTAAAAACTAAAATCTCTCAGCTATGTTATATGCTTACAAAACAAGAACGTTGTGAAGCCCCATATGGCTTGTTAATTCACCGTTTGCCAAGTGTTGCATAAATAACGATATCCAGGAACGCACTGCGAAGCGTCGGCAACATATCAGGTGACCTTGAAGTGCTGAAGGATTGATGCTGAAATGCTTTTTAAAAATATACGCATGTCTACATTTATTCATGCATTGGTTTCCATCTTCACAGCACAACAGGTATTATGCTACAGTAACATATTCATTTTGACTTCTTGTTCGGGCCACTATTATATTCTCTATTAAATTCACACTGATGTTGGTGATTCTTCGACCACCTTCATTTTTATTCCCATTGCCCTGAAGAACACCGAGCATGAAAGTGAAAAAGAAATAAACATGACTGATTCTTCCTCCATAAGTAATGCAGGGTTGCATCAGTCACCCTGATCCTCAGCCTGAATATTTACCCCCCTCTCAAGAGCATCATCCAAAAAAGATGAGGCTTCTCCGGGAAGTTTCTCATGTCAGACAGAAGAACTATGAACTTTTTAACCTTTGATACACTTTCACAAACAGGATTTGGGTTGTAGATTGACTTGGAATGGGTCCTACCGAAAGGTTGAGAAGAATGTTAAAGGGTTAAGCATCCTAAAGGGTTTCAGAAAGGTGAAAGCTTTTTATGAGGAAACATTTTGTCGAGAAACGCTCTGCCGTAGGAGTCTACTGTACATAGAATTTCCTTTGATGAATGACAATAACATTTTTTCTTGTTGAATTCTTTAGCATATTATTTGAGATGCAAAAAGGCTCACAAGGTCTTAAGAGGTTTGTGTTAAAAAGAAGAAAGTTTCCAGAGCATTTCAGGTTCTAAACCACGTCTGTATGTTTCAGTGGACCCATCGCAGGTTGGAAAAGGAATCACCCTTATTACAGTAATGGACGTCAACGATAACGCTCCCGTCTTCGCCATCGAGTACGAGACATTCCTGTGCGAGACTGCCGGACCGGGCCAGGTACAGTAATACAGCGACCTACTTCCTCATGCTGCATTGTTTTGTTGTTGTTGTTTTTGTTTTTTTATCTACTTCAGCTTGATCCACAGGAAGCAAACTAGCTACTCATATGATTAGCGCGTCCCTCCGGGTTCTGACAGAATCTCTCATAAAACAGTGACATTTTCAGTGGCGGCTCCTACTTCCCTTTTTCTCCTGCGCTGACCTCAAGGAACCAAGAACACCAGAGACTCTGCTTTGAAAAGTTCACGCTTGATGAATTAAACAAATTAGTTTGATAAGAGGGGAAGCGGATGCACAGAGAGCGAAGTCGACGCTTAGAATGTAATTAGCGTTTTTTTTGTCTGATTGACAGTTTGAGGCCTTGAGGGAGTTTGAGAGGGTAAAGAAACCAAAGGGATTCTTTGCATTTTTTTTTTTTTTTAGGTTCGAGACTGGCATTAAAAAAAATGGAGCTCACCGTCTATCGTCTGCGTGAGTAATCAGCCCAATATCTGCTCTGAAATTGCTATGAAATGAGATACGCTTTAAGAGCCGCCCCTCCCCCGGCCTGCATTCAATCTAAAATGGCGAGCTTATCAAATATATATTGTATTATTTACACACACTAACTTAATCCAATACATTTTTAATGAAGCCGTGTTACAGCCGTGCCATATCCCTAAACATTAAAGTGGCGTTGTGTTGTTATTGTGGATATTATTATGAATACAGAACAGCTATGAGAATGAGTAAACCAATTTGCAAGCACATTTACTCTTTTGATTTCAGCAACTGTAATTAGAGCACAGTTATTTTACCGATACAACATTACCACACCGTACCACATGCACATAATAGACCATGCAAGGAACAAAAAAAGGCTCATCTACTCGACACAGTGTGTACAGAAGAAAGGGAATTATATCGACTATAAGTTTACATGTAAGAAATGAAACACTTGGGGGTATCTGGTGTCAGGAAAACAATCAATAACAACATGGTGCGATATAAAGCGGACTTACTGCAGAACGCCACACCTTTTATCTTTTCATTGTTCCAGACAAGCCGTGAAGGTTAACTCTTACAGCTTTACCTTTTACCGCGACAAAAACACTGACACTGGAGACTCCTTCCATAAAAGTTAAAGAAAGAAGACATCCCCATGTCAACATTTATAAAAAAAAAAAAAACATATACAGTATTTATGTTAGGTGACCATGGAACAAATTTGGACGTGTGGTGGTAACTTTTACTTAGACTTTACATTGAAAGTAAGTTAAAAAATGATGCCGTTGCATGATGACATTTATAGTTTTATCATTTTATGAGAAGAATAAAACAATGCAACTGTGAAAACAATACCGCCACTTCATCATACTGTCACACTTTACTTACTGATTACTTACTTTTACAAGATGGACTGTTATGAAAGTGGTCAGAAACTGACTTGTTCTCAGAATTTATATTTAAATCTTGAAATTTTATCAGACTTTTAAAAAAACAGAAATCTGACATTTATCTGAGGATTAGGTTTTTTCTGACCTTTTTTAATTCTTTTAGAATTCTGACTTATTTTTTTTACAGAATTCTGACTTTTACTACCAGAATACTGATTTTTTTTTTTTTTTTTTCAGAATTCGGACTTTTTACCCAAATTTCTGGCTTAAATCTCAGAATTCTGATTTTTTTTTTTTTTTTTACTCTTTTAGAATTTTGACTTATTTTTCACTGAATACTGAATTCTGGCTTTTAAAACCTAATTTCTAACTTATAAATCACAGAATAATTTTTTTTTTTAGATAGCCCTAGTCTTCTTCCATAGACTGTAAAGGCTGTACTGCAATACAATGAAATGATGACTTGCTTAAGTTTGTATTATTATTTTGCTTAATTGTATTATTATTTTAATCAACAGTAATCAAAATAACAAAAAAAATGACTTTAGGTACATGATTATTAAAATAATTATCTATATTAGGAGTAATAATTAACATTATTTAAGTAACTATAATTTGTTAATTAGTTTTCTCTCCATGGTGAATGTTCCTGAATTTTCTCTGCGAGGAAGCACTAAAGATGCTTTTAGACACTAAAACAGAAGTAAACACAAACACACACAGCTTGTGATTTTAATATCTTGTTCCTGTGCCAGCCGAGAGCATAGGGAACAAATCTGTACGAAATGATGGAGAGGAAAAAAAACAAAGTAGCAGTTTCTTCTCCAGTGTGTAAGGCTAATCAGTGGATCCGATCGCTGCACATGGGTGGGGAGCTGCACTCAGACACCCAGAGGGAAGAGTGGTCTGAAATGAGTTTGTTTAGAGACTGCGGTCAAAAAACAGAGCTGAAATGAATGACCGCGCACCCTACCTCGGATATTCCTCCACACCGCCAGAGTTCAATGCTCTCTCTGTGTGTCCTGTTCGGTCTGCGTCGTGTCGTTATCACTGGAAATGTGAATGTCCCGATGTTAAAACGTCCTCTATAAAAGATTGGGAAGGACATCATAAACCCGAGGCTCGTCCATAACACGGGCACCAACACGCAGGTGGCGTTTTAATTCCTGTAAAAACCCCAAGGTTCGTTTTTTATTCCGCAGATGGACTGATTCATTTGATGTGTGAGGATATTTACAGGAAGGAGTGTAATATGAATCGTAAACTTAAGTGGAAGCATAGCCTGAAAACAGAAGAATATCTTCATCGAGGAATTCTCAGTGTTCCCGTTAGAGCATTCGACACACAAAAACAGCCTCACTCCGGTTCATGCGCCGACTTTGAGAAATTCCCTGTTGGAAAGATCATTGTTGGCTAGCGCGGCAATTACGGCTAACTCTCAGCGTCGCGGGAAATCATGTTTGCCACCGGGGGTAACGCTCATCTCGCTAAACGCTGATAAAAAAAAAAAATTTTCAGGAAAAAAAAGGAAGAATTCCCTTCAGATCCCTGTACGTGTCTTTGGGTCAATCCCAGAATCCCCATCTCTTTTAACTTTCCCAGATATTAAAAGCCAAATGACTGTACAGAGAGCGTGCGGTATTTCTAGGACCCTTGCGAACCCTCAGTTAGATTTCCCATCAAATATGGCGCGGTTCATAAGCGCTTGACTTCCCCGCGGTTCACGCTCGTTCTGGGGTCATTCTCGATGCACTGGAGCTTGGCGGGGCGATGTGGTGACAGGCGCTTGCAGTATTGATATCTCGGGTCTTGTTAGAGTTTCAGCCCGATGACTGTGTCCTTAACACGACCCCAAAGCACCTCTGCTGCTGGACTGTTAAATGGTCCGACGGTTCTATACGGCTGTGAGACCGACGCTCGGACCTTCATGTCTGCTCGGTGACTCGTTGCGTGCAGAGCTTTAGTCGTGCTCTTGTGTCACAGGTAAAGATGTAACCACGTCTATTCTACGTGAAATTTATTCTTATTTATACTACATGGGCGTTCAAGTCAAACCGGGACTTTTTAATCTCACAGAATGACAGAAGTTACAGTTCACCATCAAGGTAGGAAGTTTTCTCAGTACACCCAGAGCCATGATCGGACTGTATGCTTCACGTTTCAAACACTGGCCTCCCAGGAACTCCTTAAACTTTCAAACATGTGGAAATGGCTCAGAGCAAGGTCAGAATGTGTTTACTGGATGTGCAATATTGTTTGTGAATTAATTAGGAAATACACTTCAAGACAAGCGAATAGAGAAAACTAATCAACATCTGCAGGGTGTGATGCAGAGTGACCACCACAAACAAAGTTTTTTTTAATTATTATTAATTTTCCCACGTTTGCCAGAATTTTTTTTGTTCTACCTTTAAAAAATGATTCCTTTTGTTCTTTATTATAAACATAATCTATTTTTTTTTATTTATTAAGAGCTGTGCAATTCAGTCAGTCTTTTGTTGGTGGAATAAATTACTTGAATCCAAGGGTCAGTTTTCAGAGTCAGAATCAGTTCACACTTTCGGTAAATTATTTATGTAAACTTACAAGCATTAAAATTGATGAATTCTCTTAAAACACCCCACTGCTTTGGAAAAAATATATATAAAACCCTAAAATATATATAAATCTCCTTGCAATTTGGATCAGGATTGCTTCTTCTTCTTTTAGGTTTATGGACAGTTGGTGCAACACTGCCACCTACGGGACTGGAGCAGAAACTTAGCAGGATAAATTATTTTAATATGTCAAAAGCTGTAAGAGATATATCTACCTGTGACAAAAAAGCCATAAACGTTAGTGCTATTAAGAAGAATAGGAAATTGCAATGCTTGAAGATTGAATCGAATCAACAGCCTACCCATAATTCACAGCCGTACGTCTGTAATTACATGTAATTCTTACATTGATGATGATGAGGATGATGATGATGATGATGATGATAATGTTTCACTAAGCAGCGCGTCATTCTTGAAGACTTCTCTTCATCCTTCTTCTTATCCAAAGGCAGAATGACAGGTTGTAATTTAAAGCTCTTTACCGTTACATTCATTTGCTTACATTATCGCAGTATCTTATAAGAAATTCCCCAACCTTTTGATGGATCAGATTTGAGAGTTATTCAGTATGGTTTATTTTGGCCCAGACAGAAGCCATTTCGAGGAGGCAGCAGCCACTCCAGAGGATTTTCTACAAATCGATGAAATGTGAAGTGAAATTGAGGCGTGGTGTTTTGTTCTACCTGCTCTCTAGTACTTCTCAAACTGGAGCGATTTTTCCACTCGGTTGAACACTGCTGAAATCGGTGAGACGAAGAACACACCCCTCCCCCCAATCATCACGGACTAAAACAGATGGCCAAGCGATTACAAAAAAAAAAACATAAAAATAAAAAAATGTCCCCAGATGCCATGCTACAAGTTTTTCTATCGGGCTCACTCCAGGTGCTTTTCTTCCCTGCATCGTCTTCTTCTTCTTCTTCTAGCTCATGGCGCTTTGCCCAGTCTCCTTGAACTGTCCCTGTGCTGTTCCGAATATTCCTTTTTTTTTTTTACATTTAATAAAGCCTTGGCGTGAACAGAGGTGATGATCTGCGAATGATTTGTTGGAGCTTTATGACGGTTCCAGGTAATTTTACAGCTGAAATGAGCAGTAACGAGCAAGAGGGTTTTTAATGTTATCTCCTTAAGGAAGCCTGAGTCGCTCTCGTGTTCCTGCGTGAGATGATCGCTCACCGGGGCTGCGGACGTCTCTTCTTTTCGACCCGCAGGGTGAATCAAACCAAATCATCCATACCTTCTAATACGCATGCCGTGCCCTTTTTAAGCTCCGTGGTGTAATCGGTTCATGATGAGTTTTGGTTGGGAATGTTTTCACGAGGCTGGGAGTTCAGATTAATGAGCGTCCCAGGTCACTGCACTTTCTTCTTCAAGAATTTAGAAATGCTTTTTTCATCAGAAACATAAAAGCGCATAGAGGCGTGTTAGAGTGAATCATTGTCGTTTTAGTCAAAACATAAAAATCTTTCCGAATGAAATGGTTTTCAGTTTCATTATCATATTAAACTAATCACCGGTAAAATAAATTAAAATTAAAACAACCATTCAGCACTGAACAAGTTCAAAAAAATGCTTCTGATAAATACTAATAAAAGACTTAAAATCATGAAACAACATTCATAAAAAGCGGTAGTGCTGTCAATCGATTAAAATTTTTAATCTATTTAATCATGTGTCAGGAGTCAGAGTCTGTGTTAATCATGATTTAAAAATACTAAGATATACTTCTATTATAAATGTGCAATGTTGAAATAAAGCAATGCAGGACAAACTGGTTAGAGGAAACAGATTATGCAGTTTTATAATATCTCAAATATTGATATTTAACAAATGTTAAAATTTAAATCTCTCGAATGGGACCGGCACTGCATGCTGTGTCTGAGTATTATGGGGTGTGGCAACCTACTGATGGGCGGGGCTCAAACCCGGATCCTCAGGTCCAAAAAAACTCGACAACCTACAGCTTTAGCTGCCTGAGCCATTGCTCCCACGGCTTGTGTTAATGTATTCTTATAAAAATTGTTCTCCATGAAGGTCGCTCAAACACACAACTTTGGTTTTATCATCTAGATTTTTTTTATAATGAAACTTGCCGTTAATCACACCTGGTGATATTTCCTCAGTCATCTTATTATTCGTGTAAAACGTGCCATTATCACACACGACCGGGTAACTACACTGCATTTATGGGAAGCCGATAGAGTTAAAGATGATTCTCTGACTAATTTGCAAAAACAAAAAATAAATATTAATGCGTTTAAATTTCTAGACTAATCACATGCGTTAATATGTTAATATTGACAGCTTTAAACAACAGGCACTTTTATGATTTGAATTTCTGTTTACCCTCATTATAAGAGCATAAAAAACGCAAAAGGTCACAAAGTATCTTCATGGTTTGATGTACATACTGTAGAACCTGGATCAATTGATGTTTGATGTTTGAACTCCATCGATTTCAGCCCGTATCCTGGAAGCCCCGCCCCTTTCCAATCTCACAACAGCAATATTTTTCCCATGATGTTCTCGCCTTGACTTGTATCAGATGTTTATGCGTGAAAGATGAAAAGTGCTGATGTGGCCTTTCTTTGCACCACGGTGAACGGAGAAGGTTTTGAGCTCATGAATATGAAAATGAGTGTATGTTTGATTTAGCTAACATTAGAGGAGGAAAAGTGAACCGTACCGTATATAAACACTGCAGGGTGTTCATTCAGCACTGTCTACTGTATATTTAATGGGTTAGGTGTATATATTAGGGATAAGGGATTGATCTTTCACGTATATACAGTACTGTATGTTTGATTTTTTTCGTCAAAATATACAGAAAGAAATTAATAAATACCATTTTAAAATGAAACTACATTAGGATTACGAGGCATCAGAAAGAATCTTAGACTTTAAGGAAAAAAGTCATGCTAATAATAGTGCTAATTTCACAGCAAAAATTCCTGTGTTGAATCAACACTACAGTGTCGATAGAGGTCCAGCTGGACTGAAATGAATTCTGAAAGTTATAAATCAAGACTGAGGGGTGTAGATGCTGTGAAACGTATCAACCGCTTAGGGAAGGGAAAGCTGCCTTACACACACTTTTCTATTAATTGCTGTGTATAACATTTTTTCTCTGGATTATGAAGAACCCTGGGACTCGGCTATCCTCAACTGGACCGTCCCTTGGAGTTTGGAAGATTTCTGAGCAGATTGACTTTGTGCTGACCGCAGCTTGACACATGGGTGCTCGGTATTAAACTCCAGCCCCAGCATGCAGAGTTAAACCCCAACAGCGTATCCAGGGAATCTCCTTACCGCTGCTCCTGACAGACAGGTCTGATAATCGTCTCCAAAACACAGCACTTTTCCCCAAATCCCCCAGCGCACTGTTTAAGCATCGCTAATCACTGATAGCGTATTGACTCATGCCCCGTGAACACCCCCATCCAAAGCCGTGTGATTGTTTTGATTAGGATTTGAACTTCATTTCAGGCGGCCAGACGGCCGTATTGATACGGACCGCTCCAGATTGGATTTGTACGCTATTACTTGATGAACGCTGCAAGGTGCAATTCAGTCACGCGTGCTCGGTATAATGACAACATGATTATTTAACCCTTTTCTAGTTGTGATTGAGCTTTATAATAATATTATTATTAATAATAATAAAAATAACAATAGTATTGAGTCTTATAAATCATACAATAGTTGTCACAATGTGCTTGTATAAGGTGTCCTCATGTATTCATGTCATCCTTTCTGCGCTTATCTTTTATGTAAAGTTTGTATCGGTTGTTGCATAAGGATACAAAAGTTTATATAGGGTTATGTCAAGTGTCATAAAGCTCTTACTGTATGTAGGACATGTCATGCAGCCTTATGGACACTGCCCTTTAATATGCACAATGTACAGAAATGACCAATAGGACAAAAAAGACAATAAAGTAATAAAGGAGAATGCTAATTTTAAATATGATAAAGGTTTAATGTATGGTCATAAATGGTGTATGTAGGCATTGTGTAGTGACACAATGATTTAAATAAGTGTATATCAGTTGTCATAAGCACTGATTGTAGGTAGGAGGTATGACTGGTACAATTAAGAAAGGGAAATGTGTTGATAGTGTTATAAAGGATTAAGTAGGGGTTTGTCAGGTCTCATGAAGCACTTATTCAGGATGTGACGTATTCATGCAGCCTTATGATCACTGTTTTAACATTTTATTTTATTTATTATTAGTTTGTTTGGTTATTTTTATGAAATAGTCGTCATAAATGAGTAAGCATTATGTAGTGTTATGTCAGTTTTGGAGATTAATAGCACTTGTCGTAAATTCTTTATTGAAGAGGTCTTATGTAGCCTTATGAACACTGTACTTGAGTAAGAAATCACAGCATAGTGAATAATGATGAGCGTATGCATGATTCATACGTATTGTATAGTGTTATGAATGTGCAAATATATATGTAGGCTTTATGTACTGTATGGTTATGTAGGTTTATGAATTTTTAATTAGGTTGTTGTCAGTTTTCATAAAATGTTTATGTAGGCTATACATATGTAGCTTTTTAAATGGTTATGTCAGTTGTCACAACGTGGTATGTTATGAATGTATATTTTACGAAAGTTTAAGTACGTTTTTGTCAGTTGTCATAAAAGTGGTTATGTGGGGTTTTTTTGTATTTTGATTTTTAATTGTTAAGTATGTTTATGTCTCTTGCCATATAGTGGATATGTTGGCTTTATTTATGTAGTTTAAGGAATGTTTATGCATGTACAGTATATATTAGTTGCCATGAAACACTTTTGTATGTAGCTATCATGAAGGCTTATGAACTGTAACATTAAGTATTACAGCAATAAAAGTAACTGGCTTTACTTTTACTACTTGCCATGAATGGCTTATGTATGCATCATGAATGTAGTCTCTGAATGTCTAGCTTCATCAGCATCCTTAGTTTTCATGTTGTAATAACATGATGAATAATGATAAGTAATTAATGAGTGAATGTAAGAATTGTGTAACATTGGAATATGACATGAAATTAGAAAAATATAAAAACAACCATAAACCACTTATGAATCAGGGCTTTAGAGTTTTCCAGACTAGTTGAAGTTTAAGCTGATTAAAATGTGTCTTCTCCTCAGGTGATCGAGACGGTGAGCGCGGTGGATAAAGACGAGCCTCCCAGCGGCCATCGCTTCTTCTTCTCCCTGACTGCCGAGGCTGCCGGGAACCACAACTTCACCCTGCGGGACAACAAAGGTAGCTTACGCAGCACTGTTTAATGCCTTATCTACTTAAACACACCTGGAAGATGTATTACAACATGTCGTACTTAGACCAGCATTACACTGATGTATAAACCTCTTTCCTGCAAAACACAGAGCACGATAACAAGTGTTCCAAAAATAAGTCTGGTTGTGTTTTTTTTTTTTTTTTTGCACTTGCAACATTTCGAACCAGAGATAATCAAGAGACATGACATCTACTGAACATGAGCCCATCATGACAACTGTCATGTCATAAGCCTTTATAAGGGGGGGGGAGGTTAGGGTTAGGCCATGAATGTTTAAGTAGGATTATGTCAGTTAGTTGTGTAGCCTTACGAACGCTGCTTACGAATAAAGTATTATAACTATACCAGTTGTCATAGACAGCTTACTAAGTGTTATGAATGTCTAAGAAGTTTTACGTCATTTGTCACCTAATAAACTCTACTCAAAGATAATACAGCATATGCAGGCATTATGTAGTGCTATGAAGGGCTTATTGCAGGTGTCCTGCAGTGCTATGAACATTTACAGTAAGTAGGCCTATGTCAGTTTTCATGTAGCCTTATGAACGCTTCTTAGCCAAAAAAAACAAAGGTTCACGTCAGTTGTCATAGCCGGATTATGCAGGCATCATATGTCGTTATGAATACTTTTTTTTTTTTGTACTAACCCTGACACAAGACTCTGATCTGTCTAGTTTCTTTTCACACCTCATTTCTTTCCCCCAGTAATCTCCGTCCACTTCCCATCTTATCTTTTCTTCTCCTGTCTTCTGCTCAGATAACACAGCGTCCATCCTGACAAAGCGTGGAGGATTTCACAGGCGAGAGCAGCCCCTGTACCGTCTGCCCGTGCTGATAGTGGACAGCGGGAGTCCGTCTCTCAGTAGCACTAACACTCTGTCCATCCGAGTGTGCGAGTGCGACTCTGATGGTGCTCCACAGGCGTGCGGCACCGAGGCCTTTCCCCTGACGGCCGGACTCAGCACCGGAGCGCTCACAGCCATCCTGGCCTGCATCATGACACTGCTCGGTAAGAATCCAGCAGCAGCATCACTGGGATCATGAACCCCAAGCCACGAGCATCATTATAATCATTATCTCTCAATAGGAAGTGTTATTACCTCAAACACCATCATCTTTAGGAACATAACCTACATAACTAGCACCGGCGTTCTCATCTTACATAACCCCCATCTGTTCATCATCATCGTCATCATCACCAGAGTTACAAACACCAACAATACCACCATAGGCACTACGATAATTATTACTACCCTGGGTACTTTCATTATCATCATCATCATCATCATCATCATCACTGTGATCATGGCCTTAACTTATTACCATTATTATAACACAAAAACAAGAACGTCAAACACCATCATCTTCAGGAACATCACCAACACATCATCATCATCATCATCACAAACAGTGTTACTACTACCAACGGTACCACTTTAGGCACTAACATCATTATTACTACCCTGGGTACTTTCTTCATCATCATCATCATCGTTATGATCATGACCCTAACCCATTATTATATCAAAATGTTTAATTAAATGTTAAACACCATCATCATCATCAGCACCAACAATGTTACTACGCACCAAAAATAGGCGCTACCATTATTATTTATATCAGGGGTACTTTCATCATCAGTATCACCATCATCATCATCATCACCAGGATCATCATTGATAACAATTATTATTATTATTATTATTATTATTATTATTATAACAATAATATTAAATTTTAAACATTATCATCTTCATGGACATCACCACCATAACCACCACCTGAATACCACCAAAAATAACATTATAGGCACTAACGTCATTATTACTACCCTGGGTCCTTTCATCATCATCATCATCATTAGCGTCGTTGTCATCATCATCATCACTATAATCATAACCCATAACTTTTATTGTTATATTAAAATAACAAGAGTGTTAAACTGCAAATACCATCAACTTCAGGAACATCACCAACATCAGCATCATTATTACTATCATGCATACTTTAATTCTCATCATCATCATCATCACTACTACAGTCACTGTCATTAAACATCACCACTATTATTACATCCACCAAAATTATTCACCACATCATCAACACTATCATCACCAACACAACCACAATCACCACTACAATCATCTCCCATCATCAGTACCATCCTCTCAATCATCACCACCAGACCCAAGATCAACATGACCTCATCCATCACCTCCACAATCATCACTGTCATCACACGTTTTTCTCTCAGCACATCGGAGGTTCACATGGCTGTCTGTAGTCTAATAGAAATTCAGTTTTTACATCAGCCGCAGCGTGTTTCAGCTCCCTATCGGCTAATTGAGAAGAAACAAATAGAAAGCCAATTACACAGCAAGGACGTTGTCTCATCATTTCGGATGTTTGTTTGTTTGCTTCTCTTCTCCTCATTGTCTTCATTAAGGCATAAACTGATTCGAAATGAACTTGTTTCTGTGTATGTGTGTGTGTGTGTGGGTGGGGGGGAAAAATTATTAATTACAGTTAAACTGGCTCGTGGGAGAAATGCCATGCTTTATGACGGAATAACGTCGGTTAATTACATTGCTGATTTCCAAGAGTACATTAGATCCATTAGATTTGATTGATCGTGCATCGTCTCACG
Organism: Clarias gariepinus; assembly: GCF_024256425.1. Lineage (NCBI taxonomy): Eukaryota > Metazoa > Chordata > Actinopteri > Siluriformes > Clariidae > Clarias > Clarias gariepinus. The sequence goes on along the minus strand of NC_071124.1, from coordinate 3,711,418 downwards.
CTGTTGATACTTGTCGCACCGGTGCACTCGGGCGGTTTAACCAGATTCAAGCTGTGAAGGACGCACGCCGCGTATTGGAGGACGCGTTTGCGTTGGTGGTGACGCGGCAGATTAGTGTTTAGCGGCTTTGTTAGCTGATTGCTTGACGAGTGGCCCTTATTCCCGAGCCTGCGCTATTCAGGTAGCTGATTGATCGAGCTCAGGATGATTGTCGAGCTGAGGATTCGCGAACGAGTGAATATAGCGCTGATGGATAAACGAGTTCATGATTATTGTATTGTCGGTGCGTCTTTCCGATCGGATTAGCGTGGATTGGGTACCTGACCTTCTGGGTGTCTCTGGCTGTACTGAAGCTTTGACGTCACAATGGTTTTCGGTCATTCGTCTAAAAATTGTAGAAGAACGGTTTGTTAAGTGGACGGCTAATGCGTTTATTTTTTAATTTTAGCCTTGTAACTCACATGCATTCTTTCTTATCCTTTTTTTTCTCGTTTTCATTAGGCAGGAAGGTCACCTCGTATTTCTCTAACACTGTATATCAAGTCTGCCTGTTATGACTTGACCAGTACTACATTTTTGAAAAATGAATAATACCTGTGATAAATGAGTGTGCTATCCATCCAGTTGTAGGTATGTTTAATGTTGTGGAACCAGGAAACAAATAAGTTCCTGTTTTTCATCATACGTACTGTAGATATCTCGCCCGCTCCTCTTTTTTCATTCTTTTTCTTTTTCTGATTTAAATGTGCCACTTGTGCCGCATAAACATGTCTGTCCTGGTGATAGAGGAACATTACGAATCTTTAATTTGTGACACTCCTTAATGATCAAACAATATTATTAATGATTATACACTTTTCTTTAAAAAAATAATAAATAATTTGTTCTTAATTAGAGAATGAGCTGTAGCTATCGAAACCTTACTACGAAAAATGCATTGATCCTCCGACCAATCAGATTTAAGAATCTCATAAACATCACTACGGTTTGCATTGAAACATGACGTTACATTGTTTCATTTTATTTATCCGTCTGGCTGATGAGCTTCGCTGCACTTCAGTCCCTTTTGATTTTTCCCCCCTCCCGACGCTATGGAAACGACGAAGCAACAAATAAAAACAGTGCGAAAGAAATCCTCAAAACACGACGCGAGAGGGATTTTAGAGAGGATGCCGGCTCTGGCTAGCTTCAGTCAGTCTTAATTAAACTGCGCAGACGACAGCTCTTCTCCCTCGTCTCTCTGTCCGAGGGAAACAACAAAACAAAAGGACGCAATCACACTGCAATCTGTTGACTGATTGCACCCCACTGAGAGGCCATCAAGGCTTGGAAGCCCAAACCATGAGTCAGAACTCGTCAGACGGTACGTGAGCTAGTGTGTGTGTGTGTGCACGTGTGTGTGTGCGCGAGAGACGGTCTCCATCAGCTAGAATAAAACTGGACCAATGAAGCTACTATGTCTCTTTTGGAGTTTTTTTTTCTTGTGGTAATACTGTGTATTTAGAAAAAAAAAATGAAACGTTGAATAGGTCAAAAATCCAGCTGCAAATTTAGGAAATCAATCGTGTCTACTGTCTTGCTTCCTACATAGCTTCTAAACATTCTGCAAGCCAGCAAAAAGATTTACAGTGGAGAAGATAAATTAGGATTGAATGAGAGACATGTGCCTAAAGATGCAGTTTAGAAATGGGTGGTTTATGTAAGAACCTCAGCAGCGACCTCGTTTCCCCTCTCGTCTGTTCCCACCACCAGCAGCATACAGTATACAGTACACTAATCACGGGTCTGATCATCTCTCATCATCTGCACCTGTTTCTCACTGCTTCATGCCTTAAGTTACTTTAGATGGGTTTTTTGCCTGAATGATTTATAGGTCACTCTCTGGTTTATCAAACACAAGACATCCCTCGGAAACTGCTCAGGTCCAGGGATAAGACTGAAAATTTGAGAGAAAAAGTCCTTCAGGAAGCCTGGAGAACTATTCCTGAACAAGAAACTCAGGCTCCTTATAAGCTAATTATTGAAAAAGAAACAAAAAAAAAACGAGGGCCGGGTTTTTTGAGCAGTGACTAATGTGTTGGCTCAGGTGGCAAAGGCTCTAGGTTGTTGGTTTGGGGTTCTAAGGATCTGAGTTTGAGCCCCGCTGTCTCTGAGGTTGCCACACCCCATATCACCCGGACACCGCACGCAGTGCCGGGCCCAAGCCTGGATAAAATGGGAGGGTTGTGTCAGAAAGGGCATCTGGCTGTGTGCAGATCAGATGCTCCACTGATATCTTCAGTACTGAAGAGTTGCACTTTTCCTGGTTACAAAAAAAAGCTGTGTTTTCCTTCTTTATTTTTTTATTTAAAATTTTTCTTTTATAGCTTCTCTAGCAAGTGGCACGGTGGTGTAGTGGTTAGCACTTGCACCTCCAGCGTCCGGGTTTGATTCCCGGCTAGGCTCAATTTTCGTCTCTGTGTGCGTGGAGTTTGCATGTTCTCCCCGTGCTTGGTGGGTTTCCTCCGGGTTCTCCGGTTTCCTCCCACAGTTCAAAGACCTGCAGATCAGGAAAATTGGCGTTCCCAAATTGCCCGTAGTGTGTGTATGTGCGTGTGCCTTGCGATGGATTGGCACCCTGTCCAGGGTGTACCCTGCCTCGTGCCCTAAGCCTCCAGGTCCAGGATAAAGCGGTATAGACGATAAGTAAGTGAGTGAGCTTCTCTAGCATAAGCGAGTAAAGGAAGCAACTCGGTCTACCGATGTTCCACAACAATAAAACCGACTATAAAGGGAGAAGACTTAAGTCCTACTTAACATTGTTCATTATATAAAAGTCGCAGTCACAGTATAGGCTAACACATTAGTCTGTAAAAGGTGACAGGGTTGCCAGATAGTGTTTTACAAAATCTTTTTTGGACGATGTTACAGCTAATTTTATTAATCCTACATTCATATCTGGAGACAAATAATCATGAGTCGATGGCTATAAATGTGATGCAGATCGACCTGCTTATTGGAAACGGTTCAATCTGGCAACATAAAGGGATTACTTTCTCTCTCTCTCTCTCTCTCTCTCTCTTTCTCTCAAATCCTGTTAGTGGTTGTGTGTGTGTGTTTTCTTTGCAGTAATTCCCTTAAAAGTTAACCATGATATTAATCCCTCTGTGCCCCTGTCCGATTGCTGCCAAGAATCCGTGTCTCTCATAGCATTAAAACTAGGAAAATAAAAAAACAAAAACAAAACATTTTTTTTTGGCTGTGTGCATATTGTCAGCTGAAAAAAAAAAAAAAAAAAACCCCTCATACTGTGTCTTGTTGGTGATTGAACGGAGACGAGGGAGGACACAGTGAGTGTGTGGATATATAGGGGGGTGGATGTGGTATAGAGATGGAACAGATTTTTTTTCCCTCTGGGTTTCTGAATAATAAATCAACAGGCATTGTGCCCCGCTGTCAGTCCTGTTATAATCCGAACAGTAGGGTTCCTGTGCAAGCTCGCTACACAATGCAGCAAACACAAGGAGTGATCCGAGAAAGAGAGAGGGAAAGAAAAAAAAACACTTACCCAGCTCATGAAGGACTTCTGTCCAAACCATGTGTGTCTATATGAGTGTGTTTGTGGTTGTGTGTGTGTTTGTGTGTGTGTGTGTGTGTGTGTGTGCAGTTTCCAGAGAAACGGGATGTTTCGGATTTAAGTCATTCATCCTCCGAGTACAGAGTGTGTCTGCAAAGCTGTAGGAGGTGAAACCAGTTGATATTCAACATTTGCGGATGTTTAAAGCGTGACATTCACTCCGCAGGGTTCCGCACTTCTTTCCACCAACTCCTTCGTCTTTAATATCAACAGAACTGCCTTTCGTGTTAATTTAATCTCTTCGAGAAAGCGGCATTAACAACTCCTAATTGTTGCTATAGCTGTTAAGTTTTTCCTCGCTTCGGCGCTGCTATAGCAACAGCCTCACCGTTACGCTCGGTGTGTTTAATCTCGGCAGACGTTTCTTAATAAATGTTTTGATGTGAAATTGGACGGGAAATTAAATGCTTTTTGGGAAAAGAAAAAGCTTGAAACACAATGTTTTCTGGTGGCTAGGGAGATGAAGGTGGGGTATCGGTTAAGCTCTCCTTGGTTAGAAGCGTGAACGTCGCTTTCTACAAAGAAAGACAACGCGGACGTGCAGAAATGCAGACAGGTTTATATGTGTGTATGATTTGAAGAAACATTTCTATGCTGCGTTCTTCACAGAGATTTGTAGACGGAAGGTCAGGCGGTGAATAAGGTCTGCACGTCGGAAATGTGCGTGTACCTGTGACTTTATTTTACAGAAATACAACGAATATATCTTTCAGTGCACAAGCTGGTAAACTAGTTTCAGTACTTACGGTACCGCAACACAATTCCATGATCAAGGTGGTGGTTCCATTACTGACACTTACTGATAGTGGTGGATTGCGTTCACACTCTCCCCGGACCTGTTATACTCTCATTGATGGCTCAAAAGGCTAAAGTTCTTGGTTAGTGGAGGTTATTGGTTGGAAGGTTGGAATTTTCGCCTTGACCCCAACTTCCTGGCATATGCAAAGAAAAAAATCTATTTCTGTGCTGTAAAGTACTGTAAGGATGAGAATCACCAGAGACCGCACCATACGATTTTATCATGATACCTAAGTATATTGCCCAAAGTATTCACTTACCCATCCAAATCGTTGAATTCAGTTGTTCCAATCACTTCTAGGTTACAGATGTACTTTATAAAATCAAGCACCTGACCATACCTAGAGGCAGACCGCTTCTACCAACATTTGTGAAAATGAAAAAAGGGGTCGCTCTCAGGAGCTCAGCGAATTCCAGCGTGGTACTATGGCGGGATGCCACCTGTGCAATACAGCAATACATCCAATCGTGAAATTTCCAAATGGGTAACAAATGGGACTGGGAATGACAACAACTCAGCCACACAGTGTTAGTCCACAGAGCGGGATCAGCGGATGCCGAGACACATAGTGGTCGGCAACTTTTTTCAGAGTCAATAACTACAGACCTCCAAACTTCATGTGGCCTTCAGATGAGCTCAAGAACAGCACGTAGAGAGCCTCATGAGATGAGTTTCCATGGCAGAGAAGCTGCATCCAAGCCTTACAGTATATCACCAACGGCAATGCAAAGCATCGGATACAGTGGTGTAAGGTGTGCCGCCACCGGACTCTAGAGCAGTGGAGATATGTTCTCTAGAGTGACCAATCACGCTTATCTGTCCGGCAATCCGATGAACACGTCTGGGTTTGGTGCTTGCCGGGAGAACGGTACTTGTCTGACTGCATTGTGGGATTATGGTGTGTGGTTGTTTTTCAGGAGTTGGGCTCGGCCCCTTCGTTCCAGTTTTAGGAACTCTTAATGCTTTAGCATACCAAGACTTTTTGGACAATTTCATACTCCTATTTTTGTGGGAACGGTTGGGGACGGGCCCTTCCTGTTCCAACATGACTGCGCACCAGTGCACAAAGCAAAGTCCATAAAGACATGGATGAGCAAGTTTGGTGTGGAAGAACTTGACTGGCTTGAACCTCAACCTGATAGAAGACCTTTGGGATGAATTAGAGCGGAGACTGAGAGTCAGGCCTTCTCGACCAACATCAGTGTCTGACCTCACAGATGCTCTTCTGGAAGAACGGTCAAAAATTTCCATAAACACACTCCTAAAGCTTGTGGAGAGCCTTCACTGAGTTGAAGCTGTTATAGGCGACATCATATTAAACCCTATGGATTAAGAGTTGGATGTTACTCAAGGTCATATATATTTGAAGGTAGACGAGAGTGTCCCACTGTACAAGTGTAAATAACTGCACTCAGGATTACTCCATGTTGTTCTTAAGCGTGATAGCATCTCAACAGTTTTTTGTTTTTCGTTATTAATTAACCAATAATCCGAAGTCTATAAATAACATTTTCATTACAAACATGCGTTATGCAAATGTGATGTATTTTTTGGAATGATACGGCACTGTGTAACATTACGGAATAGCAGCGCCTGTTGTTGTTGTTTTCCTGTCACAGCTCGAGCTCCCTCATTACCCCACGGCTCAGGGTAACAGAGCCGAGAGGTGAGACGAGCCCGCTGCGCTCCTGCCCACAGGTCGCCAGCGTCCCTGTTTCAGCCTCATCTCCTAATGGCTATAACTTCAGAGCCAAGTCTACACCCATACACACGCTCACGAAGATCTAGTACGTGCTCGCGTCCTTCTCGATTTATTCAGAAGCGGCGCGGGCGAGCCTGCGCTGTAAACCACAGCTACCTACAGCACTGCGGTCGTATAAACGTCTCGGCGGGCTCCGGTACATCTCCATTAGCGGACACTGGCCGCGTGGAAGAGAAGCCGGGACTGACAGAGAAACGGCGGTGCATAATCTAGCAGCACTGCATCATTTTTAAGAGGTCGATAAAAACAAGTCCCCCCGCTTCATACATACCGCAAACCCTCACCCTACTCAGTTTGTAAAACTCCCATACACACACACACACACACACACACAAAAAAAAAATCCCGATTGTTGTGTAATTGATTCTGCATGATGGATTGTTTTCTGAATTCAATTACGCTAAATTGGGGATAATGTTAAATTGATCCCCGGCTCGCTGCTGATCATCCATCTTGTGTCAAAACTGCGGCAATGCCGCATCAAGTCTTTAAGCAGTCAGTAACTGTACAGTCTATATAACACTCACGAACCACACAACAGCGGGGTCAATGAAGAGCGCAGCGCTAGGCTTGGCTCTCGTTTCTGGAAAACACTTTGCTGATAAATAGTGGGAGGGTTTGTCCTTTTTTTTCGGCTTGTTTAATGAAGTAATGCACATCGATGGGGTGCGGCCTCGCATCTTCTTCAACGATTTACGGAAAAGCCAGAATTAGGTTTCACCAAAAGTCATTTTTCTCTTACACTTTTCCTGTAAACTCTTTAGAAGAGCCCGCAGGATGCATACATGCGACTTTTTAAATGTCTATAAGTGACCTTGGAAAGCTTTTTGATGTGCATAAATTAGCCTAAGTGAAGGTTTTTTGTTTGTTTGTTTGTTTGTTTTTTTGTGTTGCACGGAAACGTGTCACGACTCAAACGCGATTATCGAACACAAAGACCCAAATGTGAAACTGATTTTTAAAATACAGCTTCCAAACCAGTTTAGAAAGTAAAAGTTGTTGTTTCTTGTTTTGCTCACGTCCGAGTTTGGCCACACCCACTGATCGTTCGTTGTTCACCCCCAGTGGAGTTTGTGTCACTCAGGCGCTTTATAACAGAAGCTCTGAATTTCACATTGTGGGAAAATATTAGGTTATTGATATTAGATCACAATATCTTTATTATTTTGATTATTTTGACTAAATGACTCATTATGGAGACTTATCGTTACTTGTTATTTCAAATTAGTATTTTATTTCACCATACTGTCATTATTTTGACGTATGTTGACTAAAAGTATCTTTTTTTTCTTAATATCTCGTTTTAAATGATTCCATTATTTAGATTTTGTGTCTCATTATTTTGACCTAATATCTTATCATTTTGACATCTCTTTGACATAATAATAATTTTAAGGTTAACATTATTATATTATAATAATATTAATATTTCATTACTTTTATTAAATATCTCATTGTTTTGACTTAATATCTCACAATAATAAATATATCTCATTCCTCCAGTTTCAAATCTGATGATTTACTTATAATAATAATATTATATATATATATATATATATATATATATATATATATATATATATATATATATTATTAATTAAGTAATATATAAATAATAATATTACTTAATATCTATTTTTTGACTAAATATATAATTATTTTGACTTAACTCATTGTCTTAACTTAATGTCTCATCTGAATTATGACTACAAATCTCATTATGTTGACGTATTATCATATTGTCTTAAATTATCTTATCTCATTATGTTAATTATCCCTTTTTCAACTCAATATCTCGTTCCTTTGACTTAATATCCTGGCAAAATAAAATGTATTCAATTATTTTTAAAAGCTCTGTATGTTTTAAAGGAATATTATTGAACCTAAATATCTAATTATTTTGACTTAATTTCAGTATATTGAGTCATTATTGCAAGATTAAATTTTATTATTTCATGTTTCTATGTGTTATTATTTAAAGATGCAAGTTTTTTTTTGCATTTAATTGCAATATTTTATCATTCCATGTTAATATCACATGATTTTAACTAGTCTTTTTTTATATAAATTAATTAAAAATGACTTATTTGGAGGAATAGAGTCGAAGTTTTTCCGCGTAACTGAATTCCACTAAAGCAGCGCCCGCTTAAATTTTTATTTTGGGAAACAGCATGTAGAATAGAAATATTATGACTATGAACTAATCTCACATCATTTAATTAGCTGTGTTCCTGACAAACTGTGTGAGTGTGTTATATACAGTATGATGACAGAAATACAAAATAAGGTGTCAGAAATGATAGATAAGTCAAAATAATGACATGTTGCAATAGCGACATGCTAAGCTGAAATAATGAAATCATACCTCGAAATGATAACGATGAGATAATAAGTCAAACTAATGAGTTATTAAGTCAAGATAATGCCAAAGCACTTTATCTTGCGGTTCAGGACCTTTTCCTTGTACTGGGTCTTGGCACGTGTTAAAGTCTCGAGTCTCCGTCATCATGAGGTCTGATGTGTGATCTGCTTTTTCACGTCACACAATGACAAAGACTTCACGCACGCCTCTGATCTCATGAGGCAGTTTATTTCCAGGGTGGATTCTCAGAGAAGCAGGCAGCGACCCCAAACAGCATGCGCCTGCATGTATACACAGGGTACTCATTTGTTTATGCACAAAAACATCACAATAATGCTTTTTTTTTTTTTGCCCTCTAGCAGGTGATGTGACTCACACGGCAACGTGATGCCGACGCTATTCTTTGTGCAGCACTTAATTGCGCCATCTGCTTACTGTGCGAAACACATGTATAGAGACGTCAGTGTGTATGGTGAAATCACACACTTTGGAGGCGATCATGCTTGAGGAATAAAGCAGGATGCTGTTGATAAAGACGTCTGGAACATTTTAATAGCTTATAAAGTATTCATGTCATTTCTGAATTAAGGGATTTTGTTTATCTTAACACATCTGGATTCAGTTCTTTGATTAAGACGCTGGAGTATTTATCACAATAAAAATGGGAAAATTAAAAATAATCTAATACAGAGTGAGTGTCAGCGTTGCCCCCTAATGGCCTAAATCGACCGCTGGACCGAATTTAATGATCAGACAGAGATTCTAAGAGTCCTTAGATCTCAGCCTGAAGTTTAATCTGCACCATCAGTAAAATCTAAATGTTGATGTTATGAACAGTTACGTGTGGGATTTAATAATCTATTTTAAAATAATCTACTAATGCGCTACTGTCTCAATGTAAACAAACACCTGCACCAATAGATATTAATTAGAAAAGATAAAGTGAATATTTTTACTGGGATTAGTTCATATTTTCACTTTGGCTGAAATAACAGCGCTGAAGTGGTATAAGTGAATTTTAACACGCTGGAGTGGTTTTAAGACAAAACTTCATCTTTATCCTTATAGCTTTAACATTTTAAATGTTTGTCGAGCTCTAACTCTGTTCCTATACAGTACACAGATATACCAACAGGTACCAGCGCTAGTTTATCATAAATAGCGGTTTAAGCTAGGAGAATAATTTTAGCGCCACCTGTCTGCTGAAAAAGGACTTACGAGTTCTTTGGAAGAAGTTCTTTGAAAAGTTTTTAACCAAAAATTACTTAAAAAAAAAAAAAAAAAAAACGGAACTTAGTAACAATTTTACCAGTTAAAGAAAATAAGCTTAAGATTCTCTCTTCTTTAAATTTTATTTTTATTAGTGAGCACGGTTTAAATGAAATGATGTTTTCTAAAGAAGTCCTAATAAGTAAACAATAGAATGAATTATCTTGTGTCGCTTGGTGTGTGTAATGAAGCGGAGTTACCGTTACCATTCGGAAGATGATTATTGTTCCATAACAGCACACCCTGTCGTGATTTACGCCCCGCCGTTTTTACCATAGAAACAATAACGCACGATGATGTAATGTCTGGTATATGAGCGCTAAACATGCAGCTTTTATTATGAGCACAGTTACCGTTAGCTTATATAAGTATTAGCTTAAAATTAAAACAGCTTCTGTGTGAAGGGTCTGTGAAGCTCGCAGGCTTATATTTAGGTCAGGAAAGTTCTTTTGATCTTTGTTCGTCGTCCAGGATGTGTGTGTATGTGTGTGTGTGTGTGTATATATGTGTGTGTGTGCATTCGCTACTTTCCAGGCTACTTTCCCAGTCTCTCAGCTTTTCTAGCCCTGGGAACGTACACCATGCCCTGGGATGAAATATAAGACCAGTGCACCATTTTTCACACTCTCCACGGCAATCCGATGGACGGATCATTAGGTGTTTACAACACACACACACACACACACACACACACTCATACTCACACACACACACAAATTCAATGGCTCTCTCTTTCTTCCTCCTCCACTCCCCTCACATCTCTCTTCCTCCTCCTCTCTCCATCAGCCCGTCTCGTCTCCCCTGTGTTCGCACTTCACACACCCGGGCCGCTGCTCGCGTTCAGGAGGGAGCCGCCGCTGTCGGGTCGGCGCTGTTATCTCTCACGCGCCCGCGTGAACGATGAACACTCGTTTTACGCCGAGAGAAGCACATTACGCTCCGGATCATACTTTACCAGCTTGCTGTCTACACGCTCTGAGATTTCTCCATGCTATATTTCAGAAGGATTTCCTGTTTACCTCGTTTTTTTTCTCCTTCCTAGCTACGCCTTGTGCACGCCACCAATCATACTTAGCGCCTGTCTCGCCTGATTAGTCTCGTTGTTTAGGTTTATTTTTTTCCACACTTTCTCTTTTATTATTTGTTTATTATAGCAAGAGCGATGCAACAAGTGACACCAAGAGTGTTTTTGCGATTTTTTACTTTTTACGCAAATCCGGTGTGACGAATCTAAATGAAGGTGCAAATAAATCCTGGCTCCTGATTGGTTGATTCACAAGGGTGCATCACTGGTGATATGGTGATTTTTTTTTAGGAAAGGATTTTGATCTTTGGATTGAAGGAGCCTCCAGTTTCAGTTCTTCAGAACAGATTGAAAGTTATATTAATGAATAAAATCGACGTGTTTGCCACTTTCCCGCTGTTTATTTTCCTGTCGCACAACAAAGCCAGACCTTTGATCTTTATACTCCATTTCACATCCCCTTCCTTTTTAAAACTCTCCTGTGTGTATATTTTATTCCGCTCTGACGTCCCAGCCTTTCGTTGTAATCATACAAGTGCTAAACGGTTTCCTTTATAGTGTCGTGACATTAGTATCGGCTGCTGTTTATCATCCCGGGTGACGTGTGTGACCCCTGCGTTCAGGCCGGATCGTGGATTTTGACTGATGTATAATCCTCCCTCATTTGGCCGGTGCAGCAGGCATATGCCCGCATTGTAAAACAGGATTTAGTGTCAGACCATATGTGTGTGTGTGTGTGTGTGTGTGTGTGTGTGAGTGAGAGAGAGAGAGAGAGAGAGAGAGTGCAGGGTGACCGTTTAAGTTTTGTATTTATGACACATTTCTACCTGTAAATCTCACCTTTAAATAATCAGGCCGTGTGTTTAGAGCTGCGGGTGGAGGACCAACGTCGGCTAGCGAAGGTTACTCTTAGTGTGTGTGTGTGTGTGTGTGTGTGTGTGTGTGTGTGTGGAGTGTCAAAATGACCCCAGGAGTGTGATTAGATTTCAAAAGGCCTGGGCTGTGTTTATTTATGTGTGTGTGTGTGTGTGTGTGTGTGTGTGTGTGAGTAAGTGTGCTGGTGATGACCAGATGTCCCCAGAAGAGTAATTAAGTTCCAGAAAACTAGCCTGTGTGTGTGTGTGTGTGTGTGTTAAATGTGTAGTGAAACTCTATTAAAATGGTGTGTGTGTGTGTGTGTGTGTATCTGTTTATTTAAAGTGAAGTTAAATTCCATTACAATGGCTTGTGTGTGTGTGTGTGTGTGTGTGTGTTTGATGTGTAGTAAAATATTTTTAAAATAGTGTGTGTGTGTGTGTGTGTGTGTGTGTGTGTGTATGGCATGTGTGTATGTGTGTGTGTGTGCTGGCTGGAACAAAGTGTCCCAAAAAGTGTACTAAAATTTAATTGCAATGACTTTTTTTTTTTTTGTATGTGTGTGTGTGTGTGTGTGTGTGTGTGTGTGTGTGTGTGTCAGGACAAAATACCCAAAAAGATAAGTTAATTTCCATTACACTGCATTATGCATGTGTGTGTGTGTGTGTGTGTGTGTGTTTATTGGATGTGTAGTAAAATTCTTTCAAAATGGTGTGTGTGTGTGTGTGTGCGTGTGCGTGTGTGACATCATCACGAAACCGATGTGTCGATCCGAATCACGATTTTATTCAGATTCTAAACAAATTTAGAACATAATTCGAATAGAATAAAATTTAGAACATAATTCATTCTCAATATTTTCTGCCTGCTAACATGGGAATAGTTTAGAGCGCCACCTGTAGGATTATAGAGGAAAGGCACTATTTTACCACCTTAAATGCATACATGTATACATTTATTATTAGATTTTAAAAGAATCGATCTTGTAGCCAGTGTGAATAAAAATAGTAAAGAAATAATAAATTAGGAGTAAAACGGTGATTACACTCATTATTTATTCTTCTCCTCTTTACTTACGTCCTTTAGTTCTCGCAGGATCAGTCTGCCTAAACATCTTAATGTCTTTTTAATTCTCTACTCCTGCTCTGTGAAAAGTCAATATTTCCTCATTCAGGCTGTCTCAGCGCTGCGTTTCCTCTGATCCTCGTTTACTCCTGCCTGAGAGACGCTTGATTTTTGCTTTAACAAAGTAAATGTATGTTTTTTTTTTATGTCAGTCGACGCTTTAATGACCGATAAATTATGGGAGGTGAAGGAGGAGGTGAACGTTTGATCGTTAGGTAAATGAGAGATGCTCTGTGCTAACAGGATCGAAAAAAAAATCCTTGTATCAAAGTGATATTTAGCATATTTTACAAAAAAAAATAATAAAAAACATAGCCGCATGCCTCATTTAAGGCTTGACTCCGCCCCATTCCATCATTTGTTGATCTCAGTGATCGTGTTCAGGTGTTTAGTGTTAATTTCTTCGTCTTTAAATACTAAATGTTCTTTTATCTTATTTATGGTAAGAGTGTTTTGGAGAAGTTTGGTTTGTGATTGTGTTTCCTGCTCTTGACTTTGTTTACGTTTTCATTTCATTTCTAAGTGTGATTTAAACCCCACTATGGGTTATATTTCTATCGTTATGATTTTTAGATTAGATTAGGCAACTTTTTGCACAGTGGGAAAAAAAAAAACACCAGTAATTTTTTATAATCTGAAAAGGAAGCTCAAGAAGCCGAATTAAAAAAAAGTGCATAACGCGATTCTGAATATGTTGAACTTTCACAACGTAAAAATTAACCTTACATTTGGACTTCCTGAGTTTAAACATGGACCAAAAAGTTTACATCTTTACATTTTAAAATTAATATTAAAATTTAATTTAAATTAAACTTATCTGCACAAATATGAACAGAAAACGTCATTTATTTATTCCCTTATTTTGCCTTTCACATCGATTCATCAAAAGGAAAAATCCCCAACGCAGAGCTGTCTCGCGTATCATAATTGCAGGGTAATTGCTATGACAAAATCATAAATATTGGCACCTTTGCAACAGGAACACATATTGGTAGATAAATTTTAACCCTTAATCCAGTGAAAGGTAACTCCCATGAGATTTGTTTATTTTGTGGGTTTTTTTTGTATTATTGCATATTATTCAGTAAAAAATATTACTTTTTTATATACAGTAGGTGTATAAGGTGTATGTTTTTATATACTGTAGACCCTATTCCTGGGCGAGACAATATATACAGTAGGGTACGGTAACTTGACTGTCTTTTATTCGCAACATAAAAATGACAACAATGAAAATGTAAAAAAAATTAAAGAAGTAAAAAAAACAAACAAAAAAAATCCTGAAATTTTAAAACTCTGCAATATTTCAGTGAGTGCACTATAAAGGATATGGTTCCTGAATCATCTAGGGTAATAATGTGTACAGTATATATAATTTTAATTTAATTCTAAAAAAAAAACATTTTTTTTGCAAACTGTTTGCATTCAGTCTAAAGGGTGTGCAAACTTTTGCACTGAAGCTCTTCAACATGATATAATCCCTCATTGTGTACTTTAAAGGCTTTTTAAATTTATTGTTCTTCATTTCCATCTGATCTCGTTCTAAGTTCTGTCTTGTCTAATCTAGCCTTGTCTAATAGACTGCCTGAATAAAAACTATAAATATTGGCACCTTTACCATAGGAGCTCATGTTTATAGATAAATTGTAAGGTATTTGATGGTGGTGGGTTTTTTTCACACTGAAGGGTGTGTTAACTTTTGCACTGAAAAACATCCTGATGCAAAAACATAATATACTATCCGACTGTATTCTAACGTTGATAGTTATTGTAGTAGTTCTACTAGGAACGTTAAATAGACCAGGACTTGATGCTCATTTCTCACTTGTAGGTTTCCTTTTTTTTTTTTTTTTGTTGCGAGTACTTTTGTATATTTCTGGGGCCATTTCAGGACACACCGATTGTCTGTGCTCACACCATCCGTGATGAACCACCTCTCCTCCTCTTCCAGATGTGATTTGAAAGCAACCACATCCCCATCTGATGAACATATTCATAAACCTAATGTACCTGATCGGACTTAATTGAACCGCACACGTGGAGATAATACACGTCGCCTCGTATGTGGTACACGAAATTCAAAAGCCTGGAAGTAATAGAAATGTTCTCCGGTGCATTAAACAAGAAGAAAGTGTTTGTGCGGTGCCATAAATACGCTGGCGATAGCATCGCCCGGGCGCTCTGCGAGGCCGTGCTTTATCTGCCCGCCGTAAATAGACCGCTGTCTCCAGGCACCGGTTTGTTTTTCTAAAGGGTCGGAGGCTAAAAGGGTTTTAATCTGCATTCTGTCACTTGATTGTTTTAATGGTATCTGATCAGGCTTTGAAACAATACTGTTGTTTCAAATGATATTTTAATAAGGCTGTTTATTTCTAATTTAATACTAATTGCAAATGAGTAATTAGTAAAAAGCAACAAATGTTCTGTTGTTTTTTTTATTTTTTATAATCATACATTTATCAGTTATTAATTTTCCACACAACAGTGTCCATGTTTTTGTCTCTTTATCTCCAGAGAGTTGTCTCCTTAACAGCTTTGTTTTATTCTGTCTGATGTATTTGTTCAAATTGCGTTTCTATAACATTTGTTCAACCAGATTGGATAAAGCGAAATAGAATTGAGCCAAAGCACCAACACTAAAGGTGCATCATGTCTGATCTCTCCATTTTGTAATATCTTTGGGATTTTTTTGTTTTTTTTTCAATATATTTTCTATATAATACAGTTTGTGATCCATAATACCTTTTCCAGATTATGTCTGATCTCATTTCCTCAGTATTAGATCAACTCGTCCATCTGTCCTCTGGTGTGTTTATTTTTTTCCCGCTTGATCTTTAATTCTGCTTCATTTACATCCGATGTTCTGTATCATCTAAAATAATAATCGTTTATCAGTGTGTCTAATCATAGATGTGATCTTTTAACCTTGTTTCTGATCTGTAATATGAGTTCTTTCTTCTTTTCCGCGCAGTGCTCGTGTTGTTGATCGTGACGGTACGCCGGAGAAAGAAGGAGCCTCTGATCGTGGACGACGAGCGAGACGTACGAGAGAACATCGTGCGCTACGATGACGAGGGCGGCGGAGAGGAAGACACAGAGGCTTTCGACATGGCGGCTCTGCGCCATCTCAATGCCACGCGGGAGAGCAAAACGCGACGTGACGTGACCCCCGACATGCCCGCCGTACCCACCCTGTACCACAGCCGCCCCCCGCCGTACAAAATGGCCCCCGATAACGGCGTTTTCCGCGAGTTCATATGGGAACGGTTGAAGGAGGCGGACGTGGATCCTTCAGCTCCACCGTACGACTCACTCCAGACGTACGCCTTCGAGGGCAGCGGCTCTGCGGCGCAGTCGCTCAGCTCCCTCGAGTCGCTCAGCACCGACTCGGAGCACAACTATGACTTCCTGAGCGACTGGGGGCCACGTTTCAAAAAGCTGGCGGATCTCTACGGCCATGCCGAAACCAGCAACGTGTTCTCCTCCTAGCTGAGGGGGGTCGGTTTGTCAACAAAAATTAAAACAAAAAACAAAAAAACGAACAGTCACCGAGTGCCAATGACTCACCAGTCCTCGAAGGAACGCAGGAGGGACACTTTTTATTCTGACAAAAATGGATGGTGAAAAAAAAAAAGACAACATAAATGAACAACAAGTGACAGATGCCAGAAGATGGCCTGATCCCCAAAAGAGATGGGAGGAAGAATAAAAAAAAAAAAGAAAAAAAAATAGGAACATTTGTATGTGGGAGGAGAATTATTGGCATCGATTTCCCACCGAAACGTCGATAATCCTCCCCGAGGACAGATTGTGGATTCCTACATTGTGGCACTTGGATTTAAACCCACAATAAGACGCCAAGCTCAGACAACAGACAGGATCTAGCGGGGATAAAGGGCAGGGGTTGGAGGCGTGCGAGAGACTCGCGAGAAATTTGTTTTTGCGGAGACTTTCAGAGGTGGTGATGAATCAGAGCAGTCCCGCCTGGCGAGCGAGCACACGAGCGAGCCCTGCCGCCTCGTATCCCGTGTTCTCCAGCGGTATCTCGATGTTTCTGCTCTCTCACATACAGTACAGTATTTCTATGACTCACAGCTACTTCAGCCACAAAACAGAAAAAAAAAATCAATATGAATTTAGTCGCCGAAATACTCTCGAAAGACATATTGCCTTGTGAGGTAACGCAACCGTCGCTGTGTAAAATATCTTTCATCTGACATCAGGCTTTAGTTTCATATGAAATAAAGCATCAGTCTTGATGAAAAATAACCAAGCCACTGATTTAGAGGGGAAAAAAGAGGGTTTACATGTACTATATCGCTTATTCGGGATGAGTTTCGCCGTCCTCACTTCGGAAAAAAAAGTGTCTTGTTCGGTTTCTTTTGTGCAGCGGGAACATTGAAATGATGTGAAATTGAAGGATTAAACCTATCCATCACTCTCTCTCTCTCTCTCTGAAAAACAAACGTGTTTATAGTGTCAGGTTCTGCCTCATGTACTCTGTACTGTAAGTACATTCTGGATGATTATTGTGCAAGTCTTTTTTTATGTTTTGATTTGTTGAAGGGTTTTTTTTTTGTTTTTTTTTCTACCTGAGACCAGCCAAGCTGTTGCAGACGTGAGGCGCCTCGAAACAGAAACCTTGTTAATACACGAAACGTCCATCCCGTCTTACAGCTTCTCTCAGTTTCAATTGTGAACAACACGAAACGAAAAACGTGATTTGAAACTATGCTTTGAAATATTCTTCATATCCACCATAATTGAGATATGGACTTATTTTGTACAGTCGTAAAAGTCAATAAAAAATGCACAGCTTCTTTTTAATTATCTCTTTATGTCTCTCTCTTTCTGTGATTTGGCTGATTTATTTTAACTCTCCGTTTTCATGTGCTGCAATTGTTTTTTTTTATTATAATTGAATTCATTAATATTAAATTATTTGTCACATTTACCTCATGGCACAGTGAAATGATGTTTTCCCAGTTAGGAAGCTGGGGTCAGAGTGCAGGGTCAGCCAGGATACAGCGCCCCCTGGAGCAGACAGGGTTAAGGGCTCAAGATCTCCAAAGCCATGCTGGTCCTCGAACCCCCAACCTTCCGATCAGTAACCTATACACCGACAGCCCTAACCACTGTCCTCCCTACATTAAATGACCAAACCTACAACAGACTTCAAATGAACGGTTTGATCAGAGTGTTCACATTCATATTCAAAAAAGTTTGAGAGCTAAGGCTTAAGTGCGAGCAGTGTTCATCTAAAAGAGTCAACAAGCTGACTCAGAGAACTGATTCAAAATGTTGATACAAAGAGTCGCCTCAGAAAGCCAAGTCAAAGAACTGGTTCAGAGCTTTAAAGTTCATTAAAAGGGCATTAAATGAGTCGACTCAAACAGGGAACTCAGAAAGCTGACTCAAAACAGCTGACTCAGAGCAGACAAAAAGCTGAATTCAATAGTTCAAGTAGGTTTCATACTGTAAAATAATCTGACTCAAGAAACTGAGCCAAATCAAAAGGCTGACTTCAAACCCTGAATCAGAGATCATTTTAAAGAGATGTTCAAAGAACCTCACAACTACTGTAGTTGCCTCAAGTCAACTCAAATAGACTTAAAGAGTTGACACTACAAGCTGACCCTCAGAGCCATCTTAAAATCTTGACTCAAAGACCTTACCTCAATGGCCAGACAAAGAATTCATTCTAAAAAATAAAAATAAAAAAAAAAACAGACTCAAAGGGCCAAATAAAGCAGAGATTCAAATATTCATTAAATAATTAATTTATAGAGCTGACCTAGAGAGCTAAGGCAAAGCAACAAGCTGACTCAAAAGCTGAAAGCCCATTTAGAGCAGAATTAAGAGCTTGACTTAAAAAAGCAGACTTAATGTGCTGACTCAGAGGAGACTTAAAGATCTGACTCAGAGCAGACTTATAGAATTAACTTGATAAATCTGACTTAGCAGTGCAGAGTCAGAGCAGACGCAATGCAGACTCGAAGGTACAACTCAAAAAAGAGCTGACTCAAAGCAGACTGAAAAAACCTGACTTAAAGAGCTGACCTAGAGCAGACTGAAAAGACCGACTCACAGAGCTTAATCAGAGCAGATGCAATGCAGACTCAAAAGGTACAACTCAAAAAAGAGCTAATTCAAAGCAGAGTGAAAAAAACTGACTCGAAGATTCACCATAGAGCAGACTCAGAGGGCTGATTCAAAGACTCGAGTCAGAACACACACAGGGTAGATCCAAAGTTACAACTCAAATGGTAGACTGAAAGCTGACTGAAAGCAGCAAGGAAATAAAGCTGACTCAAATGGTTGACCTAGAGCAAACATGAAGGACCGACTCCGAAGAGCTGATTCAAAGAACCAACTCAAAGCAGACTCACAAAACCTGACTTAAAAGAGCTGATCCAACGACCCGATTTGAAGAGTTTATTTAGAGCAGACTCAAATGGACCGATTCAGACAACGGACTTAGGGCAGACAAGACCCGACTCAAAGAATCAACTCAAATATCTGACTCAAGGAGCTGCGTTATTAAGGATTATTATCCATGTAGTTGTGTCACGCTCCTCTCTGAGAATAACGTAGATCTCATGTGATGTCAGGAAACAAAGTTCTTTTTCATTAAATCTAACCCTCGTCTGTGTTAAAGTCTACAAACTGACCAAGAGACGAACAGTCGATTCGACTTAACGAGATGTTTTTGCTCACAATGGTATTGCATTCGTGTCAGGAGCAGAGAAGAAAAAAAAATTCTTCTGACTAGGGAAAAAACCTCCAGGTTAAACTGTGAGTGGGAAGAACCGAGTCTGAGCTTTCTGATTTCTCCGACATGCGGCACTGACCTACATAAACACCGGAGTCTAAAAAAAAAGGGTTTATTTTCACTCTGTCCTATTTGAGGCGTACAAATGATTGTGTTTTTATTCCCATTGAGTTATCATTCTGATTATTAACAGATTGTTAGGCTGCATGTAAACAGCCAGTAAACCATTTCCCCTTTCGCTCCCTTACCCGAGTCTGATGAATGGCGCGAACCACATCCGAGTGTTTAAAACTCCTCGGTTAAATTAGCCGAGAAGGATGTGACAGATGACTCTGCAGCCGCGGAAAGGATGAATAAACCTACAGAAATACGACGGCACGTCCGGGAACGACAGGAACTGAAAACTCAGCCTATAAATCGTTAAGAGTGGAACTCTGCTTTTCCTCACGGATGAATGATGCAGCTGTTCGTTGAGCGAGTTAACCCGGGACGACCCCGCTGTCGCTGTACCAAACACGAATCAGCACAGAGTCGCTAGGCTAATCTAGGAGCTGATTCTTACTAGGGGTTAGGGGAAGGGAAAAAAACATGGAGAAAGGGAGATTTTCTGGCCTGCGCTGGGAAGAAACACGATTCTGTTCAGACACAATTGAAAAAAAACTTTACATCAATACTCTCGAAGATGCTAATCAAGTTATTGAGCTAAAATGGTTCTACTGTACAGTACATACAGTATAGGAGCATTCAAGTCAAACCAAGACTTGATGAAATTTCTGGTGTAAAACTGATTGACGTTTACGGGAGACTTCAGGCACAGTACGGTGATGAGACTCGTAGCAGTAAAACATTTGAACGGTGCGAACATTTTAAAGAAGGCAGCGAATGCCGATCCCGGCGGAGGTGGCTCAAAGCACACTGAGAGACTGAGAGAACTTCCTACCTTGATGGTGTCCGAGCGGAAGTCATCTGTCTCTCAACTGGCCAGTGTGTTGACGCAAAATACACGAGTCGACAGTCAAATCAATATACCATCGGCAGTCTGGGAATATTACCGGCTCTCTTTAAAAGTTGTTAAATTAGCAATATGCAGTTGTTTTTTTTTCCAAAGCAAAACCAAACCATGTGGTGGAACGTCTGCTTAAACCTTTAACACAACAAACCTTATTCGCCGCTTAAGAACAACGCAGCATGAATATTTCGAGTATAAAAACTTATCCGCAAAGGCAAGTTGACCTCTTTCAACCGTAAATCGACCCTCACTCAGCCACCTATAGCGGAATCCCTTCACAAGCTCGAGCCTTTCTGTGCAGAGAGTAAACCATCACAGAGATGATAATGAAGAGAGAAATAAAGAGCGGCTCCCAGCTCTGGCCGAGGCAGCCCGGGTTTACTTCACCGCTCCACGCGTGCGGGCTCACGGTGAGCGACTACTCAGCACGGCTGCACACATTCTCACACACCGTCTTTAAAAAATGTAGAAATTCTGATATTTATAAAGAAACGCCTGCCCTTGACGCTTACTAATGATTAGCCCTGATCGGCCGCCAAATACTCACTGACTGATGCGTGTGTTTTATTAAAAAACGCTCAGTGCAGAGTTTTGATTTGTTCTTTATTGATGCAGCCTTGTTATAACGAGCAGTACAGTCATGTTTTAGATAAGCATTTTGGTGTGTGTGTGTGTGTGTGTGTGTGAGCGAGAAAGAGCCCCTTAATGCTAGTTGAGGAATGGGAAATGTTTGCTTTTTAGTCGGCATTGGTTTCAGTTTCTTTATAATTACATGTAATAATAAGTGGATGAAATATGTTGCATTTGTCACCTTGCAATTAATAAAGTTTTAAAATTTTTAATTGTTTTTTTTTTTCTCAGATCCTACTTATATTTGTGCACTGATGTTTAAAAGAGTTATATTTTTACTGGTATAAATAGTAAATATCTACGTAATTAATATAACATTTTAAACGGCTAATAACTCCCACACACACACACACACACACACACACTGTGATCAGAGGTCAGTGTTCGCTATCGGCTGATTCTGATTTCGGCCCCAAAATCCCTGATCGGTGTATCCCTTAATTTTAAATAGTTTGTTACATTTTGTTTAATAAATAAAAAATAAGAAATTAAAAAAACTTTTTTTCCAGGTTGGTGTTTTTTGCGCTCCATGTTTTTTTTTTTTCCATTTTATGATTTTTCTTTTATTTAATTTTGAGTTTTTTTTTATTTTTAAAACAAAATACCAAACCAAAATATAGCGATAATTTTTTTTTATATTTCAATAAAATTTTTATTAAAACTTAAGAAACTATTTTTTTTTTGCACACTCACTTAAAAAATATAAACTGCAAATGTCACTATGTTATCTAATTTTATATTTCTGAAGCCATCTCAGATGTGGAATGTGAACAGAAACTTGCACATCAAACTCGCGGTCACAGCCGGTTGTAGCAGCCTTGGGATTTGAACTTGATGAAAGTTTTAAACCTATGTTAGCTGTCAGAAATTGAAATATCATTTGGTGTTTATTTTCAACTATAATTTTTTTAAATCCAGCTCATTAATTATCGGCCATAATTAGGAGCCGCTGGAGGAGCCGTTTGGTGTTAACTCGCATCGCTCTTTTTTAAAACTATCTTTACCAGACGCAGATTTTTAATCAGCAGCCTTTTAACCTTTTAGCGCATGAATCTTACAAAAGAACTTCATCTGAGTGGGAAATGTTTCTCCTGCAAAGTGTTCACACTACCTCTCGAAAATAATCCACATCACATCAGGAAGCGTTCGAGGGCTAATCGGCTAAAGCCGGAGCGGCGGCGTATGATTCATGAGCGCATTTCCGGCCTGTTATTAGGTTTGCTTTTCTTTTGTAAGCAAAGCATTTCAGCTAATGGATTTTTTTCCTCCTCTTATTTTTTTCTCCCCTTTGCATGAGTCCAATGCTAATTTAGTCATTTGGGTTCCCGAAAAACAAACGAAAAAAAAAAAGTAATGAAGATTGAGAACGCTGATCATTAGAGAGCGGCCGTTCTCTTGAAAGTAAATGTAATTATTTGTTAACTGGCTCACTAAATGAAAACTAAAAGGGCAATCGAAATGTCATTTGACTTAGCACTAAGTAATAATAAGTAGCGTTTTAATTAAGCAAATAAGCAAGGAGTAGCTAGAGTAAGCAGATAACACTGATGGGGGAAGAGAGAGAGAGAGAGAGAGAGGGAGAGAGAGAGAGAATCACTGATGACTATCACTACAGATGAAGCCTGCGTTCATAAATCACACTGACTCGGGATCAATACCGCTTTACATTTGAGTATAATCATATTTTTGGGTTGCTGCGCTGCCTATTGGATTTGTTAACTGGCCTACATACCTCATAAACGTTCAGCAATCAGTCACGACAAAAGCCCGACATCTCAAAGCGCACTTTTTTAAAATTATTCTGCGTCTCTCAGGAATAAAGATGTTCGCCTTATTGATTTTTTTGTTGCACTGTCGTGAATTAAAGGAACGCAAATGACGTGTTTTTCTTCTTTTTTTTTACACGGTAGGGCTGTTTGGCCCTGATAAAGGCCCGTGTGTGTAAAACTGAAAGCACATATTACACTGTAACAAGCACCATGTTGGGATTATAAACGACAACCCGAGTGCGAGTCGAGAGTCTGACTAGTTCGCACTTCGCTTTCCTGCTTTGATTTTCACAAATGCGGTTATGATATTTCATGAGGCGTGAGGTGAAACATCTTCACTCCGCAGAGGAAAATCTCCAGCGGAAAGCTGAGAACCTGCTGAAAGATCAAATCCCAAATAAAGAAGCACTAAAAGACAGAGATGAAACGCAGTCGTAAAAGATCCTAGAACTTCCTAATATAAACGTTTGTAACATAAAGCAGTAGAAACATCATCATGGTCTGGAGATTCGGAGATTTCCAGGGTTTCATGTATGACGGATTGTCACATCCAATCAGGTATCAAGACACATTTGGGTGATTTGAGATCTGATAATTTTCAGATTCCTGTTTCAATGTATCCAGCATAGATAGTGTTGATGTTTGTGCTTTAAAGTGATGTTTAGGATTAAAACATTATTAATTCCTCAAAAGGCAACATATTCATTACTAACCCAAGCGACTTTAATACAGTACCTGGCTTTATATAACGTATCAACTTAATAATAAATGTGGCCAGGAAAAAGAATTGCACAATTTTCTAGTCCACTTGAAGTGAACCAAGGATCATAAGATGCATATCATGTGGGCGTGGCCTGTCCTGCATTAGATTACATTAGCTAACAGTCCTAACTATGGGGTCTGTGTCCATCAAAAGCATGAATGACCTCTGCTGTTATCTTTCCAAGCTGTATTTTATTTTAAAATAGCCCTACAGACATTTAACAAGAATCAAAGTTACAGTAGAATGCAGTGGTATATATGTGGTACAGTCTATCAGTGGAACGTCTGGAAGTCCAAAAAGATCAAACCTTGTTTGCGTAAGTGGAAAGCCAATTTGCCATTTTGCCATTTTTTGGCATTTGTGTAAGATTTAGTGTAAGATGTAGCACCATGAGTCCCAAGAATGTTATCAAGGACGGTAGCAAGAAGAAAACAGAGCCACTTTCAGTTTGGTTTTTAAAGCAGCCGATTCCAAGAGGAATCACAAATTAAGGTAAGGGGGGGTTTAATGTCAATTAATTTTATATTTTACTTCATTTATGTGTCTTTTCTAAATGTTTTGATTGTTCTTATATGCAGAAATATGATTATAGTGTTGGAAATTGGTAATATTGGTAATATTTTTGTTGGAGTGCCTGGAACGGATTATCTGCATTTACATTATTTTCTATGGGCCAATGCGCTTCACAATACAAAATTTGTATGCAGAGGTTCCATCGTATTTTCTTACATTTTTTTGTGTGCCCAAAAATGCAGGTATAAAATAAAATATATATATATGTGTGTGTGTGTGTAAAGAGAACCTCACATACAGTGAGGCAAAAAAGTATTGAGTCAGCCACCAGTTGTGCAGGTTCTCCCACTTAAAAAGATGAGAGAGGCCTGAAATTTCCATCATAGGTATACTTCAACTATGAAAGAGAAAAAAAAAAAAAAACATAAAATTACATTGTAGTATTTTTAATGAATTAATTGGTAAATTCCTTGGTAAAATAAGTATTTGTTCGCCTACAAACAAGCAAGATTTCTGTCTCTCACAGACCTGTAACTTTTTCTTTAAGAGGCTCCTCTGTCCTCCACTCGTTACCTGTATTAATGGCATCTGTTATCAGCATAAAAGACACGTGTCCACAACCTCAAACAGTCACACTCCAAACTTTACTATGGCCAAGACCAAAGAGCTGTCAAAGGACACCAGAAATAAAACTGTAGACCTGCACCAGGCTGGACTGAAGACTGAATCTGCAGTAGGTAAGCAGCTTGGTGTGAAAAAATCAACTGTGGGAGCAATTAATAGAAAATTGAAGACATACAAGACCACTGATAATCTCCCTTGATCTGGGGCTTCACGCAAGATCTCACCCCGTGGGGTCAAAATGATCACAAGAACTGTGAGCAAAAATCCCAGAACCACACAGGGGACTTGGTGAATGTCCTGCAGAGAGCTGGGACCAAAGTAACAAAGGCTACCATTAGTAACACACTGCGCCGGCAGGGACTCAAATCCTGCAGTGACGGACATGTCCCCCTGCTTAAGCCAGTACATGTCCAGGCCCGTCTGAAGTTTGCTAGAGAGCATTAGGATGATCCACAGGAGAATTAGGAGAATGTCATATATCAGATGAAACCAAAATAGAACTTCGTGTTTGGAGGAGAAGGAATGCTGAGTTGCATCCAAAGAACACCATACCTACTGTGAAGCATGGGGGTGGAAACATCATGCTTTGGGGTTGTTTTTCTGCAAAGGGACCAGGACGTTGAAGATGAAACATGGCTGGCCCTTTCAGCATGACAAACACACCACCCGAGCACTGAAGCAGTGCCTTCGTAAGAAGCATTTCAAGGTCCTGGAGTGGCCTAGCCGGTCTCCAGATATCAACCCCATAGAAAAGTTTTGGAGTAACAGTGTGCAACAGTCTGTGTAAAAACCCTGTGAAGATTTTTTTCCTTATTTTGTCTTTTATAGATAAAGTATATCTATGATAAAAATTACAGACCTCTCTTATTTTTTTAAGTGGGAGAACTTGCACAATTGTTGGCTGACTAAATACGTTTTAAATACACAGTGTATATCAGACCACATGTGCATAGAACCAAATCATTTTGCATACAGTTAGAAGTCTGTCTTCTCTTATTGTTTTTTCCAAAGCAAAACAAAAAAAACCATAACGCTCATTAGACGACTCGTTAATGCCACATGTACAGATGTTTTAGTTGCTTATTTTATTTTATTTTCAGTTTTTATTTATTTATATAGTTTATGTTTTTTTTATTTATTTAATATTTTTATAAAGTTTTATCTGTACTTTCGATTTGTAGTTGGGAATTTAAGTCGTATAAGTCCGAATAAAAAACTTGCTGTGAACTGGCAGGAAGACGTTGTAAGGTGAGCAGCTGAGCGCAGAGGAAGTGAAGAAGTGACAGCGCTGCTGCTGACCGTTATTGTTTTCCTACCTGATATAAATCAGCACAAAGTTATGATAATGAGATGTTTTCGAGTGCAGGGATCGAACAGGTGGTTCTCAATAGATGCCTGTGAAAGAGCCTAAAGAGCCTAAAAAGCCTGTGCATATGATAATAAGGTGCATGAGTTCAGGTTTCAGCCAGGTGTTTCAAGGAATTGTTATAAAAAAAAAAAGAAAGAAAAACAAATGAATGAATTGGTCCATTTATGTGGCAACTGTAGATTTCCATATTAAGGGACCAGGCTGAATGATTATGAATAATAATAATAATAATAATAATAATAATAATAATAATAATAATAAATAATTTTTCTTTGACATCAAATTTTGAAAAAGGAAAAAATTGAATTATAGAAGAAATGAAACAGAAACCTTTTTCTTTAGTCTGGTTCTATAATGGAGACTTTTTATAAATCTCTTTATGGAACCGATCTGTGAATAAGTGTCACATCAATTCCAGTCTTTTCTCTATAATACTAATATATTTTACTTATTCATTATTAAGGTCAGAAATTTCATCATAAGTTTGAGGTATTGAGTTAACTCCATCCACATTTCTCATCCAGAATGTTCACGCCTGTAGACGAATTTAGATTCATCAATCAAGCTACCCTTAAAGCTTGTCTTTTTGTTTTTTCGTAGAAAAAAAAAAACATTAAATGATAGACTATAGAACGAAGGGGGTTCAAGCCAGAAGCAGACTTTTGACTGTGCAGAATAACAGAATGAGATTAAAAACTTCCTTTATTTCTTTTTTTTTTCTCTACACGAATGCACTTATCCCAGTGTTTCAAGGTAGAAAGTGTTTTCCATTTAAAACCCTAACATGTTCAAGGGCAGCTTTAACAGTGGCAACTTGGTCGTCCCTTAACCACCAAGTTTACTTAAAAAATAAACAACTCTTGGTTTACGAGTACAGATTATCATGTATCATGCATGCGCTTCTTGTTTTGACGCCGAGTGTCACGTGACCACAACTGAGCCAATGGTTTTTCTCTTACTGGTATAATCAACATCCGTGCACACGTGTACTGTTTACTATAACACTGTGACCATGTGCGTGTGCGTGAAAAACATATTTTATTTTGTATTTGTACAGTATGCGTCTGTGTACAGCGCACGTGTACTGTTTATTATAACGTGTGTGCGTGCGTGTAAAGCAAAAGAAAGTCTTATTAGAGAGGTTAAAGATCCATTTTCTCTCTCTATCTCTATGTGTTAGCCTGTCGTTATGTGTGCGCATGTGCATCATTGGACACCGTGGCCCCCCCACCACCACCCCACCCCCCACACACACACACACTCACTCTCTCTCTCTCTCTCTCTAATAGAAACACTGCTCTGTCACGATTCTTTTCAAAGGTTAAGTGAAGGTTACTTTGTAGGGTCCTTGGTAGGGTCCAGGTTCTGGATGTGCTTATTTGCAACGCTGCATTGTAATTGTTTTCCAAACAGCATTGAAAAGTCTATTATAGAGAGCATTGAGGGGATTAGAATTTTCCTGACTTTCATGGAAATGTAGTCTTTTTCAGTTTCTTACACTCGACTCATGCAGGCACTGCTGTTACCCAGATGGGTACCATGGTACACTAGTCTGTACCTTAGTCCTACATTATGACACCTGGGTCTACCATGATACAGTACATACTTTGGTACAACAGTACATGCAGTGTACTGAAGTATGGAACACGTAGCATTAAAAAAATATGTTCTACATGTTTATATACCACAAAATTTCAGCCAGTACAGTACGGTATGTGCAAACATATCATATTACTGTAGATACCTGCTGAACTTGTACCACCGGTAGCTCTGTGGTCCCCGATAAGTACAAAAGAATTCACCAAAGTATTGTGGTACACATCATAGTAATATCACGGTACCCAGTGAAGTGCCAAAGTGCCTACTCTCAATCATCTGCAAACCACTCTAACAATCTGTGTAAATTTAAATAGTCTGTATAGGGATGACAGCAGCTGTGTTTTTGGGCGAGTAAGGCATTTTTCCCTCCAGGTGGGTGTGGCTATACAGTATACATCACCCAACAGAGTCAATCGATGTGTTTAGACAGAGTATGCAATCGTAATGCACCTACAAGCTGGCAAAATCCTCAAGAACCACAAATGACAGCGCAACTCATCATGGCTTCCTCCAGAAAATGGTGCGTACACTATTAAAACTGAACCGTAAACCATAAATTAATCAGAATGTTGAGTAGAGGCCCTGTGATGGATACCCCGTCTCGTGCCCTCAGTCTCGTAGGATAGGATCCAGGCCCCCCGTTACCCTGAATACAGGATAGAGTGGTATAGATGAAGAGTGAGTGAGTGAGTGAGTAAGTGGAAGGGAAGTAATAAACAGTTGTGTGCCAAGATGCTGATCATCTTATTTTTAGCTTTAACCTTTTAACTATTTCTACAAACCCGTTGACAACGTGTGGTTGCCACGTACTGGCACGCACTATATGTAACATTGCTTGTGGGAACACTTGTAGTTTCAGTGTAAATATCCCCGCTGTATGTTTCAGATAAATGCAAGATGAACGATAAAAGCAGCAAATGTGATGCTGAGTAGGAGGTATGAATTCTGTCATATAAATCACTGAGTTGTGACAGTTACTGTATGCTTGTTATACTACACCCACGTTCCAAGCCCTAATCAAGTGGCTAAAATCTTGATTTTACACATTGCCTCTTTTTCGACCTTTTATCACAGCCTGTTGATGGAGGTCAGCGTTTCGGCAAGATGATCATCGGTGTTTCCGAGTTGATTAAATCATTTTAACACTCATGATTATGGTAACGTCCCTAATCCTAGACATACTGTAACCACAGAGCACAAAAAAAAAAGAGAGTCACACTTTCAGAGCATGACGTATTTATTATCAACGAGCCTGTGCTAAACGAGGAGACGGACACCAAGCCTCGTCGCTGAACATTACGAGCTTTACGACTGTCTACGATTTTACAGTTTCATTTAATTCCACTGACACTAACATCAAAGACGGACACGGCGAGAAAAAGAATCGATTAAAGCATCAACGTTTGTGGTTGCCTTGACAAAAATATGACGACGATGCAATCTGAGAGAAACGGCCGTCCATTTAGAAAATGAACAGCGCCGATAAAGACGCTCGGCCGAGCCCGGTCCGTTAACCGTGTCCCATGAAATCCATACAAAGCCTCTATGTTGGATTTACAGGTTTC
The DNA here is from genome assembly GCF_024256425.1 of Clarias gariepinus. Taxonomy (NCBI): domain Eukaryota; kingdom Metazoa; phylum Chordata; class Actinopteri; order Siluriformes; family Clariidae; genus Clarias; species Clarias gariepinus. The sequence goes on along the minus strand of NC_071124.1, from coordinate 3,681,993 downwards.
ATTAGGCTAACGAGATACTGCTCAGGGTGTAAATATACGGCCTTCCGCGCCTCGGACCTGCTTGTCCCACCATGTACACGCACACTTACACGGGACACGTGCACACATGGGTCTTAAAAAAGCCAACAGCATTCACACGGATACCATCGATCTCCTTTCCAAATTAAATATACGATTTCACACATTTAACAAGATTGCATCAAGAAAAAAAAAAACCAATTACTGCACCAAGAGGCAGAGGAAAACTAATTAAAACAGGCCAGGATAATTACAGCAGCCGCCTGTTTTTGAAGCAAATGAGAGGGTGGTGAATGAGTCTGACCTAACAGACACACACACACACACTCAGACACATACACACAATCTCTTGTGACAAGATCTATTCACCAGTTTATTAAAAGTTTCTTAAGGAGCCATTTTTTTGAGACAATTAAAATCCCAGTCTAACAGAGGATCAGACAGTCCATAAAAAATTGCAAAATTATGATATTTTAATAATATAATGCCATTAAGGCAATAATGCAATAATAAACCAGATTTGTTTAGTTCCGAGCCAAAACCCAGAGTACTCTGAGAATTGTCTATATTACAGACTATAACATTATACAGTAGGAATATATTCAGGTGGCACAGTGGTGTTGTGGTTAGCACGGTCGCATCACATCCCCAGGATCTGGTTCGATTCCCGCCTTAAAGTCTGGGTGTATGAAGTTTGCATATTATGCTCGTGCTTGATGGGTTTCCTCGGGTTCTCCGGTTTCCTCCCACAGTCCAAAGGCATGCAGATTAGGCTAATTGGCGTTCCCAAATTGCCTGGAGCGTGTACTGTACTGTTAATATTGACTTGAGGTTCTACCATGATCGTGAAATGGGAATAAATACTATTACAACAGTAATCATCATGGGCCTCCATGGTCCTTAGTTGGACTACAGGGGTTCTTAGATAGATGTATGGATGGATGGATGGATGGATGGAGGAAGACAATGCTAACAAATAAGCCCCCCTGTTGCATCCAGTACTTCCAGGTTGGCTAAATGAAATACTAAGTTACTACATCAGGTTTCAGGTTTATGACCATACACACTACTGGTTTATAAAAATATCTGGAGTTTCAGATGATGCTATTAGATAGTTGAACCTTTTTCCTGATACTATCAATTTTTTAAATTAATTTATTGATTTATAGTCCATAAAGTCTTCACTTCTAAACTGTGATGAGATACTCTCTGCAGGCATCATAGGTTTTGTTAGGCGAGCCACTGTACTAAATAAGAACCTGGGATTGTTTTGGTTCTTTGCCATCAGTTGGCTCGGATGCTCAGCCGTAGCAGCTTTTAGAGCCTGTCTTTACCTGGACATATGTCTCTATACGCAATTTGAAAAACTTCTACTTTTTCTACTTTTTCTCCACTTTTGCTCGAGGTTACTCTCTTCAGGGCACGAGTATGACTGTTGTACCAAGGTGCAAGTGTTTTATCTCTGCCTTTTTTTAATCTGACGGGAGCAACAGTGTCTAATGTACTGGTAAAAATAATGCCCATGCTGTTAGTCACTTCATCTAGATCGTCTGCATTTAGGGGTCTAATAAGAAATTGGGACAGATCCGGCTGATTACTTGTGAATTTGTCTTTAGTAGTCGGATTCATATATCAAATCGATAACGTGGGGAGACACAGCTAATCTGTTCTACAGGTAGAGTATATATCAGGAGGTGATGATCTGTGATATCATCACTTTGAGGTAGACTCTCTATATTAGAGACATCTATACCCTGGGATATAATTAAATCTAGCGTATGATTTAAGCAGTAAGTTGCTCCATTTACATTTTGTTTAACCACAAAGGAATTTAGTAAATCCATAAATGCGATTGCTAAAGCGTCGTTAGCATCATCTACATGAATGTTAAAGTCTCCTACTATTAACACTTTGTCAGAGTTAACCAATAGGTCTGATAGCAGATGTCCAAATTCTTTAAGAAAATCAACTTATGGCCCTGGGGGTCTGTACACGGTGGCCAGGGTAAAATATAGCTCAGGTTTATTACGTATTTCACTGAGTGCAACATTAATGATGAACACATTAAATAAGTTAAACCTGAGCCTTGTTTTCTGTGTAACAGTGAGTAGGCTACATTACTGTAGATAGTGGCGACACCACCACCACCACGACCAGTTAGACGGGGCTCGTGCATATAGAAATATTCTGACGCAGTAGAATCATTCAGACCAATATATTCATTTGGTTTAAGCCAGGTTTCGGTGCATCAAGGCAATTATTCGAGATCATTTCATTAACAATAATTGCTTTAGATGCAAGGGTTCTAATGTTGAATAGTCCAGACTTAAGAGGTAGATTTCAATTACTTTTTTGGCCTTTTTCTGGTTTTCTGGTTATTAGATTGTTTCGAGTAAATTTATCGAATTTATTTTATTTTTTTTTTTTTTACTATTTGGGGAACAGACACAATTTCTATAGGAAAAGCTATGTGTGCGCGTCTATCAGTATGGTGAGTTGTAATGTGCTTAATACGATTGGAATCTACGGTATGACTTACCGTCAGTCAGATGGTTCGTAGTGTCCTGGAGATGTTGTCAGAGAGGACTGCTGTTCCAGCTCTGCTAGGGTGCAGGCCATCAGTGTGGTAGAGCCTAGGACGCTACCAGAAAACAGTCCAGTTATCAAGAAAGGGTAATCTCTGGTGTTGACACCAAGATTTTAACCATTCATTAAAGGCAAATAATCTACTCAACTTCTTGATTCCTCTGTAAAATGTGGGAAGCGGTCCAGATACTTGTCGTGGGTGATGTGCTACGGACCTTCTCAACCAGGCTCCTGAAGTCCTTCTTTAAGATCTCCGTCTGCCTCAGCCTGGTGTCGTTCGTGCCAGCATGAAGGACCACAGCTCCAATGTTCTCCCTCAGGGCCGCGGGCACCTGCGCAGTGACATCAAGAACACGAGCAGCAAGTAAACAGCGAGTGCGCACCTTATAGTACCTTTAGCCGTGGTAGCACGGACGTGCTGGACGATGGAGTCTGCGATGATCAGCGCGTTGTGTACTGTCTTGCGAAGAGGAGTGAAGCGGCTTCGTGTCAAGATCTCCAGGCTTCGTGGTACCCCGGCGAAGGAAACCTGGGGTCGAGGTTGTCTGAGAATTCGTGTCATGCCGAGAATTTACCTGGGACAGGTGAGCGTTGGTCCGTGACGATTCCAGCGCGGCATTCCGCTGTTGCAGCTGGGCCAGCTTTACATGTAGGTCGCGTATCTGCTTCTCCACGGCCTCCAGCTCCAAATCCATAGAACGCAGCTCCAATGTATCCTCACCTGCACTCAGAGGCAGACACACAACACGACATAGAGTTTAAAAACGGAGATAATCTGTGTAAAAAAGCAAAGGCAAACTTGTCATAGCCGCGCTAACGGCTAGCGATGCTATTTGGATAGCCGGCTTGAAGCGGTGTGCTGCAAAACAATTAAAACTTAACGATATAACAGGCATTTTGAGGATATATATAATAAAATACTATAAAATACTTATCTGTTATATGTTCACTCTTCGTAAGGGGACGAAAAAGTTGATGAGATGCCGGTAGTGCAAGTGAACGAAGGCGCAAGTGAACGTTCACCCAAGGTCCTACTATGGTTGTAAAAATGAGAATAAACGCAATGGTCACCATTGGCCATCCATCCATCCATCCATTTTTCTGTAGTCCAACTAGGGACTGTGGAGTCCCTAGTTGGACTACAGAAGAATGGATGGATGGATGGATGGATGGATGGATGGATATACTGTATAGTCAACTATATCCTCATACATTTGTATGTTGATTAAGCTAAAGCTAACACATTGTGCATGTACAGTATACAGTGATGCTGTGTTTACTGTTAATGGTAATTTGACGTCACTCAGACTTGACGAGACTGTCCTGACTTTCCGGGTTAGCCTGAATTCAATCAGGAGACAGAAAGGAAACAAGGTTTCAGGAGTCTGATTCCAGGCCGTCATTCTGATGTTTTGTTTTATTGCTTCGAAACTCATTTACATAAAATGGAAGCTATTTAATTGTAATTGCTCTTCGCCCCGTCTCCGTGTTGCTTCCTGGCACGAACGCATGATGCTGCGTTACAGAATTACTCTTATAATTATTACCTAAACTATTTTCAAGCTCCTGGATCTCTTGTACTCCTGTCGCTCTCTCTCTCTCACTCTCTCTCTCTCTCATTGTATTTTTTTTCTCTCTCCACGTAACGCAGTTTCCTCAAATATGCTTCTGTGACAAATGAAACCTGAATGAAAGATGACTGAGAATCACCATTAAGTCTCCGGAGCTATGCAAATTTAAATTTGCGCAATAAGACTCTATTTTCCTCTAGCTGGAGGCGGGTAATGAAACGGGGAACGAAAAAGTTGTTTAATTCACGACTATTAACTGTACAACCGTGCAGATGTCATTCCGAGTTAATAATACAGTCTCGGTGTTAATTAAACAAGTTAATAAAATCTCTATTAACCTATAGGAAGCCATGAGTCATTGCCTTTACTTTTTTTTTTCTTTCTGTCCAGCTTCTGTCTCACATGGATCATTAGCAAATAAGCTATTATCTATTTGACCCTGAACAGGATAAAGCAGATTCTCAAGGTCTGGTGTCCAATATATTAGGAACACCTGCATACATGCTAAGTCTTAAGAGGTTCTGGTTTCAGTTAAACACCAGACCAGGTCAAATATGATGAAAAAATTAATGTTTTTTCTTTTTAGTTTTGCTCTTCTGCTGTTGTAACCCGTCCACCTTAAGGATCAGTGTGTACTTACTGTAGATGCTTTTCTGTTCACCATGGTTGTAATGAGCGGTTATTTAAGCTATCTGTCTCGAACCAGTCTCTCTCAACACCTATAAAACCTCAACGCACTGAACGTTTTTTTTTTTTTTTCTATTGCGCTAATTTAACGCTATTTCCTGAAGTACTTAAAGGTCCCATATATTACAATTTCTTTTACAGGTTCTTTAGCACGGGTCACAAGCGTGTCTGTTAAGGCTTTTGCTGAAATACTCAAATCTTACACTACACTTTGTTTCACTCCTCCTCCAAATGCACCGTTTCAGTGTCTATGTTAATGAGTTACTCCTAAGCCATGCCCACAAGATTACTACAAAGCCGAGCAACAAGCTTGGGGGGGGCGATCTTATAGGATGTCACATATGAGACCAATACAAACATGGAAACAGACAAAAGGAAGTGTATACATGCACTCTGGAGACAGATCTGGATGTCTTAACATAAAGAAAAAGTAAACTTTGCACTATAGCATGCATTAAACCTAGTCCAACTAGCACAAACTAAATTCACTGAGATTTTCCACTTTTCAGTGTTTGATGTTATCTAAGGCCTCGGTCACACTCTGATGAAGATCAAAGCTGTAAAGTTTCCACAGCATCCAAAAAATATCGAAGAACTGAACGTGCTCAACAGGTCAGATGAGATTGAACCAAGTTATTACTATTCGCACTGTGCTGTTTATGGTGCTTACCCCTTAAAGCCCACAAGACTACATTGTCATTTCTTCTGGTGGGTTGGTATAAAAAAGTGGTTTGAGTAATTGGATCCAGTATTTCTACTAAATTCTTTAAACATGACCACAAAGCTCTCGTAGCCTGCGGCATGGGTGCCATGAATGTGGTAAGCACTAGAAGTAAGTAATATCAACTTAATGCCTTTGAAACGTGGCATGGACCTACCATGGACCTACCATCATCATATTGTACGAGCCTTTAGAGTTCCTGAAAGAAATCCATTGATGGAGCAACAACGCAGTGACATTCCAACGACGACTCGGTCAGAACGCCATCCAATCTTTTCAGTCTGCGCCATGCTTGGAGTACGTCAATGAAGTCCTTATGAGGTGTTAGTTACACCGTTAATATGCCTCATTAAGCACTTCCTGCGCCTTGGGACAACCACGTCCTCACCAGGCATTTTTTGAACACATAGATTTCAAGATCTCAAGTAGATCTCTGCATTCCTGCAAAGTTGTACAAGTTCTTCACCTTTACTGTATTCAGTGATCATATATTGGATGACCAGATACACACATGTACAAACAATTTAAACTTTAATATTCATCCATCTAGAACCCTCTCTAGTCCAACTAGGGACTGCAGAGGCCAATGGTGACCAATATATAGAACTGTGGTAGAACCTCCAGTCAACATTCACACACATTCACACACTGCAGGCATTTTGGGATCGCCAGTTAGTCTAATCTGCATGTCTTTACACTGTGGGAGGAAACCGAAGTACCCAGAATAAACCCACCAAGCAAATTCCATGCACACAGACCCCAAGGCAGGGAATTAAACCCGGACCCTGGAGGTGCAAGGCAACTACGCTGTCCTTTGAAGATGAAATGGTTGGAAAAACATCAAAAATGAGCATGGGAGATCACTTAAAATTAAATAGTGTAAGAACTATAAACTGTAAAACCCACAGCTACAGTGCTATCCACTAAGCCATATTGTTTAACATCTTTTTAAATAGTCATAACTTACATACTGTATGAAAATTATGAAATATATTTAATACCATGTGTAATTTGTGCCATATTCTCTGCAACCCCGGTCTTTCCACAACTTTTGTATCACAACAACAGCTTCGGTTTGTTCTTTTCAGACATCAAACCTTACCTAACCATTCACGCAGGAACATCAAACACACAATATGAGGATTCAGAAGAAGCTGAATGAAAAGCAGAGCCTTGAGTTTTGAGTGCCGCTGTTCACATCCTTATGTATGTTTAATAACGCCAGCCCTCGGTGTCAACTTCATAACGCTGAGTTTGCTTCTTATTGGCTTTGAACTGACCTTAAAGAACTACGCTGTCCTTTGAAGATGAAGCCTTCATCGCGGACACACGCGCTCACACACACACCTTTGCACGCTCGCTCTTCTTCTGACTCTCATACACAGTTGTATACGCACGCACACACAAAAGATGCTAATCTGACCCTTGAATGTACTGAACATCTCATAGCAACAGAATGGAAAAGTCCTTTGAGTCTCAGAAACAGCAGGCTGTAAAGAATCAGCAAGGGGAGAAAGAACATATAGTTTTTCACTTATTAAAAAAGTGATTGCAAGCCTGCTGCAGTTTTTTTTAAAGTATTATTATCTGACCTCTCTATCGTGTGTCATAAGCGTTATGATTGAAATAAGGTGTTGGAGAGGAGAGGAAGAAGAAAAATACAAGGTCTCGAGACAATCAAGCAGAGAACGAGCCGGGGGATAGCGGCGTGAGAGAAAGCAATCACGCACGCGTGTCGAGTTATCAGTGTCTCAATCTGCAAAATCGGCCTGACAGGCTGCAGGGTCCCCAGCCATATGGAGGGATACACACTCCATGCTGCGCTTACTGTGTCCACAAATCAGCTGTAAATTGCCACTCAGAAAATGAGTTCCCTGAATTGGGTTCGGGTATGACGAGGACTTTTTGGAGCGCCGCGGTTATCTTCGCCTTGGGAGATGAGCACAGTGACCGTGGAAAAAAACAGTAGGAAGCTTTGCTAAGATCATGAAAGCGCGGTTAAGCTAACTCTATATTGAAAAGAGAAAACTCGCTAATGTGCAGGCTAACACTGCTGAGACTTTATTCGAGTCAGCAGGTCACACCGAACATCCGATCTTAGTATTCTCAAAAGTTTTGTGGAAACGTCATTTAAAAAAAAATTCATTTAAACTCTGTGTGTAATTTTGAAGCCACCTTTAATCACATGGGGTGGATATGACATTTGATCTTGATGTGTAGAAGCACCAGGGTGGACATGTTAGTAATATGTTTAAATAGATGATCGGTAGTGGTGCAGAGCGCCCCCTGTGTTCAGAGATGGTGTGTTTGATGTAGACCCTTTAAAATGCTGTTTTTATTCCTTAATCAGATAAAAAAAAGATTTTTAGGGACACTTGATTTTTTTTTTTACAGAGATCTTATTATGCTCTATTAATCCATCTAGGAACCTCTGTAGTCCAACTAGGGACTGTGGAGGCCAATGGTGACCACAGCATGGTCACCATTGGCATTACCATGGCGCGGTACAACCGTGGCATTACCTCCGGTCAGAATTTCTGGAGGGTAACCCACCAAGCCTGGGGAGAACGCATTTATGTGGTTCAGCTGCAAACAAGTTATTGAACCCTAACTGATGCAGTAAGTAAACAACCATCTTAGATAACATATCCTGGGGTCATGGCAAAGATGTTCCTCCAATGCAAAAAGGGATCAGGACTAAACAGCAGTGTAGCCTTAAGAAAACTTAAAATGTCCTGTGGTCTGATACCAGGTTGACCCTGTACGATGATTCATGACCCTGTCAGTTTACTGGTATATAATTGATAATCGGTTTAAATATTTTAATATTAAACGTGATACAAAAATTAAACATGTTTAATTTTTTCGCGCAGAAAGATACGTTACGTACTCACAACGCCAAAAACTCGTGGTGAATTATGATGAACCGCACTTATGGCCACCGCGTGAAACCGCGTAGGTGAGATAGGAGTATAAGCCTGTATACTTCTGTTGGTCAGGTCTAGGCTCAGCAACATTATGTGCCCAAAAAATTAAGTCAGCTGACGACCTCAATACAGTATACTGAATGACCAGTAAAAATCAATACATTTTTCTCTTCTCTGACGGCACGGCCTTATTCCAATATGATGATGATGCCAGATTTCATCAGGCACAAATTATGAAAGAGTGGTTCATGGAGCATGAGAGATCCTTTTCACACATGGATTGGCCACCACAGAGTCCAGACCTTAACCTCATTGAGAATCTATGGGATGTGCTGGAGAAGGCTTTACACAGCAGTCCACCTCTTATCATTAATATAAAATTTTGTAGAGAAAAAGCTAATGCAGCACAAATAGCTGGAAAAAGTCAATGCTGACCAGGACAGAAAGGCACCAGAACACCCAGTACACCGCAGCCCACCGCACTGCCTGACCCGGCCACTAGACTCCCCAGTTTGCGATGCAATCTGGCTGAGCATCAATGGAATGCACCGGACAAACAATTCTGATTTCTTTGAAACCCCACCCCTCAACCCATAGCACACATTTGATCCGCCGCTGACGTCCCAGGTCCATACGGGGACAAAGTTACTCAGATGGCACAAGAACAACCCATAATATTTGGCATAATGTTTCGTGTATCACATCAGCGGGCTCCTAAACGTACAGCAGCTCAATCGCCCTTTATCTACCTCCAAAGCTCCAGTAAAACTTTAATTTCATCAGCATTACTGAGCATAATGATTGTAAACCATACAGCAGGTTAAGCTAGCTACTGTAGTCCCCCGTAGACAGGAAGGACTTGCAGGAGTCACAGTTAATATAAATACAAATAAAAAACCTGAAAGTGAAAGCAGCCTAATACAATACAAGTTCGGATTCTCCAGTAGCAGACGAAGACAATCTTTAAAGAGCGTGCAACTCTTTTTTCTATCTTTTTAAAAATAACCCTGCCTATTAGCTAATTAGCAATTTTCTAAAAGACGTTCCATATCAATGGCAGCGCAGCGTGAAATGTTTCCACAATGTTTGTTTGTTATCCCGGCATCATGCAGTGGGGTTTTAGAGATAAATTAACATGGTGCTGTAATGATGGATCTGTCACACAGCTTGTGGCACTTTTGATATTTCCTGCAAAGGTCACAGATGCCAAAGCGGAAAAAAAGGACTCATCGAGGAACTCTCCGGGACATTTTTGTTCAGAAAAGTTCTGGAAGTCTTCAGTCCCTGAGAACTTTCTCAAATACCACAAACAAGGGCTTCCTTTATCTTTGCTGTTGAACAACAAGACGTATCAGCATATTGCTCATGTCCTGTCATCTGTTTGTCTGTACACAAATCATCTCATCAATCCCCTGCCCTCGCCACTTGAGGACAAAAGCCAGGAAGAAGAATGAGCCGAACTTAGCTGCAAATGTTCCTGGGTGTGATCTAGTGAGCATGCAGAGTGCCGTTAGTCACAGCCAGGCCTAAGTGCTCTCTCAGCTCTGATGCTCCATCTTCCTCAGGCCGTGTTTCCTGCCAAATGCTGCCTTGTTGCATCAAAAGGGCATCGTTAGACAGAACACATCCGCAAGCTTTCGGTGTAAGACTTTAAAAAATGTCTTGTCATGTCAGCGAAGTGACACTTTTTTTCTTTTTAAAAGAAATCCTTTATAAAAGAAACGGTGAGTGCAATTACAAAAGCGTGAATGACTTGCAGAAAATGTGGCCACATTTTAGACATCGCTTGTTGACAACATCTGGACAGAGCACTGCAGACTTTTGTACCTTTGCTCGCGTCGTCTCAAGGACAGAAGACAATTGGTAAACTGATCCAGTCGGCATCGAGGTGTGTTCCTTCCTAGGAGGCTGCGCTGTTTCATGCAAATGAAGTCTGGAATAGAGATTGACCTGCACCCTTGATCACAGCATCATCATTCATTCTGATTAGGGCACAGATCTGCTGCTCAGTGATGGATTAGCTAGCCTGACAAAGGCTTCCTTTAGGAATTTACAAATCCCTACAGTTCAATCACCTTTGGGGCTTAGACATGACCGTACTCTGTTTAGAATAGCACAGGATGGATTTCCAAAAGATGTCGAAGATCCGCAGGTTAGAAACAGAGCTAATGAGGGGTAATGAGGCAAGACTAGAACTCTCTCAGTATTATTAATATTATTATAGTTATTATTATTAGTGGTAGTAGAATAATACAGTAGTAGTAGCAGTAGAAGAAGAATAACAGCACTAATATTACTGTAACAGTAATCGTATTGTCCAAAAGATACACATGTCATAACCTAGGACATTTTGTTCACACTAAATGTTCAGACTATGCTACTGACACTAAATATCTTTTGAACTTCTCAGGTTCCTAAAGGACTAAAAATGTACTGTACTTCATCAAAAGGTTGAGCAGGATGTTAAAGGGTTAAGAAGCTCATCAGCTTTCTAGGGTTAGAAACTTGGGGTGTTGGCCTGGAGCCTATCCCAGGAAACTTGGTGCACGAGGTGGGGTACACCCTGGAGAGGATGCCAATCTATCGTGCACACATATCAACACGCTACAGGCAGTAAACCTAATCTGCATGTCTTTGGACTGTGCGAGGAGTAACTGGAGGAAACCCATCAAGCACGGGGAGAACATGCAAACTCCATGCACACAGACCCCGAGGCGGGAATCGAACTCGCAATGCAAATATATATATTATTCCTTTGTAAGTCCACTCCACTGGTCTGAGCAGGTTAGGTCTAATGGCGAAATCTAAATTATGGGACAGATGGGTGTACAGTATGCAAAGTTGCCATGACTTGGACCTGCCACTTATCTCAAGCCTATTTGTCCATTTCTGCTTGAGAATTTTAACTAAGACTATGTTAACTAACTAACTTGACTGACATTTCGTCCTCCGAATTTGATTATCCGGTTAAACTTTTCTACGCTTCACATACAGTAGAAACTAGATGGACGGAAACTCCACATTGGTTCCATGAATCCCATGTGGCCCTTTTAAGTACCAGCCTGCCAGAAAGTCACTCTGATTGCACCCCTGTCACCGGAGCAGTGCGACCCTTTCATTACAGCTGAGCAAGAATGAATATTGACTTTAAAATACGCTGTCAGGTTTTCTCCGTCCTTTGTGGTGCCTGTCACACTGCACCCCGGCTAATACCAGGTGGTGCCAGTCACCAGGCTATTGGCTGTTTCTGGAGTTGCTCTGACTCCTCGCGGCAGTTGTGTTTGTGTGCCTGAATGCTAATCTTTCCCCAACCCGACCGACCGTGCCGGATTACCATCATAAAGAAATCTCGGAATTGAGGTGCATTGACGGTGCATCCTCTAGTCTATTCTATTTTTTATAAGGTGCCCTGCACCTGGTGCCACTTTAAAGTGAAATACTGCAAAACTAACCCAATCTGACACAGGCCACATCGGTTCTGCAACATTTCCCCCCTCACCATATGCTGCTTTGGGTTATATTAGTGTGTTTAATGAGGCAATCTTCGCATCAGATAACGCTGATATCGGACATCACCTCTGTATAAAGATAAAGAAACGATATTTACTCTGCGCTATGTCCTTCCTACTTGTCCTAGAAGACTTCCCGGTACTTAAAGCCTGCGTGGGTGTTTATGTGTGTGTCTGTCTGCAAGATGAGTCATAGGAAGAGAACAGGTCGATAAATACTGTGGAATACTGTTGCTCACACGGCTTCAGGGGTACAGAGTAGGTCATCTCTGAACTTCTGGTTAAAAACTCTCCCCAGGCCTTGGCCTGTTTTGCAATAAACCGCACTGTGTCCCTTGGTGCTGTTTACGAGTTTGAAAGATATACAGTAGCTAAAAGGCAGAGATTGGTTACAACTCGAACCTCACACATTCGCTGGATGCAGTCATGGGCTAGTTTTTCGAGCAGGTCATTTTTCATGGAATGAACCTTGGGTTGTTATTATTTTGTGCTTCTTCACAGAAAATTCTCTAGTGGTAAATTAACAACAGGAGGGTTGAATTAACACCAAGAAGTGTTTATATGAGTCCATTTGGACTCAAATAAACTCAAGTGATAAATGAACACTGAGGATTGTACTGTGTAGAGACTGATTTCAAAGCAAATGTCCAATCTAAGACACTGGACTACAAAGCCTTATTTGGACATGTTTAAATTTGAATGCATTCCTGGAGCCATTCCATGATTTTTACATTCTGGCTCGCGTCTTGCCCCGCGTCCATCCAGCCATCCATCTAGGAACCTCTGTAGTCCACCCAGGGACCGTGGAGGCCAATGGTGGTTGCCATCATATTTATTCTCATTTTACAACTGTTTATGACCTCCAGTCAACACACTGTGGGCAATTTGGGAACGCCAATAACCTTGCATGTCTTTGGACTATGGGAGGAAACCGGAGTACCTGGTGGAAACCCACCAAGCACGGGGAGAACATGCAAACTCCACACACACAAACCACTAAGCCACAGTGCCGCCACTGGAAAATTGACCAATGCTAATCATGGTATTAAGTCAATGAGTGCAAGTATCCTCATGACCATGACAGACATAAAAACCCAGGTTATCCTGTCAGACAAACAAGCAGGAATTTAATTGCCATTCAGATGTGATTTTTATCTCAGAGCTGATGTGCAATTTCCTGCACATATATATCAGCGGCATCATCATTATCCAGTGTCACGACAAAATAAATGATAGCACTGTTTGTATTCAGTGAAAGGATAAGGAAATTGATGTAAGACTGTAATGGAAATTACGTGTTCCTGTTGAAGTGGATGACGGTGTCTTGAAGCATTTTAGATCAGGGTGCAAACTATACATTGCGAGAACAGAGGTCTAAAACCTGAGCACTAACTGAAGAATCACATGTGAGGGTTCTTTCAAAATTAAATGTTGTCACATGTGGTTCCACTGGGGATCGAACCCAGGACCTTCTGCGTGTAAAGTAGATGTGATAACCACTACACTACGGAACCAGCTTCAAGAACTACCACTACCATTGCATTTTTGTTTTTGTTTTAAAATCGATTGCGGTTCCATTTTCATACTTTTATCCTTGCAAAAACTTATCCTTATTGAAAGGAACTAGCAATTAGCTGTAGCTCCATACATGTGGGTGTAAAAATGTTTGAGAAAATGGTTTATTGACCTTTCACTGTAAGAGCTGCTCCATTATTTGGTAGCAGGTTTATTATACTGTAGTATTCTGTATTTTCTTACATAGAGCTGTGCCTCCATTTCTATTAATTACCAAAAAAGTGCCCTTTTTTATTTTTTAAATCAATCATAGTACAGTACAATCATGCGTGAAAGCAATCTGGTGTAATTATAAACCGTTCATGGCTTCACAATGATTCAGAGGGAATCATAAGGACGATTCATTCAGGACTCGTTCATAATATGATAATATGATTCAAGATTCATTATTATTCTGATTTTTTTTCATGTAAAATACAACACACATGGCTGTGATGTAAATCAGAAAGGATCGGGTAGAAAGTGTTGGTTAATTCTCTATAACAGCAGCTCTGACAGTAGTACAGCTACAAATCACAGGTTTATATTATTGTCCTCGCTCTAATGTGTTATTATTTCTATGGTAACAGCTCATTTATGGAGACTCATATTATAAATACATCACATAATCTGGGAAAAAGCCTTTATTTAATAAATCAAAATATTTAATCACAGATTTAATTTTTTTCTATAAGGAGACGTTTATTTAACATCAATGGAAGGAGTCTCCAATTTATAACAACAACAACAACAACATTTATTTATATAGCACTTTACAGCAACCTAAAATAACAATAATAATAATAATAATAATAATAATAATAACTAAAACATAAAATTATAAAATATTTAAAGCCATTCTAAAGAAGTGAGTCTTTAGTTTTGCTTTAAACAGAGGGAGGTCCGTATTATTACGTAACTCAGGTGGAATGGTGTTTCAGAGTTTAGGACCGGCCACTGCAAAGGAGTGATCACTTTGTTTGCACCTTGACCAAGGGACCACTAGCCGGTTTTGGTTAGCCACAGTGTAAAGGGGCTATAACGTAAATTATATTAAAAAAACTTAATTAATTTTACAAGAGGCATTTAAGTCAAACTGGGACTTGTGACGAAATTTCTGCTGAATGAAGGCGTAAAAGCGATTAACATTTACAGTAGATTAGACTTCAAGCAAAGTATGAGACAGTATTGAGACTCTTAGCCGCAGTAAAACATTTTAAAGAAGGCGGTACATCCATGAATGATGATCCCAACCGAGATTTCTCCAACCTCACCGCAGTCGTTCCTGTGGACAGGCGTCGTCCTGACCTCGCTCCAAGCCATTTAGACATGTTTGAGCCATTAAAGGAGTTCCTGGGAGGCCAGTGTTTCAGATGTAATGCAGGCAGTCTGATCATGGCTCTGGCATACTGAAAAAACCTTCTACCTTGATGGTATCCAAGCACTAGTGAAACACTGGAGTTTAGAGAAATAAAGGTTTTTTTTTTTACTCTCATAATTGCTCTGTTATTTTGTACAATCAGAAGTCCCAGTTGTGACTTGAACAGCCCTTGTATATCACACAACTTTAAAAATAACTCCAAATGGATAAAAAAAAAAAAAAACCTAAGAAACCGTAATTGTTGACAAATTGCTGTAATGATTTTATAGGAAATAAATCGACCTCATGTTAGTAGCTGTATCCTGGCATCATCATAGCATCCTTAAGTTATTTATTTTTCTTTAACAGGACGCCACTGAGTGTTTTATTCCTTACATAAATCACTACTCGGTCCGTAGCCTTTACTTACAAGGTTATCTTCACTCGATAAGTCGCTCAGCAACTTAAACGCTTCCTTTTTATTTATTTTTTTAGTGTCATTCCTTTATGCCTCCTGCAGAGACTTGAAAGTGCTTTTAACATCTTGTGCTGTATTTGCTATTTGTACACAAGAATTTCTCAAGTATTACACACACATGCATACATACATACACACCCGAAATACAATTTGAGAGGCGGCGGAAAGTGAGGTCGGTCACGAAAATCAGATTATGAAAACAGAGAGCGGGGGAGCATTATGGACAAGATGGGAATGAATAATATCATTGGCAGTCTGTCACAGCAACAGAGTCATTTTAATGAAAAAAATGCTCGAACATGTATTAAGACATTTTATTTTCTATTTTCGAGACTGTCCTGTTTCGAGCAGGAGATATGATCCTCAGCAAAAACCCGCTGGACCTTAAATACTAATGAAATGACTTGGCAGTGGTTGTAAATATAGACACGTGGACAATAACGTAAAAAAAAATAATATACGAAACATAATAAATAAGTAAATAAATAAATTATAGTACACAACTAAACAAAATCTGATAACACAAAGACATTTAAAGAAATCAGAATTATGTTAATGTACAATAAGTAGAGATTAAAACATTTACTGTTGTGCATTATTATACATGCTTAAATTACTTTTATACCACAACAATTTCATTCTAACCATTCTGTTTAAAGGTACTGTATCTGTTACATTGTACAACATCCATACAAGTCCGTGTCCACATTTTCATTACAGCGGCTATAAACAGTCTTTCCCTCTCTTTTTCCTCTCTCTTATTTAAACTTAATAACACATAAGTATAAACTCATCTGTACTGAAAATGTCACAAATCCTTACAAAAACAAGCACAGCTTTCATCTCTAACTGTTACAGTGCTATTATAAAGCACTGACACTGGAGGGTAAATGAACACGGAAAGATCTATTCACAGAAAATGTTACCATTTGAACAAGCAGACACAATTTTAGTACAAGTTCAGGTAAATAAGCTCATAGTATTAGTATAAAAATTGATTAAGGTTTAGATTTAGTGCTTTATTATGAATATTTACAAGGGATGTTCAAGCCAAACCGGGACTCGTGACGACATTTCTATTTAATTAAGGTGTTTAATTGATGAGCTTTTAAAAAAAGCTCTACATCCATGAATGATGTTCCAGACTGAGGTCACATCCCCCGTACAGACCTGACCTTGCTCCAAGCCATTTCCACAATAAAGGAGTTCCTGGGATGCCAGAGTTTCGGATGTGAAGCAGGCAAGTCTGATCGTAGCTGTGGTGTCGTGAGAAAACTTTAGATAACTGAAATAATATAATCTCACTAAAAGAAGCTTTAATTTTTACTTTAATTATAAATCACTAAATAATAAACTTGTGTTATTTTTTCCCCAGTGTTTTAGAGGTTTCTTTGAATAAGCTATGCTAGCTAACTGTTGCTAACTGGTGCTAATTCTTCTCAATGCTGTTTATTTACAGATTCATAATTTTATTATTAGTATTATTATTATTATTATTACTTTATTAATAAGGTTTTGTCTTGTTTTTTATTTGCTCTTGTTCACTGTTTTTCCTCTAAACAACTTTATTTAATTCAGTCTTCCAGTGTTGCTAATGCAAAAAGTGTGGAATGACATTATATAATATTGTGTGTATTTAAGTTCATTTTGTAGGTTGGGTTTTATATCATGATATAAAATGGTAAAAAAAAAAAAAAAAAGTTTGTCCACTAATTACTGTAATAACTGTCTACTAATTATACTGTACATATTTCCTCAGTACAAAATGCTTCGAGTTCTGTAACACACCAACAGATGGCAGCACAAGGCTACAGCACAGTCACAGGGAGCATCGACATTCGTAAGTCAGTGTGCCAAAAGACATGTACCTGAGACCTGTGCAACTGGTGCTTTGAGGTGTTTTAAGTTGCACACACGCTTCAGGAGCGGAAGAACATCACTGGAAGACCTTCAATGAACTCAACCCCTGAAAATGTACAGTAGAAACAATTCAGCAATTTATGAATGATTACCGTCACAACAATTCACAACACTGCTATCATTGTCGGTGTGTTATATGGAACAGTCCATGCAATCCTCATGTGTGACGTGAACATGCACCATGTTGCTGCCAAGTTCATTGCCAGGCTGCTGACCCAGGAGTAGAAGAATCATTGCGTTAATGTCTGGCGTTAAACTCAGCCAGTGTGTTGTGGATGACCCGTCCTTCATGTTGATGATCATGACTGGTGACGGAACTTGGGTGTATTAGTTCAGTACGACCCTGAGACGAAGCAACTGTCTTCACAGTACAAACGCCCGTCATCTCCACAACCAAAAAAGGCAAGGCAGGTCCGCAGCTCGGCCGAGTGCATGCTCATCATCTTTTTCGACAATCGCCACATTGTGCATCAAGAATTCGTCCCCAGGGACCAGACCATCAAAAGGGAAATCTACTGCCAGGTTTTAAGGCGTTTGAGGGAGGACATATGGCAAAAAAGCAGAGCTTGTAAAAAGAGCTGATCTCGAACTAATATAACTTTTTTATACTCGCTCGTAGCTAATACCATGAAAAATATTGCCTTAACACTTATGCACTTCATGTACAATGAAATGTCACTGATGCTAACATACCAATATTTTGCTGCAGGTAGAAAGAAAATTTCGGAGGAGTGTATGTTTTTCTGACTCGCCTTTATCTCGAACAGCAGAAATGCGGCTCTATAGTCCTCGCATTTATGAGCTAAGTGGCAACAGAATTGAAGCTGTCGAGGAGAGATCCTGCCATTCGATTCTGTTATGAACCAATTTCAGTTCAACATGCTGAGAAAAATTGGCCTTTAATTGTCTTCATCAGGAACCAGTTTAGCGCGATGTGTTTGTGCGAAATGAAAACAAGAGGCCTGGCAACCATAGAAGGTACCCGGGGAATCTAGCACCTTAGACATATTTTTCAATTTGTTTGTAGATTTTCAGCGACCCTATTAATGGATCCCATTCTGTGTTGGACAACCAGCACTTTCTCTCATGTTCCAGGCCATTTACTGCAACCTGAGATGCTACTCATGCTAACTCTGGCACCCAACAAATTCCCGCCTAGTGTTCCCTGATCCAAAGTGACACGTATTTACGCCGCATTAGTGTAGCTTTAACACATTTCCGAGGCTTCGCATTATTCAAACAGATTTTCCAGACAAGCGTGGAAAACAGTTTCGCCGTGGAAGTGCACAATACATCACCTCTCATTAGCCGCATCAGTGTACGCTGACCTTGTTTACCTAGCCCCGTCTCCTTCGCTGGCACTTGAGTCACATCCTGGAGGATTTCAGGCTCTGCAGCAAGAACCGGAGAGACATACACAAGCTCCTAGACATCGATAGACATCGATAGACATCAATAGACATGATTCATGGATAAGCCAAACGTCCAGATCAGCACACGAGCGCGCTAAGACAAACAGCAGACGTACACTAGCACGTAACGCACTGTCGGGTTTAAACCAAGGTTTAACCAACAATTAACACTCCTGAGCTCGAGTATTTTGCATAATACTTATGCTGAGTCCTGCTTAGAGTATTTTATATGTTACAACAATATTTACAGAGTCAGCTTACACCAAATTGTAGTTTTGTGCTCGCCAACCAGATGACCTTGGCATAATTCACACAGCCAGAGATTCTTGGAATTAAGGTGTAAGAAAAGGGTTGTTCAATAATAATAACAATAATAATAATAATAATAATAATAAATCAACAACAAACAGAGGCTAGGTTATATGAAACAAACATCAAATAATAGTCAAATATTTTTTTCTGTATTTAAAGGTTATGAAATAGCTTTTGTATGTCACATCATTTTTTTTTCTATTTCTAAATGGAAATAAAAGTAAAAAACAGTGGCACGAGTTTATGAAATATGCTAGAATCAATTACATCCTAATGCGATATTCTTATGTTTCATATTGCTCTTAATTGTAAGATAACCAATCAGTGTTAATGAAATAGAGCTCGATTATGGACGGATGTAAAAGGCTCTCCAACTGACACACACCTCTATATTTTTTCCGCAAACTTTACCCTGCTTACTTTTAAATAGACACTTTAAACACATATATTATTATTTTATTATAATGTAAATAGACACTTTAAACACATATATTATTAATGTTTATTTAACAAGCTCACGCGGGTCTCAGAGCACCACAAAAACGTGTGTTAAAGCTCCAGCTGAATTACCCCTCAGAGAATATAGAGAATATATGTACAGTATTTTGTATTTTTTTTAATTTAACTCTCTTTGTTATTCCTTCTCCAATTGCACCATTTCAGTGTCTATGTAAATGAGCTTCTGCTGAGCCACGCCCCCTAGAGCACTGCAAAGCTGAGTAAGACCAGGCGAGGGGCTCTTCTTATATGAGGTCACATTAGGGGGGAAATCTAATTGGCTAGTTTTTTATTTATACATATTTTCTCACACATTTGACACTCCTTTCCTTATTTTTTTTTTATTCTAAAAAGCTGCTTTTGGGAAAATTACTATTGTTAAAAGTTCTACATAAATAAAATCGAACTGAATGAAACCCTGGCCAGTACAAAAATTAGGAGGGCAGGGAAAGGTGTGTTTCTCTCTTCAGGTTTTTTGTTTGTATGCACACACACACACAGACACACACACAAACACACCCTGCAAACCCACCTGATTGTGGAAAGAAATGCCTTAAATAGTGATTTTTTTAATTACTGCGGAGTTCTGAAAACTAAAGTGCATCATTTTGTTATTACAGACAATGTTCATTTCCAAAAAAAAAAATATATATTTATTTATTTATTTATTTATTTATTTTTAAATAATATATTTTCATAATCAATAAAAGTATGAGCTCAGGGAAAAGTCAGAAGTATGTCAAAGTACAGGGGCTAAAGTAAAGTCAGGAAGTGTGTAATTGACAGCTTGAGGCCAAGATGTTCTGATCTGAATAATTAATGATAAAATGTTCTCTACGAGCCACAGTGACATACAGGGAGTAGAAATGAGAAATGTGTGAGGACTGGTGGAGCTTAGTGTGTTTGCCACTTATTGTTAAAGCAAGTGTGTTCCAGCTATAGGTGGTGTTAAAAAAAAAAAGCCAAGATAAATGGAAACTGTTCTTTCAGAACAAGATATATTAGGTTTCGGTAACTACTGGGGATTTCGATAGTGGTTTCCATTAAACATTTTCCCTATGACAGTTCAATGTTCCTAAAGATTTCTGAGATAAGTAATTTTGTTGTTATAGCTTAATATTCATATAAGCCTGGATTAGTCAAGACTCGATAGGGACACACAGCTCGCGCTTATGGTACACCAGAATATCACCATAAAACATACAGGCCTACAGGTAATTACCGATTTAAACCAAACCTAAGTCCACTTGCAAGACAGTAGGAAGTAATGTACAGTATTTTTCATGATAATGACTAATCCCAAATTTCCACAAGGAACCGACTGACATTAGACCATAGTCCACGAAAAACCCAATTAACACCTGACTATAAATTAGAAATAACCCTATATATTAACAGTAACTTGTAAAAATTCATGTGCATGTGCCCCAAGTCCCCTGGGATAGGCTCCAGGACTCCCGCGACCCTGAACAGGATATAGAAATCAGATCAGAGTTTAACGTATAACCTATAAATGGAAAAAAAAAAAGAATTAAACATTTCGCTGAGTAAACAATAAATATCCAAAAGGAGCCTGATAGAAACCATACATTATAGACTGAAAGATGTTATTCATATTCCAATGCATAATCTATAAAAGAACAAAAACTGAAGTTGTACACTGTGTTAATGCACTGATATCACATATTAAGTCATCAATGCTTAGTCTTAAAATGTCAAGACCCCTAAGCAAGTCATTGTATTTTTGTTGTTCGGACGAGTCCGATAAAGGATGAAAGTTTTTTTCTGCGTTTGGTCTTTCTATCAAAAAACATCACTGGTAAAAAAGAGAGCAAAGGCATTAACCCAGTCTGTTTAAACTGGATTTTAATAATAGATGTTGGGAGATGTTGCTTTAAAATCGAACAGCTTTAAAGATGCGCTTGAGATGATTGACAGGCAGAAAGCGTTGCACATATCCGGCATCCTCACTCATAATGATGAAAGAGCGATGAGCTGGAGACACGCTGAGTTCTTATTGATCAGTAGGTACTCTTAGACATCGATCTGTGTGTAGTCTTACAGATACTTTTTCTGCAGTTCTGCTCTCTGCTACAGATGCTTTAACAACCCTGTAAAAATCTCACCTCCATCTTTAAACACGTTAAACGATTCAACAAGAAACCCAATTCTGTCTCCGAGGGATTTCTTTCCCCCCACTGGAACAGCAGGTTAGTTCTTAATCATCACGATGCCAGCAGGGAGAAACGATTAAATTTTTGGCTTTAATGTCAAATCTCTTTAGCTTAAGAGTCTAATTTATTGACTTGACAATATGAACAGAATTTATTCCTTATCGTCACACTTTTGGCTTTGGAGCAAGTGATGACGGACACATCATGGGATAAGGGCTATAATATGGTTATGTCAGTCAGAAAGAAATTATTTCTAAAATCTTCTTGCCGTTCCTTGCATCTGCCCACCAGCTAAAAAAACTTGAGGTGACAAAATTCAAAGAAGATGATCAAAGAAATTGTAGCGGAAACTGGAGGCACAGACAAGAGGATTTATATCAAATTATATATAATAAAAAACTCTGAAACTGTTTTCTACAAGTGCTTTTCCCATGTCTGTGTTTCATGTCTCTTAATTCACTCCTTTTCCAAATGTGCTGTTTTAGTGTCTATGTAAATGAGCTAGCAGAGAACAGCAGAGCTACTGTACTGTAAGCAACAAGCCTAAAATAAGGGAGGGGGATCTTCTTATACTTCATATACTGTAAGAGGTCACAATATTATTGAATAGGCTTGTGCAGAGCCTGGCTGATATAAAAATAGAAAAAGAGACAAAAAGCAGGGAGAGGTCTCTCCAGGAGTAAGCCCCAACCCCGTCACCTTGACACGTCTATGAGACTGAAAATGTCACACCAAAACAGAAGACAAATAATAATTTAAAAAAAGGGTTTCGAAGGACTCAAGCTAATTTCTACTTTTATTTATGTGCACTGATTAAAAAACAGACTATAACACCTTCTGAAGGATGTGCGACGAATCCCAAAGTCACTGTGGAACGAAGCCATTATGTCTTAACCAGCAGCTGCTTTTCAGGTGTTCATTAGCATGACGTTAGGCTGCCTATGGACTTCACATAAGAGACCGAACATCTGTCATAGATTGAAAGCTAAAGACAAAAAATTAACCGCAGTCAAGGTTAGTCATAGCGTAATCAAATAACCGAGAGCTGCCATATGGCCCTTCACTCTGCCACAATGACTCTTTTAAATGCTTTTTTCCCCCCTTTTCATTTCTTTTTTAAAGTATTTCGACACTGATTATTCTCAGGCTCGTTTAAGGACACGACTCGGACAAAGCCGCTCAGTGTCTCGATGTTATCTTTAGCTCCTTCTAAATGCCTGGTCTTGTGGTGGTTTCTCAAGAACGTGGCATTATCCAACAGTAATGATACTAATTACGTGGCCATTTGGAACAGCCGGTTCATCTGACGAAGTGAAAGGGTAATGCGTAGGATTCTTTTTTTTTTTTTCCTGTTAAAAAATATATATATATCCATACGCACAAAAAGAGCAATTCCGCCCGCCTTTATGTTCAACCAGGTGCTTCTGCACTTCAGTTCCTTCATTATCGTAAAGAAATGAATGTTTTGTATGGAAATGATTTAATTAATTATAGGTATCCACGGATTCTTTCATAAAAAAAGACACTTGAGTGTCTGAATGTTCTCCATTACTCCGCTTTTTATTCACAAACTCATTGAAAAGACCTTGAGCGGCTGATATTAAGTGGCTGCTGTTAAGTACACGCTCTGCTCCACAGAGTCAAACATGCGCTGGTAATATTTTTCATTTCGTGCTACGAGTAAATAAGTTGGATTTGTTAACGTTTAGAAATGTAAGTGGCATTGCGTAAATATTTGCCCCCTCTTAAACCTTTCCATGTTTTGTAGTGCTAGACTCTGGAATTCAATTTATTTCGCAGTAAACAAAAAAAAGTTCAAGTCGTGACACAATTTTTTATTAGACTCATGGCTAGGCTTTGACTTAGCCAATCTAATGCACTTATACATTTGTTTCTCCACTTTGGCGGCATGTTTTAGAGTCATTGTGCTTTCCGGAAAAAAAAAAAAATTCATCTTAATCTCAAGTCTGTTGCAAACTGGAACAGGTTTTTGTCTGGCCTGTATTTGGCCCCTCCATCTTTCCCTCAAGCCTGATCAGTTTCATCATGGTACCACCTTCATGGTTCACAGAGGTGATTTTTTTTTTCATCTTTGGGATCAATGAAGTATCTATCTATCTATCTATCTATCTATCTATCTATCTATCTATCTATCTATCTATCTATCTTAAGAATTTGCCTACTGTAGCATTGAATTTACACAACATCTCAGCAGTTGATGTTTTTACTGTAAATATTTTTAAAAATTAAGTTTTGGGCCTGTTTTTTTTTTACCTAAACACATTGTTGGCTCTCTGGCGAAGCTTTAGAAGTGTGCTTACTCCCTGTGTCCACCAGGGGCACCATGATGCCATTTAATTAATTAATTAAATGGCATCATGGAAGGAAGGTGTCCCATTAAAAAATGTTAAATTGATATATCTTTTATAATATAATGTTGTCATATAATAAGGTTTATTACTCCAAATGAATTTCTAAAGCTCTCTTTCTTTTTTTATTTAATTAATTTTTTAAATAATTTTGGGTGAACCATCCAAAACCAAAGATATATATCAGTCTGGACAAACTCTCCCATTTAGATAAAACTATTTGACAGTTTAATTAATGGCCTCTAAAACACTCTTGAGTTAAGATTGGTTTGTTTTCCTCATGACTATTCATACCCAGACATTTGTCAAGTCTACTCACTCTGCGACTGAAACGCTCTTGTTGTGGTATGAAGGTGAGAACAACAGAAAACCATGACACATGACAACCCCATATCGGAGATCTGCTCCCAGTGGAAATCCAGGGTTAGGGTTATTGTGCTGTAGATCTCCACCTTAAGTCTTTTCCAAAGTAAAGACTTAAGGTGGAGATCTACAGCACAATAACCCTAACCCTGGATTAAAACAAGTTTTCTTCTGCCCTAAATTTGACTCCTTTATTAGACTCAAATTTCTTACTCCAAGTCATTGAAACTCACTGCCACAACATTATGTTTCCACCACCGTGCTTCACATCAAGATTGTTTTTCTCAGGGTGATGAGAAGTTAACAATTTTTTCCAAATGTAGTGCTTACACAAGCCATTCTAATTTTTATTATTTTTATTTTTTTTGATGAATCTTGGGCATTAATGGCTCACTGGTAGGCTCCTTGTCAGCCATGTGAAAGACCTGAGTTTCAGGCTTCCTAACCTCAAAAAAAAAATGGGAGAGTTGCAAAATCAAAATGTGTGTACCCCTAATGGAGCAAAACTTATTGATCATGGCTTTTTGGGACCTGATTTTCTAAAGGTAAAGTTCAGACCAAATGAATTAGTAGACAGAGCTTAAACTGAGACTTTTGATTACTGTTTATAGAATAAGAGAACACAGTTCTGAGAGCTAATGACACAGACTTTTCTATCTGTTCACAGCCGCTTGTTTTCATGTTCAAACACACCTGGTTGATCCAATCACCTAATTAAAAGGCCACTCAAGCAATAGATTCTTCAAGTGTGTTATAGTACAATAAGCCCAGCTCTCAACCTGCTTACAGAAATTGCTGCTCATCCAACTGTTCATTACTAGAATCTAATGCATATAATGCGTAACGGATGCATCGGCGAACGTGAAACATCCTTTTTAATCTAAACCACAGGGTAAAGACCTAACAGGAGTCATGTTCAGTAAGTATTGTAACTTTTTCGAGCTTTGAAAACCTCATGGCCTGATAAAGCTTTTATAATTGAAATCCTACGCTTTGTTTGAGATGACCTACGTACCTTTAAAACCAATGGCCTTTTTTTCAAAGATTTTATGAGCAGAACCAGAAGGAGTGCAAAAAGGCAGTGACACGGCAAAAATCATCAGCGCTACTTCTTTCTGCTTTCTGCTTACTGGCAAATGCTCTCATCCTCGTTGGAGTGGATTAAAGTCTTCGCTCCGTTGAGTTAGCAGGCTTGTGATGGAGCGTTCGCTGTGCCAAATCCCTTTCAGCCATCTTCATCCTACTCGCCCACCACCAGGCCTTCATCTTCCACTCGCAGCCCAACATCTAAGCTCACCGTAGGGAACAAAGTGTGAACGCTTCGCTTTCTCTGTGTTACAGCTGTGAAAAAAGTGAAAATTAAAGGAATTTTTTACTCTTACTGTGTGTCCTACTCCTATAATGGATGCTAATGAGGTTATTATGGATGTTAGCTCATGCTAGCTGGCCTGGCTGGAGACTTTGAACTCATACCGATTTGACTGTGTGTGCTTTCTAGCCTGCAAGGCAATTGGATTGAGAGGATTTCTAATTAACGTATGCAAAATGTATAGCATTCATTTTTTAGGAGTGATTATAGTATGTGTTTTGATTGATAATGTGCAAACGTAGATAAATAAAGTACTAGATTTCTAAGAATTATTTTGAAATGTTATTTTCCTGCTGATGCTAGCAAGTTAACTTACTGTAAGTATCAAATTGACTTATAGCATGCACGTCGTACTGCGTACTGTAGGTATTCACGCAAAAAAAAAAGGTCATTTGAAACCTTCATACTGTACAGTAGATCGTGACCTTGTAGGGCTGTAAATTTGTATTCAATTTACAAATTCTGTAAATAAATGCATATATTATAAACCGATTTTCCACTTCATAATGTTGACATGCAGGTGGTAGTGCTTTAATATTAAACAAAACAACAGAAAGAAAAACACATGCATAAAACCTTGTTAGTAAAAGACAAAAGAAGCTTTAAGATGGGTTGTTTTAGCATTCTTCTACAGACTCCTGATTACTATGGCTTTGATGGACTTGGAATTTAAAACCAATTTGCTTTCGGTAATGAGAATCTCCATTAAAAAGGCTGCATCCTAATTGAGAGAGAGAGTGAGGATGGAAAAAGATGGGGATGGTGTAGTAGTAAGAAGAAAAGAGTGCAAGGGGTGGGGGTGGGGGGTGAGATAGGAATTGTGTGTGTGTGTGTGTGTGTGTGCATGCACATTTGCACATTAATTACCCGGCAGGTGCTGGCAGTCCGTTATAATGGGCTGAGCGAAAGGTCAAGAGGGTTTAGCTGTCACTGCTTCTCTCACCAGAGCGCTTTCGGTATTTTACAGTTTCACATTCTCATTTCAGTATAGGATCGTCTTATTAAGAGGTTAATGAACCCCGTTGCTGAGAGAGGTTTGTGATCATGGTTGCATTTTGGGAAGGCAAAGTTGACCAATTACATTTAATTGCCTGAACTCTGTGTAAACTTCACCAGCACTAAAGTTTGTCAAAAAATCTTTTAAACGTACTAGTTAGCTTTGGTTTTCGGTCATTAGCATTAGAACTTAGGCACGGGTGTGAACTTAGGGTGCACTAGTGTTATAACTTAGTGCTGGTTTGGGTGTATTGGAGCTTAAGAGGCAGTAGTGTTAGAACTTTGCATCATTTTGATGGTATAGGTGTTCAAACTTAGAAGAGTCAGTAGTATTAAAACTGCACGTCGGGTTTGGGGCGTTAGTGTAATAACTAGCGTATATGGCATCAATGTTAGAACCTTGCCTTGGTTTGAAGACATATTAGCATGAGAACTTCGCTTTGTGGTAGTAATATTAGAACTTAGGGGGCATTACCTTCAGAACTTTATGTCATTTTGAGGGTTTAAGTGTTAGAACTCAGGGGCTGTTGGTGATTAGAAATTTGCCCATTTTTAAGACATAAACATTTAGCATAATTTTAAGGCATTAGTGTTAAAACTTAGAATTGCATCGTGTGGGTTTGTGTTAAAAATTACTCAGCATTACAGTTTAAACATTGGATTGATGGTATTAGTGTTAAATGATATTAGCATAAGAACTCCTGGAGAGCATTAGAACTTTGCATCATTTTGAGGGTTAAGTGTTAGAACCTACTGTACAGTAGTGTTGTTAGTGATAGAACTTTGCATAATTTTAAAAACATTTAAAAACATTCAAATTTAAAATCAGTTTGGGGCATTAGTGTTAAAATTTAGAATTGCTTTTTGGAGATTAGTGTTAAAAAATTAGTGAGCATTAGAGTTTAAACATAGCATTGGATTGGCGGCATAAGTGTTAAATTATATTAGCGTAATAACTCCAATTTAAACTTGAGTTTGTTCATTAGCATTAGAACTTTGTGTCATTTTGAGGGTTTAAGTGTTGGAACCTAGAGGGAAGTAAGTGATAGAATTTGGTATCATTTTAAGGACACTAGCGTTAAAACTTAGCATCAGTTTGGGATATTAGAACTTGGAGTGGTTTAGCAACATTGTTGCCACATTTGGTTCTTCAGACAGTATGTACAGTACAAGTAGACATAACCTACTGCCTGAAGAACCACAATAACCAACAATGCTAAAGATCTACTATATTGCTAATGCCCTCTAAGGAGAATTAACGATGTCATTCTTTTTCTCCATTTCTATTCTCCCTTTTTTTTCTCCACTTCTTTTTCCCCCCTCAGGCCCAGGCTATGTTCTGGATTCACAAATAAATTGTGTTCATTTAAAAATTTATGAGTGAATGAACCTCCTGATCTGTCCGCTGAACTTCGACACGCTTGCTGATCGGCTTGGACACGGTGGCCGAGACAAACACATATTCACACTCACACACACACACACGCACACACACACACACACAAAATGCAGGGTCTCTAGTTTATTCACAGTAAAAAAGGGTTTGCACGTCCACAGCCATTTCCTGAGTCCGGCTGTTTCTACATTAAAGGAGTGTGAGACATTCACATGTTCTGTAGGAACCCGGTGAGACAAAGGCTGCGCCAGATTTACGTTTTGTGGCAGTTCAGATATATAATTACAAGTAACTTTTATTTGACTCTATTGAGTCATGGGGTACTTAGTATTGCGTGTATGCTATTTGTATTGTTGTTGTTTTTTTGGCTTCATTTTTGGTAAAAAAAAAAAAATTAATAATGGCATGGTGAGAAAACTAATGTTATTGTTCGTCTAAAGTTGAATTTGCCTCATACAAAGACCCACTATCATTTTTTTTTTAAGTTTTACACAAAAACACATTCGAGGTCATTTGAGGTGTTTTGAGTGGCACACACATTTTTTAGAGTGAAAGAACATCACTGGAAGACCTTTAGTGAGCTCAACCTTCAAAGTTAAAACTCATTCATAATTACGAGTGACTTTTATCTGTCTCTAACATGGACGCGTTTGTCCTCTGAAACGGCACACAGTTAGGCTGCGTTTACACTGCAGGTCTCGATGCCCAATTCTGATTTGCTGGGTGATTTTCCTTTTCCATGTCACCTGCGATGTTATAATTCCACACGCGTTTCCACCGGAGAATAACATTATGTCATATAACCGCGAAGAAGTCGCACTCTTCATGACGTACAGAACACAATGACTCAGGAAATCCGATCTGTCTGTTTACACGACAATCACATTAGCACATATCTGATTTATATCTGATTTATTTCCACATATGAAGAAGGCCTGAAATCGATCTCGAAATATCGGAATGCATGCGTTTTTTTCCCGTTTACACGGACATAGAACATATCGGATAAGTGTCACATATGAGCAGAAAAATCTGAATCGGGTCACATTTACCCGACAGTGTAAACGTAGCCTTAGTCGGCTGTTTTTGTTGATTTCCAGAGGAAGGAAGGAGGAAAGCTTTAGCTGTTTAAGCAAATATCGCTAATGCTGCAATGCAATCCCCACACTGCCGCGGCTGACTGATGAGCAACGGGTCGGGTAACGACGACACTACATGTGGCCATAGCTGTATACCTTTCAAAAACATCATTACATCATATCCTGTGTATTGAGCATTAAATATGTAGTAAATGTACAGTGCGATTGTGTTCCACTCTAAAGGATTTTTCACCATTACATTTTGGGACACAAAAAAATTGTAGATATTGCAGCTACAAATGTAATGTGACAACCTTACATCATTCATCACCTCCAGAAATGGATTAAATACTGCACCTTGTTCATATAATACTTAGTTTAGGAAAATGTTAACACCAGGTCTGGAAAGTGTCTTGCGTTTTATCCCTACAGCATTGTTATAAATTTGTTCAGATTTTTGTATTTTTTAAGAACATGCATGCTGTGCCTTACGTATTTGACATTCCATCCCTCTTTAATTGACTTATGCCTGTGCGCTTATGACGAAAATACAAGACAGTGTAGAGTTTTGCAAGCTGTCCGGTGTGTAATATCATGGCATTGCATCAGTTTGTTCAAAATGTGTTTCAGTAGTAATATGGCTGGATTGACTGGGACAATATGGTTGATAACGATTTGTTGGTGAAAACGCATCTATGTGAGTGTATGACATTAAGACATAAACATCGTTTATCCACGGCATACACAGCCTGTTTACGTGTGTGTGTGTGTGTGCGCATGTGTGAACACTGAGACATTTGTTAAACTACAGTCTTTGCCCCCCTGCGGGAAGCCTAATGGCTTTTTTTTTTTTTTTTTTTTTTTTGCCAACGCCTACGCTGATATTCATCATCTTCATGTTTACACACCATTCTAAAACAACATATTACTTATTATTCTCTTTTTTCTCCGCCTAGTTAGTTGGAGCTAATTTCCAGCATATATGTGCAGTTTGTCCTGCTCTGGTTGCCAAATGAAGTCAAGTAGAGTCAAGTTTATGAGAACATCAACCACACAAAGAAAGCATGTTTGAAAGCGACAGACGGTGAAGCAAAGTGCTGCACAGCAAGGTCAAAATTAATTCAGGCAAAAACAAGCAAAACAATATAAAAGTCAACAAAAGACAAGTGGGAAGTAAGAAAAGAACTGAACGAACAAAACTATAGAACCTTAACATAATAATAGATATTATGCAAAAAGTTATGCACATACTCTACAGTAGGAGCGTACAGACGGTGACAAATTAAAGTACAGTAAAGCTGTTACTGTAGCTGTTTAAATAAAATGAATTCAAGCTGGTTAATTTGGGAGAGACTGAGAAAATGTCAATGTTAAAATACTAGCACTATCATCCTAGCTTATATTTACACCATCCTAGCGTACAGTAAGTACTGTACCTGATCTTGACGGTTAAAGAGTTTGTAGAAGTAGTTAAAAGGTTATGCTGAAAATAATCTGCTAATCGTTAATGTAATGAGTGATATTCTTATTATTATTATTATTATTATTATTATTATTATTATTTGAGGTTGAAGCCCACGTACATGTCTGTGTGTCTCTCTGTACAGCAGAACTCTCTGTCTAACTTATTAATACAAAGAAATCCCATTCTGTAAGGTTGAGTATCTTACGCCTTGTTTACACTAAGTTGTCCTTCTTTGGTGCTCAGACAAATACACTCCCTGTTCGGTAATCGGAGAGAGAATCACAGATGAGAAATGGAAAAAGTAGATCAAAGGATAAAGATGAAGTTTTGTCTTAAAACCACTCCAGCGTGTTAAAATTCACTTATACCACTTCAGCGCTGTTATTTCAGCCAAAGTGAAAATATGAACTAATCCCAGTAAAAATATTCACTTTATCTTTTCTAATTAATATCTATTGGTGCAGGTGTTTGTTTACATTGAGCGAGTAGCGCATTAGTAGATTATTATAAAGTATGTTATTAAATCCAACACTTTGATTTTAGAGCATAACACTGGGCTTTCAGTTGGGGTATTTCACACGCCTTCACCTCGGGCTGCTGTAGATATAAACCCGCTCTAACAACCCGTTTCATAACTTTCTGGTTTTAAACTTTTTGTTATAGGGAGAATAAACGTGCATTCTTCTGTCCATTCATTTATGAAGGTTCTGGCCTTTTTCCTGCAGTAAGCCGTGCTGTGTTGCACGTTCGTTTGTGTTTTGTAAGGATTTGGGCGCTTGGTAGGTGCATTGAGGTTGTTTCTGTGTCCTTCGCATACTATGTGTATTTACAATGAACTATCGTGCTGATTGGCTTTGTTGATTGACGCATGTAGCCACACCCACCTTGAGGGAAAAAGCTTCTTACAATTCTGCTCAGCCAGCATCGTGTGATGCTGCGACTGGACAGTAATACAGACCGAAATTTTTCATGAGACTGGTTTCTGGCCCTCCAGTGTATGGAACGTGAAAATATTATATAAAGAGCGAGTTCTGACCAATGTACAGACAAACCTGATTATGTAGTTACCAAAGATTTGTTCTATATGGACAAATTATGCTAACAAAATTTCTGAGGGTTTTATTATTATTATTATAATAAACACTTATAAACTAGATAGCTGCCAAGATGCACTAAATTAAATTACATACAAGAGGATTTTTCATTTCTCTTCATTAATGTTACTGTTGAAGCAAGCATGTAGTCAAACATGCGTGAACTTGGCAAGATATCCCCCCCAAAAATCATCCTTGGGGAAAACAAGCAGAATAATAAATTCAATTCCGTGTTTAAGAGGATGCCAGAAAAAAGTGCAGTGTTGGAAAAGGGATATATTATCCTTGTTTCTTGTGCTGGTCAGGACTCTAGGAAGTGCATGAGAGACAGAAATGATTGACACACTCCCACAGAAAGACAACTACAACAGTCCATACAGCTGTCAGAGACTAAGAGAGAGCCAGAGAGGTGAAGGCCAGCATGCATCTCCTCCGATTCCAATTTTGCAGCACTGATTTACTGACCAATTCTTCATTCTTAAACAAAGCTCAGAGAATTTATCAAATATTTTCAATTTTATGGTCTGAATATTCCCAGATGAGGCCATGGATGCTTATTAAAGCTTCTCTACCATCGTCCCATGCAACAAAAAGAACAAAAATCACTTGCACAGCATCAAGATTTATTTCCGCATCTCGTTTGTGTTGAGTTGTGGGGAGATATTCCCATCCGGACAGCGCCGTTGTAATCACCAAGGAGGCCAAATTCGTGTTTGCAAGCATGCAGCGCTTAATATGACATATTACAGCAATTACACGACGCATTTTCTGCCATTAATAATGCAAGTGCCATCCTGCAGCTTGGAGACACCCATCTATCAGGAACAAAAGGCAAACTCTGCGCACCGCCAGAGGCGACCGCAGTGCCTGTGTTGCTGTCCGGCGATATTTCTAAAGCATAACACATCTCTCTCTTCGTCCTCAGTCGCCTTCAGCCATTTTTCACAGCATCAGCGATTCTGTGCGCCTTTATCTTCCCAAGCCTGCCATTTAGCAAGCAAGAAGTCTTTCATGAAATTGCAGGGGGTAGAAAAGGAAAGACAATGGCAGAATGGCGAATAGCTACCCAGCAAGTTGAAAGGCCTTTTCTGAAAGGCTGATGAGGACTCTCTCAGAGGCACAGTGATACTGACTCAGTCTGTTTGCCCGTCTTCAACAATTTCCATGCTCCTTTTTTCTACAGATTGAAAAAGCAACAGAGCAACACCTGTAATTAGAGATGAGTGTGCTGTAACCCTCAGATCTACTGAAGACGAACACTTCTGACCAAAGCGCTGCTGGATACAGGAAGTGAGGAAACATTGGTGTCAGTGCTTCAAAGCTTTTAGCTTCAGTTCTCCGAAGTAACAGGTTCTGTAAGACCCTTCCTTCAGTCAGCAGAGGTAGCAGTGTGTAGTGTAATAAACAAGACCAAATATACACCGATCAGCCATAACATTAAAACGAAAAACTGTAAACTTGTGTAGGTTCCTCTTGTCCTGCCGGGGAAGCTCTGGCCCCTCAGGCCATGACTCCACATGACCTATAGGGGTGTGCTGGGGTGTCTGGCACCAGGATCTGGCATTAGCAGCAGATCCTTTGGGTGCTGTGTGTTGCAGGGTAGGGCCTCCATGAATCGGAGTTGTTTGTCCGGCGCACTCCATGGATGCTTGATGGAATTGTGACCTTGAGAATTTGCAGATCAGATCAACAACCCTGTCTTTGCCTGCTGAACCACATACACAATGGGATGGGCTGTGGTGCAGTAGGTGTTCTCTGTGTTCTGGTGGCTTTCTGTCATCGCCAACATTCCCTTTTTTATTAGTTTGTGCTACATTGTGCTTTTCTGTGAAATTGGACCGGATGAGATGGCCTCTTGTCCCAACAGGTATAGATGAACCTTGGTTCCCCATAACCCTGTCACCTGGTACATATTTGATAATCAGTGTTACTAAATCTACTGGTGTTAGTGTTGTGGCTGTACAAAATATAGATTTACTGTTTTGGATCCAGTTATTGCATTAGTTTAGGGGGTTGAAGTTTTATTTACATTTACATTTACATTTAGGCATTTGGCAGACGCTCTTATCCAGAGCGACATACAAAAAGTGCTTTAATGTTTACATAATTGGATACATACTTACACTGGGTTAACTAGGTTAATAACTAAGTATTTGAAAAATGAGGGTTACTTGCTTGAACAGTGTTCCTTTAAAACAATTACCAGCCATGGGTTTAATAACCTTCCAGTCCACCAGTTCTCCTTCTGGACATGTTCTTTCCTGAGCCAAGCCTGAAAACCATGTTCTTTAAAGGTATATGTACATTTTAAAGACCAATGCTGAGGTCGTTGATTATATAGTAAAGCAAGCTGCTCTCCATGCTGGCGTTTTAAGATGCAACAGTTTCTCATAACTTTAGTTAGCACTATAAACTCTATAAAAAGTAAGTGGAACTATGTGGATGTCCTTTCCATTGGCTGTTGGAAAAACAAGCCTTATAAAACAAAGGTTTAATAAAAACACAATCAGGACCATGAATCAGGATTTTAAGCAAAAACATTTTTTAGAGCTCCAAGGGACAGAAGTTGTGTTTCCAAATTGTGTAGTCTTGGTCATCACTGGGTCATGAGCAATCGAGTCCAAGTTATAGAACCTAAGTCATGAATCTGAGTCATGTCCATGGTCCAAATCTGTGGAGTCCAAAAAATTGTTCCTAGAGCCTCCAAGAGCGCCAAGCTGTTAAGCCCCAAAACAAAGTGTATCCACAGTCACAAACCATGCAGAGTGTGATTCACATCCACCAACCACAGCATGAAATCTCCAGGTCATGTTTCTAGCATTTTTATTATTATTTTTTTTTTCATTTACTTATGAACAGGCCCATTTGATTGTCTTGGGTTTTGCAGGTACGGCTACATCATACTCATAGTCCAAAAGCCTGCAGAACTTGTTTTTGTCAACTTGAAGTGGCGGAAATAAATCCTGAGTTCAAGTGTCGTTAATAATTTGCAGTAGGTGGAATGTCAGCCAATGTGTTGGCATTAGCCCTTTTGTTTTTTGGAAAAGCAAATCTATCTTGAAAAAAAAAATGCCAAAAAAAAAAAAAAGAAAAAAAGAAAAAACAAACCTAACTATAAAAGCCTCTAAATATGTGGGAGTGATGAGAAGATATCACACTTTTCAAACATGAAGCCTCCCTGGGGAAAGTGATCAGCATGCTGCTATTAGAAATCTGTTGCTGTTTATCTGCTAAACAGCTTATTTAACAGGGTCAATATTGAGTTAGGATGGGGAAAAGAACAACATTTGAAACAGTTTTATTAAATGAAAATGCAAACAACTAATTCAGCCGCATTATTGTTGTTATTGTTGTTGGAAATTTGGAAAAGTGTAATTGCATGTAGCATTGTATGTAAACATACATTCTCACGGCCCTTCTAATGTCCTGGATGCATGTAAACCTTGCCCACAGCTGGTGTGATGAAACCAGCTTTACAGTACAGGCAGAACTTGAGATTTACTGCAGGCTGCACTGGGAATGCACCGCATCATCCTCGGAAAACAGAATAAGTGCTTTAGCTGAGCCACTGAAGCTGTGCCATGTGCCCGCGGCCCACTCTTGTGCTGTACCACCACTCCGCTTTATCGTTTTGGCATTTGAGCTGGAATATGAGTAGGTGGGCAAACAAAAAAGAAGGGCTGAATTTTAAACAGTTATCTGGCTGCCGCATTTGTCCGGGACCACCTTAATCCCCCGAGCGCTAAAGCGTTCCTCCATTGTAATGAAACTCTAAGGAGGACATAATCAGCTGTGTTCCTCCGTTTGTGCCTGCTAAGTACTGCTAACACGGCCAAAACCAGGGCTGGATCAATCGCTTAGTCCTGGGTTTTACTTTTCCCTACACAAACCTAATGCATTGTGTTGTCTGTCCATGCAAAGCTTTAGAATAAAGAATGAGAATTAGTACAGATCACTAAAGGTGGTAATTAGAAGACACATCTGTTCGTGAGAACTGTACACACAAATGTGTATCGACAGCGCTTGCACATTACAGGAACCCTGCTGGTGTACTTGTTTGAAGGAGTTCCCAGGAGGCCAGCGTGTTAGACGTGAGGCAGGCAGTCCAATCATGGCGCCAATGTACTAAAAAAAAACGTTTTACCTTGATGGTATCCAAGCACTAGTGAAACATTGGAATGAGTGCATTAGTGTAGCAGGGGATTATAGTCAATCAAAAGTCCCGGTTTGATTTGAACACCCCTTGTACTGTACATAATTATGGGGGATTTAAGTACATTCGATAATTGATGCTTATTGTTGCATAAAATTGCTTAAATATTAAAGTCACTAATAATACTTAGCTGCTTTGCAACAACATGCTATAAAAATGATTATGTAGTCGCAGCCAGTTCCCTCCTGTCCTCAAAGCTACCAACCAGGGAGGACAAAAGATATCACATGCTTCCAACATCACCAACCACAACTTTTCAAACTGCTCACTCACACACACTACGCTGTACAGTAGGATACAGCTACTGCGTCAGCACATGATTCAAACTCACGATAGCCAGAATTGTAACCCCGTCCCCAAAGCGACCCATATTGCACCTTGTACAGTACAGTATGAATCTTTCGACCACGTCTTAATTTCAAATGCATGATTATATGGAAGGATTGTCTGTTTTTGTATTTTATTGAAGTATTACTTTGACATTTTAAAATTGACAAACAAAACAACAGCATCCAGTGCTTACAGTAAGTATTCGTCTTTAGCTGTATTTTATTATTTATTTTTTTATTACTCCTACTATGTAACAGAAAACATGCGCTATACAGTATTACTGTACAAACCCGTCCACAGTGGAAATAAAATATCTGATTCAAGAGACTTTTAGCCTTTTAACTCCAACCATGTTCATCCTAATGTGGTATTCAGGAGGTAGTGGATAAAGTCTGGAAACGTTACAGCTGGCAATAATTTATTTGATATGATTCTTGGACTCTCTGAAACATAACAAATTGTACGGTTCAAACTGCTCATGTCTTGATTCTCTTTCCAGCCAACTGTTTTGAAATTCATGACTTGGGCTTTTTCCAGGACGAATCTTGCTCGTCTTCTGTAATTCCGATTGACAAACCGTGAAGGTTAAACGCACACGCAGAAACAGATAGCACTTTATGTTTGTTTGTGAGATGCCCGACCTACAACATTAGTAAGTGTGAAGAGCACCGAGGCAGGTTTTAGATCTCGGTTAAATCGCTCTGAAACGGGGCTCTGACCTCATATCATGCCTGGTACTTTTTATTGGATGCCCTTTCTCATCGCACAGCCGGACCACGTACTGTAATGCCACCAAATTTATTCAACAATGAAGCATGTAATACGGTTTATGGCTGGTTTATTAAACGTGGCTTTTTGAAAAGGTTAAGGATAGTAATGGTCTGTTTCTCAGACAGTCACGCGGCTCTGCTGCGCTGTTTACTGCCATGTATAAACCTTACACATCCTCAGGTCTTGACACACTGTTAGTGCATCTGTGACAGAAAACGAGTTAATGAACCTGAGCGTGGATTTGGCTAGACGGCGGACATGCTCATAGTGTCACAGAAAGGTCAGTGTAGTCTTTAAAAATTCATATTCAGACCATTTCTTTTACAATTTAGTGGCTTAAAATTGATGTTTCAGAGACAAAGCTATTAAGGGGTTCCGGATATAAACAGGAACAACAATAATGGCCCTTTTGTATTAGCAAAAAACACAATTACCTCTGACACTCAAGCTTTGTCTTCTAATAGATGATGCAGACACGGGGAGAACACGCGAAGCTCATTTTTAGAGATACTAGCTACAGTACAGTAGCATCCAACTGACTCCCTTAACCTCGAACCTCATTCACTCACTTACCCCAGGATGCTTAGGGCACGAGGCGGGATACACCCTGGCCAGGGTGCCAATCCATCGCAGGGCAGACACACACATACACTCGCTTGCACACTCATTCATACACTACGAGCAATTTGGAAATTGCTTTTGAGCGGAGTAAAAGTGAACCCAAGTGAAGTACAGATGGGTGAAATATGTACAATAAGTTCAGTATATAAATAAGTACATAAGTACCAAACTACGTGTATCCAGTGCTCCCACCTTTGCTCATCAGTTCACAGTGAATTACTGTAAGTCATGAAATTATGTAAAATTAGATTTGAGTGACCTCAAGCTGTGCGACATCGTTCGAAAAGTGCTATTAGCATATAAATTACCATAAGCCATTTCAGTATTTAGCTAAGCTATCTAGCGTGTGCTAACAAAGGGAGTTGGCGTCCTCCGTCCAACAGCCAGTATCTGTTCATTCCGTCCATTTGCTCATTTATGGAATAAATGTAGTTTAGGTGGAGTAAGCTCCAAGACCAGAGCTCCTGCAGTTGAGCTTCAAAACCGCTCTTCACAAAAGCTTGGGGTGATGCCATGGAAGGTTTGTTCAGTTTGTCCAGAATCTAATCATATTTTCTAGCTCATGTTCCAAGTGTTTATGAAATTATGAGTTTACTTTTTGTCCATAGGCTAAAAAAAAAGCAAAATCGAGAAAATGGAAGACCTTCTTTTCCCGCTGTAGCACCAGTTGACCGGAGGTCAGGTGCTAAATCACTGTTATTGAGTCAGTAAAAGTGGCTCACTCCGGGGCAGGAGGCTGCATCATCGACTCTTCTGCTATCTCCTCGATTTTCTTCCTTCTCTCCGCCTGCCATCGTGGGTGTACAGTTCCCTACTTTTGTTCTGCAGCCTGTTAGCTTTTAGGACTTGGGTTGCAAGCACAACTAAAGCCTAGGGGTACTTTTTTCTTTTTGCAAAACCTATATTTATTTATCTCAAACCAAAGCTGGTGAAGTGCAGTTGGGTCTTTTTTATGTCCTGTCAATTTGCCCTTGACGTTTTAGCATTTTGAGCTAACAAGCGTTTACGCTGTATTAGATTACAACAGAATGTGTTGTTTTAAAGCAATGAAAAAAATGTGTTGAAGAATTTTTTTTAGTCCTTCTATTACTGGACAGTGAAGGCTCAGTGGTTGAGGTTATGGGTTTCTGACTAAAAGGTTAGGAGCGCAGTAAAGCACGGTAAAGCTGCTACTGTTGATCTCTCAAGCCATACCATGAACTCTCTGAGTGTTTATTCCTCTAAATAAATTAAGCAACTGTGAAGTGTGTGTAATCCCTTAACCTCTCCAGGGCTGTTGGTCATTGGTCATTTTAGATCTGGGGTATTCACTTAACATCATATAACATTTATGTATACATGGTGACCCAAAAGTTAGAAAAA
This sequence comes from Clarias gariepinus, assembly GCF_024256425.1. Taxonomy (NCBI): domain Eukaryota; kingdom Metazoa; phylum Chordata; class Actinopteri; order Siluriformes; family Clariidae; genus Clarias; species Clarias gariepinus. The sequence goes on along the minus strand of NC_071124.1, from coordinate 3,642,838 downwards.
AAAATATTTATAATGCAGAGCTGAAACTGAAGCCACTTCTGTCTACACTGAATACAAGAACTTATACATTTCTCAATGTACCAGGACTAATGCTGTTCCATGTATTTCTACCTTTGGTGCAGAGATCGTTCTGGGCTGATTCGGAAAAAACAAAAGAAAACCGTCGACTTTTGTCTGGTTCTGTTCCATTGTATGGTAAGTAAGCTTAGAAGCTATTTTTCAAATAAAAATAACAAAAGTAAAAAAAACAACAACAATAGATCAAAGACTTTTAGGCTGACTTGTATAAAATTTCTTTTATGCAAATATTTTGCTAATAAATTAATAAATACAGTGAAACTCAGATTGCGAGTAATACGGTTTGCGAGTGTTCCGCAAGACGAGCAAAGATTTTTAATCAATTTTGACTTGGAAAACGAACAAGTCTTGGTTTACAAGTACCGAGTATCATGTAGCACACATGCGCTTCTTGTTTTTACGTCGAGCATCACGTGATCAAAACTGAGCCATGTTTTTTCCTCTCTCTTGCACTGCGTGTGGCTTCGTAAAACATATTTTATTTTGTGTCTGTATGTGTGTGTGTACAGCGTGCGTGATGAATAAAGCAAAAGCAAGTCTCATTAGAGAGGTTAAAGATCTATTTTCTCTCTTTGCTCAAGGCTCAGCCTGCTCTTTGTGTCTGTGTGCACGCACGTCAGTGTGTCGCTCAATCGATTGTCATGAAAGAGATTTCTTGTTTATTTTTCTTTTTTAACCTTTCTGTTCTGTGCGCGCGTATGTAAAAGAGTGGAGGAAGGGTAACTTACTTTAGATTTACACACACAAACAGCACCTGCGTGTGGAAACGGAAACACTTATCTGTCAGGATTTATTTTTACTTAATATTTTATGTAAATTATTTTTATGTATTAATTTTGGGGGGCTGTGGAACGAATAATTTGAGTGGGAAAATTTGATTTGGTTTACGAGTGTTTTGGAATACGAGCCCGCTTCCGGAACTAATTATGCTCGTAATCCAAGTTTCCACTGTACCTTTTAATACTGAACCACAATATGTTAGTTAGAGACTCAGATTAGCTTGTAATGTAAATTATATATGTACAGTATGTACTGTATGTATGGGTAAGTCAAAAATTCCCTGCCCTATATCCTGTTATATCAAAACTTCCGTTGCTTGCTTTCCATTCAAGGCTCCTGTCTCCCCAGTCACTGCCGTCACTACATGTCTTGTGGAAAGTTAAACACCTACAATTCTCGTTAGATGGTTAGTTAAAGTGATGCTTAGCATACAGCTATTGGTTTGACACTTGCAATGCAACTTGAGCAATGTCACTTAAATCAGCCATGGCACTTCTTATGCATAAATTTGTTGCTCATTGTCATTTTAACTGATGGGTTACATAAAAATTCGTACAGGTGCTATGAATGGAGAGTCTAGCTGTGGAGACAAAACTGTTTTTCATACCAGGCTGTAAACATGTTTATTTCTGTTGTAAAGGTTTTACAGACATTTTAACATGGTGCTCTATGGGGATTGACCCACTTTCTGGGCCAGAAAAGACTCTGGTGGTCATTCAAGGAACTGCATGTTTTGGCACTTCCAAATTGGCGTTATTTTTTTATAACTTCAATTTTTAAAGCTCATAACTGAGATAAGTGCATATGACTGCATATGGGTGGATAATCTACTACAGAAGTCACAATGATTTATATTTAGTAAACTAGAATACATAAACTGCAATATTTCTTTTTCGTTCCATATTTTAGCTGGCTAAAAGTCCATCTATTTTTTTTTTTAAGTTGCCCTGAGGAGCATTAAGTGTTTTTTTTTTTCTTCTTTTTTTAACATACTGTGGAGAAAAAAAAAATCTGCCTTTTGCAAAATAACCAAATTGGGTTGCAATTTGGTTCATAAACTTCTACCCATGAATACAATTTCTTCAATCCTCCCAACTTTGGCTCTTCACACATGAACCCAGGATGTGGTCCGGCTTTTAGTACAAATTATTTTTATTAGACTATTAATAACTATTGACTAATAAATCTCTTTGAAGTCAGGGAAAATAAAGAAAAAGCAGAACAGTGCGGCACAAAAAAAACCTCCAAAGTGAGCACAACATGCAGTTAACTCCCACGTAAACACTATATCGAGTGAAAAAAAAAGTTAAAGTCAGACAATGTAGACAAAGCAGCACAAATCTTAGTCAAAATCTTTCTGCCGTTTTTGTCGAGGACTCAAACACCTTTGCCCTTATGAAAATTCCGAGGATCTGTGTGAATGCAACAATATGCAAATTAAAACGCCCTTTTCTCCTTCAAGCTCATTTCCCTCTCAACACTACACAAGTTACATCACAGGTTAAGCCATGTCCCTATTCATTAGGACTAATTTGACGACACACTGTTTTTTAACAATAATAACAACAGCGACAACAAAAGCCCACGACTATCCACACTGGTGTTTATGCAGTACAGTACATCATGTGAGAAAAATGTTTTCATCTACATAGAATTAGAAAAAAACACACCTACATTGAACATGCTCAGAGAACAACACCTGAGCCATGCAGATTACGCTATTTCACGCCTCTGACACAGTTTGATGTGATGCCCGCCAGCAAAGATGGATAAGTTTAGTGACAAAAATGTCATTAATCTCATAAAGGTCAGCCGCACGGCACTGAATACTAAGTACCTTGTCTTGCACACAGTTTAGGATTTATATTGTACACACCTCTACTCAGTTGTAAAACAGTTAATTTAACCCATCCTTTTTATGAAGGCCAATCTATAGATTTTATAGGCGTCTAGTTTCCTCCATCCACTAGACATTCAAAACTATCTTCAAGAAGTTCTACAAAGGTTCATTGTTGTTGATAGAGTGAAGTTTTCTGTGTCTTTAATAATTCTCTGTAGTATAAGAGGAAAGAAAGACTTCAGGCCAGGCCTCACTAAATGGTGGAGTGCGGTACCAATCCGGACCGAGTGACAGTTCTATCCAGACACTAAACGCTTTTCTGATAAATGAGGATAATTATTATACCAGTAATGTAGCACTTTCTCCCTTGGGATTTGCACGAGCCATACTGTACGCGTCACTTAATAGAGCTGATCAACACAATAGTTTACCGCGTATAGACAGAGTGTGTAGAAGAAACAAAAACGTGACACAGCATGGCTTACTCCAACAGAAAGGAAAGTAGACTATGAAAACCAAAACTTTTAAATGGATGTAAACCGTGAAATAATGAAAAGCTGTAATGTGAAGCTCCACTATAAGATAAAGAGACATTAGAGCGAACATTTCCGCAGCAGTCAGATGTGAGGGCAATTAAAATACCTGAACTGAGAGCCCGGTATAACAGAGCAACCATGGCCCGGTTTTCCGATAATGTATAGCACACTTATGGAATGAATACGATGAGATGACAGAGTAGAGGTTTAAAGCATTACAATCACTCAGAAAAATTAATGGATGCGGTGTTTGAAACTCCCAAGTTTTTTTTCTCATAAAATAAAACGTGTTAAAAGAAAAGTCCATCCAGTCATGGATGATGCCCAATGATCAATGAAACATATTTTAAACAAAAAGCAGCAAGTAGCTGGATATCGGGACGAAGAGCGTAAGTACCACATGTCGGCCTGGAAAGTGCGGGTCTAAGCAGGTCAAGAAGCTCCATAATCTGTTGCCTTGGAAGGCGAAACTTTTTAAATAGCCACCTCAGGCAAAATATGAAAAGGGCTGAAATTTGCCCACACGGCTCCGTGGACGGTGCCATCCTCGGTTTAGCACAACAACACGCTGTATCGCTGCCAAATTTGTTGCTTTCTGGACGCCACCATGATTACCCATTTATACGATCTTAGCCACTTAGAGCCAAAATTTGTGTGCCACCTTTTCAATAATAAAAGTGATTGCCAATTTTAATGCATTAATCACATTATGAAATAGGCTAATTAAAAGTCACTCTATTAGTTCTTATATCAAATAAAATAAAATTCTTAAACAGGCCTACAGTATATTCAATCATTAAAACGACTTTGATAACGTGCCATAATGTGCTTCCATACACCGCTGATTTATAAAGACTGCTGCTCAGTAGTGGCGACTAGCGTCTTGAGCTGAAACTACGCTAATATTGAGTTAAAGTTGGTTCAGACCAACCATACGAACGTCTGCCTTACCTAAGATATACATAGAGTACGAACGTTTCAGGAAATGCGCCATAACGTTAAGAGAGAGGTACAACTTAAGAACTACTTAGCGATAAGAAGCTTTTGGGAGAACAGGCCCTGAGTCCTTTTTACATTCATTTACAGTCGAACAGCGTGCAAATAAAGATTCACTATAGATGGATTAAAGTTTGTTTTTTGTATTTCATAAAATGTACATTAATGTTTAATGTAGTTACTGCAAATTGACAATAAATATTATTAAATGCTATGGAAAATTTTAATTGCTTATTTTTTATAGACTTTCAATAATTGTCATAGTAATAGGAACCCTAAAGCAAATGTAAAATTTGGACTTTGAATAAACTTTTTTTTTAATCACAGTCTTAAATTTGACTTCAGTCCTCCTGCTTTACAGTAGGACGTTGCTGTTAATAGAGCCCTAACAGTGCATAACATTGTAATATACAGTAGTTGTATTTACTGTAGGTTGTGACAACAATGTTTTGAATGTTAGACAGACATTGGGATGAGGGTGAATAAACCCAAGATAATATCAACCTATATTTATTTAATAATATAAATCAGAGAGAGAAAGCTGTTGAATATCAGCACAAAACTAAAGTAAAATTTGCACTAATGATAAAATTTATGATGGAAATATATAAAATGCAGAACAATAGGTATGGTACAGGGACTCTCCATCTTCCATTCAAACCTTCCCAACAAGACGAAAGATCAGGGACAGTATTGTAGACCTGAACAAAGCTGTAATGGGCCTAAGTCTATCAGCAAGAAGCATGATGAGAAGGAGACAACTGTTGGAGTGATTATTCCTAAATTGAAAAAAAAAAAAAACACAAAATAACCATCAACCGCCCTCGTTCTGGAACTTCATGCAAGATTTCACCTCATGGGGTAAGGATGATCATGAGAAAAGTGAGGGATCAGCCCAGAACTACATGAGAGGAGCTTGTGTTGAAAACATCCTCGCATTTGTGACCATGGATTGAGCTCCTTCAGTGCTGCAAGGTCTCCCTCCTTAAGAAGGCACATGTACAATCTGGCTAAAGTTTGCCAATCAACAGAGAAGGATTGGGAGAAAGTGCTCTGGTCAGATGAGACCAAAATTGAGCTCTATAGCCTCTATAGCCTCGCTGTGTTTGGAGAAAAACGGTTGTTGACCCTGACGGCACCATCCTTACAGTCAAGTATGACAGTGGAAACATCATGCTTAACGCTTGTTCCTCTGCTAAAGGTAAGGGCTGACTTTGCCACATTGAGGGGCCAGTAGATGGGGTCATGTGTTGGAAACCTTTGGATAAGAACCTCCTGAAGATTAGTTATAGATGGGTTGTCCAGCATGACATTGACCCAAAACATACCACCAGGGCAACAAAGGAGTGTCTCAAGAAGCAGCACAATAAGGCCTTAAGAAAATGTATGGAGGGAGCTGCCAAGTGACAGGCAAGAAACCTAAAGGATTTAGAGAAGATCTGTAAAGAATAGTGAACCAAAATCCCTCCTGAGATGTGTGCAAAGCTGGTAACCAACTACAGGAACGTCTTATTTCTGTGCTTGCTGACAGGGGGTTTCACCACCAAGTAGTATGTCATGTTTTGCTTGAGGATGAAATACTGTACTTATTTTCTTTGTTAAAATGCAACGTATAATGTGTTTTTTTATTCTGGATTTGTGTGATATTCTGTCTTTATCCTTTACAATAAACCTATGATAATAAAAAATTATAGCCCCTTAATTTCTTTTTAAGTGGGCAAACTTACAAAATCTGCAGGGGACCAAATAATAATTTTTCCCCACTCTGCAAATACTGTGTACTGCATACAATATGTGCAAGCAGATGTAAAACTGTGCAAAACACAAAAGGGGGTTGTGCAAGAGTTGTGCAACACAGGCTTTCTCTTTAGGTAAATTGCCAACAGATGTATTGTAATGTGTGTATAAGTATTTATACAGATGTCTAAAAACGTCATATATTATCAGTAATGTACAATAAGTGGGTGTTGTGTAAGCGGTCAACTGATCAGAACCTGACTGGGCTAATTCTCTCTTTTTCTCACTCTTGCTCATTCTTTAACATCACATAAAGCCTTAAGCCTATCTCAGGAGATTTGTGGCACGAGGCAGGCTGTGTCCTGGATGGGGTGCCAATCCATCAAAGGGCACAAGCACACACATACTTTGGTGAATTTTTGGAAAGTCAATTAGCCGAACTGTAGGAGTAAACCGGAGTACCTGGAAGAAGCCCACTAAGCACGGGAAAAACATGCTAATTTGACGCACACCCCTCTGGGGTGGGAGTCGAACCCTGGACACTGGAGGTGCAAAGCCACAGTGCTAACCGCTACGCCATCATGCCATGGCCTAATTCATTCCAACTGGGTGTCTACAGTATATCGCTTTTAATAAAGGACACAGAAATAAAAGATACTGATGTACAGTGTATTACAATGAATAGATTTATAGCTTGGTCCATTTGTTGATGTTGGCAAAGAAACCCTTCCGGGGACGACATGAGGAGAAGGAAACCTTGAGAGTCAAAAGAGAACCAGGTCTCATTTTGGGTGATACCAGACAGAATGACTTATGATGAACAGATCCTATTTATGACTGTTGTGACAGATGAACAGCGGTAAAACAGGACATGCCTTTCATTCGTTAAGGATACAAACTGTTCATTGACGGAAACTTGGATACAAAACTGTCCGTGGAGATTTCAGTAATAAATCTCCTAAAACTAATGTGTACACAGCACACCACTGTGCTTTATTGCTTACGTGAGACGACTTATTGTATGTGTACGCAGGTGCTGTATATGTTCCTGCAGAAATTGCGTGAAGCTGAATTTCTGCATAATCTGTATTTCGGTTATTAACATTCCCGGCTCCATCCAAGGTAAAAAGCCTGAACTCATTTCCATAATGCTAACTGGCCTTTGTTCATTATTGCCAACGTTAACATCTGTGGATGAAGTATTCCTCTAAGCAAAGAGGAAGGGGGGGTGAAGGGGGTGCCGCGTTGATCACATTTCGAGCTTGATTTATGATGGAAAGAGCGCTGAGGTGACGGAGGCGAGAGTGCCGCTCCATTTTGGCCAGACACTTGCTCTTAATCATTCCCTACTGTCAGAAAACGACATGCATTATTAAACATTAGAGCCCTGTAATGCTGCTCGCCTGGCTTTTGTCTCCCTGGCGCCCCGTGTGAGCGGTTTTGTTCCTCGCAGTCTGGGACTACAACACCGATTTGGGCCCCTCGTGGCTTGCTTTTGATTTAGTTACCAGTTCAAAGCTTAAAATGTCTGCGTTGCAAATCAGTATTTAAAACGGAAATGCTTTGTAACGATATTTCATTATTCGAGACTGACCAGGATTCGTATGCCGTGAGATTGAAAGCAGTATTAGATATTTTGCTCTGAAAATTTATAGACATGGTGTGCACAGGTAGCTCTTTTAGGAGATAAGAGAATACACACACAAGTAATTAGAAAAACAATTGGTCTTTAGAACGTTATCATTCTTACTACTAATACTGTATGTACTGTAGCGACTTACACCAAAGTGTAGCTTTGTTTGATGTCTTTCCTTTGAAGAAAGTAGTTTCCTCAATTTATTGTACTTGTAGAGCAAAAATAAAAAAATTACTGTACATCCGGCAGCCTTGTCGTTTTGGGTCGCACCCCAAAGAATTGCACCAAAGAACAGATAAGGGCTCGATTCAAAAGCATTAAAAGTCCGCTACCGGAGCTGTATCAGCTCTTATTCTGACCTCCGATAAGAAATCCTGCGAGAAATCTAGAGTAACTAATCTCTGCTTGTTCTTTGGACACTGATCTTTGATCCTGAGGTCACGTACAGTAACACATATGTGGTGTTTAAACAACAGCGCTCTGGAGTGAAATTGCAAACTAGCCTCGAACTTTTTTCGACAATCAGTGCCCAAGACGAAGCTGCCTACGCTGGGGATTCTGAAAGGAGAACGCTTCCTGAAGCTGATTATAGGGTCAAACTTTTTAATTGGTCATGACTGAAGGGAACAACTCATGGACGCTTCGCTCTTGTGGTTTTAATTGGAGTTTACTCTGAGTCAAGTGCAAGCTCAAATCATATTAATAATAGTCAGATATACTATAAACAGATACACAGTGGATACACACATGAAAAGTACTGTGCCTCTCTTCTGACGGTCAAGGTAACTACTGACATCTTTAGAGGAAACACCTTTAGGTCATGGATATACAGAGGGGCCCGGGGATCCTGGGATGTACTGTACTTAGGGGACTAGGTTCAAATCCTCAAATCGAGTTTAGGTATTCTTATAAGAAGGCCACACAAAACCCTAAAACAAATGGATTCTATTTGGCTTTAAATTGGGGGGGTAAAACACTGAAATGCTAAAATGCTAAAAGAATCAAACATTGCAGTAAACAGCAGTGAAATTGTCATCTCTCAGCCATCATCACCTGATATTGATTCGGTTATTACGCTGCTCCTCCATACACCACGCGCTATCGTACTGGCTGCTTTCACTCAGGCGCTGTTTCAGATTTCTATTACTGAGGACTGAGCTTGGATGAGCAATATAATTTGACAACACTGATGTCTAAGTGCTTTGTGACAGCCGAGGAAAGGGCGACAATCGAGACGAGGCTGAGGAGCAAAGATGCAATTAGCAAAAATGCCAGTGTCAATCAAAGACAGGAGATGAACTCGAAACACGCACAGCTGTCTACCAAGTGAATCACTGGCACCATCAAGATCACACGCTCTTCGGACCTTCTGATTTAAAAAGCGTAAAGTGTTCCTGCAACAAAGTGTTTACACACTAGACATTGTGCTTTCTTTACATACTGTACTGTATTTTTCTCCTTTCTATAGATTGACAGGTGGTCTAGGTTAAATGAAAGAAACGGGAACAAATGTTTTATTGCAACAAAGTGCCTAAAGATACAATTTAAAATTTGTTTGTTTATGTAGCAATGTCAGCAGCGACCTCGTTTCCATTCTCATCTGTTCCAACCACTGAGCATTCTAATCACCGGCCTGATCATCTGTCATCATCTGCACCTGTTTCTCCTTTTTCTTGTCCCTTAAGTTAGATGTTTTTTATACCAGAATTATTCATAGGTCACTGTATGGCTGAACAATGGGCATCGGTGGCTCAGTGGTAGATTTCTCATCTGCCATGCGGAAGGCCCAGGTTCACTTCGCACTCAATGCCCAAACCCCAGCCACTGGATGCAGTGTCGATCCCAAGCCCAGATAAAACCGGAGGACTGCATCAGGAAGGGCATCTGGTGAAAAAAACGGTGCAGATCGGGTGGTCGGGGACCCCATGATGGGAGCAGTCGAAAGATGAACAACTGTGTGACAAACAACAACATTACTCTGAAACTGGTCAGGTGCAGAGATTGAACTAAAAACCAGAGGAAAAACATGCCAAAAATAAAAGCCAGAAAAGCCCTTTAACAAGCCCCCTAGATCAGCTATTTGGTTGTCTAAATTCTAGAACAATACTGGACAATTCATGAAAATCTATGAAATGAAACAACATACTGTATAGCATTGGGTAAGTGAGTAAGAACAACACAACCACTCATCGTCTACAGTATACCGCTTTATCCTGTATACACAGTCGCGGAGGGGACTGGAGCCTATCCCAGGAGACTTACGGCACAAGGTGGGATACAACCCTGTACAATCCATCGCAGGGCACACACACATACACTCACTCACAAGCTGTTTCACACACTACAGGCAATTAGCGTAATAAATATAATAATGTATTTGGACTGTGGGAGGAACTTGGAGAACCCAGGGAGAACCCACCAAACATGCAAACTCCATGCGCACAGACCTGAGGCACGAATCAAACCCAGGAAAGCAAGACCAAAATTGAGCTCTGCTGCAAAGGAGAAGTTCATTTAGAGTCGCCAGCCTCAGAAATATATAGTGTATAAAACTAATGCATTGTGGGCCAAATATACTGGGCTTCCTTCCATATGTATTATCGTTTTGTAATATAAGCCTTAGCTTAAAAACCATTACGTATTATAATGTGCTATATACTGTATACTGTTCATGTTTATTGTATATTAATAGCACTTTCACGAAAATAATCATATACTGTAAGTGTTTTTTTTTTTGTTTATACTAAATATTTTATCACAATACTCATAAACATTTCATTTCACCACATATAATGACATCATGCCTTAACATTAAATACATACATTATACATGAGGTGGTTCTTAGAGGACCGCCTGCACAGTTTAGTGTTTTTGCAGCTCCCAACACACCTGATTTAACTAATCATCTAATTAACAGCTTTTCCTTAATTGAAGCGAGTGTGATTAAGCAGGAAAACCTGTAAATTATGCGGAGCAGGTGGTCCTCCAGGAGCAGAGCTCAGAACCACTGGCATGCACAATTAGCACTATAAATGTCGGGCATTAATATACATAGAAATCTAAGAAATACTGTATATAGATAAGGATAAAACTAGTGTTGACTGGAAAAGCGTTTGTAGAAATAGTTAAAAGGTTAAAAATAATTTGCTCATTAAAATGTAATGGGTGATATTATTATTATGATTATTATGATTATTATTTGAGGTTGAAGCCCACGTCCATGTCTGTGTGTCTCTCTGTACAGCAGAACTCTCTGTCTAACTTATTAATACAAAGAAATCCCATTCTGTAAGGTTGAGTATCTTACGCCTTGTTTACACTAAGTTGTCCTTCTTTGGTGCTCAGACAAATACACTCCCTGTTCGGTAATCGGAGAGAGAATCACAGATGAGAAATGGAAAAAGTAGATAAAAGGATAAAGATGAAGTTTTGTCTTAAAACCACTCCAGCGTGTTAAAATTCACTTATACCACTTCAGCGCTGTTATTTCAGCCAAAGTGAAAATATGAACTAATCCCAGTAAAAATATTCACTTTATCTTTTCTAATTAATATCTATTGGTGCAGGTGTTTGTTTACATTGAGACAGTAGCGCATTAGTAGATTATTTTACAGTAGATTATTAAATCCCACACATAACTGTTCATAACATCACTTTTACTCCACATTTAGATTCACTGATGGTTCAGATTAAACTTCAGGCGGAGATTTAACTCAGGACTGAAGGAGATTCAGTAAATTTTGTCCAGACAGTTTGTGTGATGCTGTGATAAAATCTGGCTGGACAGACACACAGACAGAACATTTTCTGCGACTGGTTTCGGGTCCTCCAATGTTTAAAACGTAAAGATATCATTGCAGGAGCGAGTTCTAAAGAAAATAAAAAGACAAAACTTTTATTTATATCGATGAAAAGATGAATAATTATGGCTGACACGATTATTAATTGTTTCCCTTTTTTCAGATCTTGTTACCTTCCAAAGAGATTTCGGATATTTATTTAGCAGAGGCTGGATTGTTGACGGTCCTACAAACAAATCACTCGGAATCATAAAATTTAGCTTTCTATTGTTAACATAATTAGAGTTTAGTTTATTGCAAAGCATAAAACATTGACATTGAGTCCCGACCTGGCCGTCTTCGGGCTGTTCGAGGATCCACTTAATACCACTAAAGGAAAGTCAACAATGTGTTTCTAATGAATTAATAGCTAAACCTCACTCGCTCGCTCACAAATGCAACAAATATTTTGCTATGTATGCTATAATATACATTATATAATTAATAGTGTCTATTTAATTGGTGTAATATTTTTTTCTAGGTTAAAACCAAGTGTAGCATCATTTATTGTACTTTTTTGCACTAGGGTAATGTGGGGTGGCCAAACATGAGGTCTAGTTACAAGTCATAAATGATAGCATGCTTCGCAAATCCTCATCTAATTAAGACCTTGGTCAAAGAACTGATCTAATTATAAATGCCTAATTAATTTCTTGTTATAAAGGCAAAGTTTAATGCATGGTGCGTGACTTGTATATGATACACACTAACTCAAAACCATACAGCATAGAATGTCTTATTAAATCGAATATATAAGTAATAGGAGTTTAGAATACAAAAGAGAAGCAAAGTAAGACAAAAGGGAAAGAGAGGCATCAATACTGTACGTTTTTCTGTTGGTTCTTATTATGAGACTAATGAGGTTCCACTTCCCAATAAATGATTGTCTAGTGTTGTGATGTGAAAAGAAGGTGGTCTCTCTCTAGGAAATGTGTAATAAATCAGTCACACGTCTGAAATCCTGGTTGGAAACTTGGGAAACATTTCACTCGTTCTGTGTTTGCTGTCAAAATCTTATCAGTCAAAATGGCGGCTCACGTTGTGAACGTCACGTATTACATCCTAAACATTAATTTCAACCTCATACAGCAACTTTTTTTTTTTTCATTTTTATTGTAGTAAAGTGCTTAAATACTAGACAGAATCTTTTTCCCTCCATGTTGATGCCTGTTAATCAGTGAGCATCGCCAGAAAATAGCGATTTTTAAGTTTGATGTTTAGAATTAAAAGCTAAGACCAGTTACCAGTTACATTAATAATTAATTTGTAATTTGTAATTAAGACGTATGTTAGATGTAGGAAAAGCAAAAACAATAAATGATATATTAGCAAATAAAAATGACTTTAATCTAGTCAAATCTTTGTCACTTTTCTGAATTTAAGGCTGACTATTATACAGAATCGTGTGAATTGCCTTCCCTCCATGAAATGCTTTTAATTATTTAGCGTAGCAGGTGTTTAACATCAGAAGCAGAGATTGTTGGACAAAGTGACAGCGACAAAAAACAACATGGTTTTTTTTCCAGATAATACAAGCTTAGTACTTTTGGCACATAAATTTTAATAGATTTAAAAGTAAGTACTTTTTAAACATTTACTTAAGTACATGTTCAGTACGGTGTAAATGGACGACTTCTACATTTACTCAGGTAATATTTTACTTGTTTAATTACGTCTGTTTTTACTGAAGTACAGGATTTATGTACTTTGCCCATCACTGTCAGTTATCAAAATATTACAAAGTAAGTGTGTGTGTTAAATTTGTTTGCATTTTAAAGAAGGGCTTTGGTGCAAAATTAATTTTTTGGTCCTTTTCAGACATTCAGATGGGTCTCCCATGGGCTTGTACAATGAAAAAGTGTGATACTGTAGAAACTTTTTCCCCTGGTATTTGTACTTTTAGCATTTTGTACAGATACCAGTTGGATTTTTCCCCCATTGTGACCTCATATAAGAAGATGGCTTGTTGCTCAGCTTGGCTATTTCTGGGAGGGCGTGGCTCAGCAGTATCTCATTGACATAGACACTGAAACAGTGCGTTCACAGGAGGATTGAAACAGAGTGAATTTGAGGTACGTAAAAGTGCATTATCTGAGTTGTATTTCAGCTTCAGCGTTAACACAGACACTATAGAGGAGTTCTGAGACCTGTATTAAATTGTTAAGGAAATCAAATACTGGACCATTAAACTGATGTACAGTAATAAAAGGGCCAGCATTCACCCATGACACTGATTTGTTTAAATTCGTTTCTCTACATCAGCAAAACGTCCCGAGGTTCTGAACACAGTTGATCACATATCGTTTGGAGACGACTAAATCACAAATCATCACGTGATCACCTCTATGTCATGTTACTCAAGTACACGTTCGGTACAGTGTTTTTGTTTTTGTTTGTTACTGTTTTTTTATTAGAGACACTAATAGAGACACTCTGAACTAGTGACATACATTACTTTTGAATTTCACAATGAACACATGAACATTACTTTGGTCATCTCTCAACATCCCATTGTCATCATCAATAATAATAATAATAATAATAATAATAATAATAAAACAAGCTATGTTATCATTTAACTAATCGTACCAGAGACCATGGATATTTCTGTGCACCAGTTTCCCATGAGAAAATATTTGTGCAACATCATGTGCATGATGTCCTGCACTGTCTCTAAAAGTTACTCAAGAATTTTTAAATAGTTTGCACTGTGTGTTTTTGTGAAATAAAAAATTGTGTAAAAACAAACAAGATTCTTCAGGAAAAGTTAGAGATATCGGCCATGACTTTTGACTGGCAGCATGTATTAGGGTTTCCTATTTGTGTTTTATTTGACCAAGTATTTTGTTCATGGACTAATTTTTGTATACAGGAATGCTTATTAAGTGGCATGTCTCATTAGCTGCAGTCTGGTGAATTTAAAACAAGATATGGTCATAAATTTTATAAATTTACTTATATATACAGTGAATAATTCATGGCTTGAGGATGTCTGTAGTGACTAGGATCGATTCGTTTTGATTTTTTTACTTCCGAGATGGGAATGAGTTCACGATCAAAGTTTAAATAAAGAAAGAAAGAAAGAAAGAAAGAAAGAAAGAAAGAAAGAAAGAAAGAAAGAAAGAGGAAATCCAGTTGTTTCATATATTATACACTTTATCTTAATGCTAAGTGATTGTCTTGATCGTCATTATAAGCACTCATGGTAGGTAGGGTCTGGCCATGTAAAATATGCTAGGTCACATGACCATATCTGGTAGGAGTTCAAAATTCAAAACCTCCTGGAAGTATCACTTCTTAGACGCATTTTTTAAGCATCATCAGTAACAGATAACATCAGACCTTTTTAATCCTTTAACTGTCAAATAAACCCTATGGACCCTGTTAGTATGGATTTATTATCATAAACAGTATTTCAAATTTAAATAAAATTCATATCAAATTCAAATTTTATTTGTCACATACACAGTCGTACACAGTACGATATGCAGTGAAATGCTTAGACAACTGCTTGTGACCTTAAAATAAAAGACTATAAATAGGAAATAAATATGAAAAATAAAATAGAAGGTAAATTTAACTAAGAAAGAATAAAATTAAAATAGAGAATTAAAATTTAAATAAAATAACTGTACAACAAAAAATACACAATATAAAAATATATGAAGAAATATAGAACAATAAGAAAACAGCTAAGTAGATATAAATTTATGGCATTTTTGTGTGGAATGAAGTTAGATATAAATGGTAATAAAAAATGGTAATGTCCAGGGTTGTGCAATCCACATATTTTTTTAATTTGTTTTATAATATTTGTATAATATTTGTTTTATTATATTTAAATTTGTTGCATAATATTTATTGGAGCTACGATGCCTTCTGTTCATAAACTTTGGTGGTTAAATTTGGATAATGTCGCTCACGATTTCCACCCACTGGAATAATAATAATAATAATAATAATAATAATTCTTGGTGTTCTCTGGACCCTATTGTTCTTTATTATATTGTTCTTTGTCTTAAACTGGAGTTGCATTTTGTTTTTGATGTAGAACGACAGAAAAGGGTGAGGACTTCCTGTAGAGAAGATGATCTTACAGAATCTATTAAAATCTTAGCGATACTCTGTTCATCATTACATAACCCCACCACGTAATGTAACTTAAACCCATCGGGCCGAATAAGGCTTCAGAAGTGCATTTTTATTTTTTTTTTACCCACAAACTCGAAAGAGTTTCTGCATCTTACAGAAAAACTTCAAAGCTGTATGGCTTGTGAAAAACAAAACGATCCGGGCGTGACCCGTTTTTATCAAGTCATCAAAGTTTTGTAATTCTGTGCTTGATCTTAAAGATATTTGGTAAAAAAAATTATAAAAAAAAAAAACGTTCTGTGGAACGAGCAGCAGGCCTGAGCATGGGGGAAAAATATCATGCTTAGGAGAGTGTGTAATTAAAGGCTCTGCCTACTCAGCACCACACACACACACACACACACACACACATATACATGCACACAGGATGGTAAAAAGTATCCTGCTTCATGCAAAAAGCTTTCTGGACACTGAACCTCCAGATCCACACACTCATACACACACACACACACACACATATTCACACGCACTCGCTCTGCGCTTGACTTCACAGGTAACCCTGACAACAGAACCAGGAGCTGCTCTTGAGCGTGACCTCTGCGTGAGCGGAACAAACCGAGAGCTGTGACCTCAGCCAGGAGGAAAAAGGACAAAGAAAAGAGCAGAAGACGGTGTGCTCCTGCCTCGCAGCCTTCCTCATTAGCCCAAGCTTCACATCCAGCTGGAGCTGCCTTCAAGTTCTGAGCCAGCCCGGCCCGCTTCAGGCACAAACCCGAGCACCTGAACATGTTCTGCATTCAATTACATCTTGGTGTGTCTGGGAAATTTATGCACCGGACGGAAATGTGACACGCGCTCAGACAAGGAGGCCGCATCATCAGACTGCTAATTGAAGTCGCGTGGTGATTAACTGTGACATTGTGCTGCAATTCAAATCGCATTCTTATTAATCAAGTGCATTATTTCCTCTCGGTGTCTCACAGTCCGGAGAACGAGGACCCATCGGCTCTTAGTTAAAGGTTACCGCCTCATTCAGGATCCATTCTGACTTATAACGTTGTTTCTGTTTTGCAGTTCACAAATATGTTTCAAAATATCAAAACTCACACGTAACAACATAAACTTCATCACGGCCCCAGCTCACCTTGTGCGAAGTGTCGTACTGTAGTTGTGATGAGGTTGTGACGTTGCCGCCTAAAACACAACAAGGATGGCATATGATGTTTTTTACTTTGATAAACTGAAAACAACAATTCATCAACATTTATGAATAGTATTTAAATCCTGGACTTTCTCATCCTCATTACGTTTTTTTGTCCTTTCCGAAGCGTCCTGATTTAATGGTTTGTTAAATGACAGCTGTGTGGTACGCTCGCTTCATCGTACTGTGTTTTAGCCGGGAAATATAAATAAATCCTATGAATAAATGTTGTATTCGCAGCATTGTTATGGGGGTCATTAGTTCAGCATTATTTGCAAGTCGTTAAGTCAGCGTTGCTACTGTTACTAATGGAGTAAATCTTTATAGCTGCTATAATGTAAGCAATACCAGGAGCTAATCTTATTTTTCATTTGACCTCCTTAAGCTTTGATTAAAGCACACACACTGTGGCGTCCAGTTTATGTGTGTAAAAATGATCCTTCACGCTCCCAGATCCACTCCTCCTGGAATATGGAGGAAAACCTCCATAGATGTGATAATGTGATAAAAGTCATTCGTTACACTCGGGTCGTCAGCTGACTTCATTTTATTGCCCCATAACGTTACTGAGTCTAGACCTGAGTAACTGATCAACCCCAGATCATAACACTGTCTCCAGAGGCTTGTACAGTGGACACTATGCATGATGGGAGCATCGCTTCATGTCCTTCCCTTCTTACCCTGACACGTAAGAATGCATGGAAATGCTCTTACTTTTACCATTAAACATACACGTGTTATACAGTTCTTAACCTTAACTATATTGTACTTACTAGCATTGTAGCTATTATTAAACCTAACTACAGTGTATACTGTATACTGTATATATATATATATATATATATATATATATATACACTCATCTAAAGGATTATTAGGAACACCTGTTCAATTTCTCATTAATGCAATTATCTAATCAACCAATCACATGGCAGTTGCTTCAATGCATTTAGGGGTGTGGTCCTGGTCAAGACAATCTCCTGAACTCCAAACTGAATGTCGGAATGGGAAAGAAAGGTGATTTAAGTAATTTTGAGCGTGGCATGGTTGTTGGTGCCAGACGGGCCGGTCTGAGTATTTCACAATCTGCTCAGTTACTGGGATTTTCACGCACAACCATTTCTAGGTTTTACAAAGAATGGTGTGAAAAGGGAAAAACATCCAGTATGCGGCAGTCCTGTGGGCGAAAATGCCTTGTTGATGCTAGAGGTCAGAGGAGAATGGGCCGACTGATTCAAGCTGATAGAAGAGCAACTTTGACTGAAATAACCACTCGGTACAACCGAGGTATGCAGCAAAGCAATCGTGAAGTCAAGAAATCACTTTAATACAAATCTAAAAAAAAATTAAAAAACACATGAGAAACAAAGTAATAGACGTGTCAGTCTGGAAAAGGGTTACAAAGCCATTTCGAATAAAAATAAAAAAATAAATAACATCAGAAAGGGGCACATACTTTTCATCAGATTTGTACATTTAGAAAATGCTCATTTGCCTATTTTCCTTTTTACCAAAACTGCTCCTGAGTGTTTTAGGTATTTTAGCTTTTTAATGTCTCTCTATTGTTCGCATTAATCTTTATAATACAGATGCACGTGACAGTTAAGTGTAAGAGACTCACAAACTGATACAAAACTAAATAAAAAATGTCAGTTGTCGGTAAAGTAAAAGTAGAATTTTCCTCTAAATACGGTTCGATTTCTAAAACACACAAGCTTTATATGCAGGTTTAAAAGTCACGGTTATTTATTTCATCATTTTAAGTAAATTCATCTATGGCTATGAAGCTGATGTGCAAAGATGGAGGAAATCAGAAAAAAAGCTTTGCACTGGAAATGTGCGATTAGTGCGCCTGTACACTTAACACCTTTCCCTGGTCTGCTAAAAGCAGCCTTTCACCCGACTCATACGTCTGAATTTGGCAAATTGTGTTTAATTGGACAGAATGAACTAATCATGAGTAGACATTAAAACATTTCATTCATTTTACAGACGTTCTAATCACCCCAGCCATCAACACAATGAGAGAAAACATTTGGGAAATGAAATGGTCCTGATTATTAATGACATCAACGACATCAAATAAAGTTAACTCAGCTGGTCCTTTTTTCCCGGTTTTGTACAGCGATATAAAACCACAGCACCTCGACATGTCGCCCCGCCGCGGCCATGCGGCTCGTTATTATTGTGCGCCGTAGCTAACGCAGAGCAAATCCAGCAATATTCTTTGTTTGAAAGTCGCCGTAATGTCAAGAACAGCACTCCCTCGTCCTCTATGCAAAAATCCTACAGGCTATAACGCTGTCCTCCAAACCACGCTCTGGTTATTTGAAAGATAAAACATATTTTATCTGTGACAGGACACTTTTCCGTGTTAGCCTCGCACAAATCTGCGAACACCAGTTATGAAAAATGACAATGGCTCAAATTCATGCCTTTCTCGCAGCCCACATAATAGCAGAGAATGATTCCGAGAAAGGGATTTTTTTTTCCTGCGAAGCCAAGGACATGGCTGGGAGGGGGGAGCTTTTCTTTTAGTGAGAGAGAGAGAGAGAAAGAGACTGAGATATGTGTTTATCACAGTGGGTGTAAGAGTGATAGAGGGCAGATATAGCTCCACACACTGACCTGTAGGAAACTTGTGAAGTCTGTAGATGAGCTTCAACAACAACATGATGGTCTTTCTTTACATTAAAGCCTTACTGTATGTTGCAGGGTAATTTTTTTTCTTCTTTTTAAAAGAAACAGTGCTGCTGTCCATAAATGTGCATACAGTAGATTTGTAGATTGTAATAGACATCGAGCGTAAATCTTAATTATAGACGCTGCAAACCTAAGTTGCACAAATCTGTGTCGGCAACACGGTATTGTTCGATGATATTAAAAAAATATATTTTATATATATATATATATATATATATATATATATATATATATATATATATATTATCATCGACCAAGACATAATATGTTGCCGATATAGATAGATAGATAGATAGATAGATAGATAGATAGATAGATACTGTAGATAGATGAGCAGCTCACCTCTCATATCTTCTGGACTGGATCGTTTGGTCTTTTGAATCTATTGCACTACATAGCATCTATGGGAGTCACGTGAAAAAAGAATGAATGACTAGGAATAGAAGACTTATTAAGAAGAACAGATCAATTCTGTTTCCTGTGTGCTGCACTGCGTAGCGTCTATGGGAGTCGCATGGAAAAAAGAACAAAAAGAACGGATCAAAGACTCGGGAGGTAACTACAGAACTCATTTCTGTTTCCTGTACATCACCTACGGAGGTTTAGCAATGCGCGCCCAGTAAAAAATGAAGGAATCACTTTCCGAGACTACTCGTTCTTCTGAGTCATGTTAAGGACTCGTTTAAAAAGAACGAATCGTTCAAACGACCCATCACTAGTGTTTATATGGAAGCCTTGCTGATGTGCGGTTAAACATTGGTTTTAGTTTATGTCAGGTGGAACGAAAGGTATCATTAGTTTTATAATGTGTTAGAGAAGTATGTTAGAGTGGTGCAGGACATGTATGAGAGCTGTAAGACAGTGGTAAGATGTGCTGTAGGTGTGACAGAAGAGTTTAAGGTGGAGGTGGGTCTGCATCAAGGATCGGCTCTAAGCCCCTTTTTGTTTGCTCTGGTGATGGACAGGATGACAGATAAGGTAAGACAGGAGTCCCCATGGACTATGATGTTTGCAGATGACATTGTGCTCTGTAGCGAGAGCAGGGAACAGGTGGAGGAAAATTTGGAGAGGTGGAGGTATGCTCTGGAAAGCAGAGGAATGAAGGTTAGCCGCAGCAAGACGGAATACATGTGTGTAAATGAGAGGGACCCAGGAGGATCGGTGAGGCTACAGGGAGCAGAGGTAAAGAAGGTGCAGGATTTTAAGTACTTGGGGTCAACGGTCCAGAGCAACGGAGAGTGTGAAAAGGAGGTGAAGAGGCGGGTACAGGCAGGTTGGAATGGGTGGAGAAAAGTGTCAGGTGTGTTGTGCGATAAAAGAATATCAGCGAGAATGAAAGGAAAGGTGTACAGGACAGTGGTGAGACCAGCGATGCTCTACGGCTTAGAGACAGTGGCGCTGAAGAAAAGACAGGAGGCAGAGTTGGAGGTAGCAGAGCTGAAGATGTTGAGGTTCTCTTTGGGAGTGACAAGGATGGATAGGATTAGGAATGAGTTTATCAGAGGGACAACCCACGTTAGATGTTTTGGAGATAAAGTCAGAGAGGCCAGATTGAGGTGGTTTGGACATGTTCAGAGGAGAGATTGGGAATATATCGGTAGAAGGATGCTGAGGTTGGAACTGCCAGGCAGGAGGTCTAGAGGAAGACTAAAGAGGAGATTTATGGATGCAGTGAGAGAGGACATGAAGTTAGTTGGTGTGAGAGAAGAGGATGCAGAGGATAGGGTTAGATGGAGGCAGATGATTCGCTGTGGCGACCCCTGAAAGGGAACAGCCGAAAGACAAAGAAGTTTTATAATGTGTTAATTTTACCGTTACCAGAATATAGGAATGACGTCGCAAAACCGTAGAACTTTTAAAATTGATTTGACTAATTGATTATTCTTATTTTTTGGTTATACAAACAATCGAAAACAACCAGAAAAACATGTGATCATGATTGTATATTTGGTTGAAAGTAAATAAAATTAAGATTTATAATATTGCCTAGGTTGTGCTGAAAAAAAAGTATGTCACTCTACAGTATATTACACATTCCTGAGCCCTATAGATATGTTTATTACAAATCAGCCAAACAAATAATGGCTAAAAATCTCTTCTGAGGGCTACTACTGTATAACCCTGGTATTCTCTCTAAAAAGCTCGGCATTTTTCTTACAGTTGAACAGCTTCATTATACCTGACTTAGAGGAGAAGGTTCGATTTCATTGGCAGTCTGATCTCACCCCAGTGGCGCCTCCGAGGAAGACCAAGCAGGTCACGGCCCGAGTACGAATACACTCTTCTGCCGAAGAAACAGTTCCACAACTAGACATACTGTAAATTCTTGTTAAAATTTCTTTGTTTGAAATGTTTGTATTTAAATGTTTTCTACTTTTCAAATTCTATCCAAATTGTAGCTAGTGTTAAGGTTACAGTATTTCTCATCTTGAATCCCTGCATTTGGTACACACAATGGTGTGTTAATGCTCCAGCTGAAATGTAACTCAAATAATACCCTTTTGTCCCTCATACTCGCTTCATTTCACTCCTCTATTTTAAAGAGCTACCCCTGACTCCTGAGCCACGCCCCTCCAGAGAACATCAGAGCTGAGAAACAAGCCGAGGGAGAGGATCTACTTATATGAGGTCACATTAGGGGGGAAAAAATCTAATTTGCTTGTTTAAGCCTCAGCCAATACAAAAATTAAAAAGGCACAAAAGCAGGGAATTATTTATTTTCTCTCACTTTCCTTTTATACAATCACAGTGAAGATCCTTTTGAATCTGGACTAATAAGTGACTTTTGCATTATAGGTGCCCTTTAAAAAGGTTAAGTCTGATGTGGGTATTGCATCCCAATTAAATAATTGTTCGGTTGTTGAGATTGAAGATTGTGCACATTTTCATCACCATGGCAACCAAGTGCTCAGTGCATTCTACAATGCACAATGTACAAAAGGCACAAATAATAGGAAGATACTATACACAATGATGCAGACTGATGCGACTGTACTAATAGGCAGAACAAAATACCCTCATGTTAATAATGTCAGGTTATTTGAGCCCATTTTTAAAGCTAGAATGAACTGGTTTCTGTGATGTAAGCCGTAGTTAGCACAACTTTCTCTTTAGAGGATCCTCATCGCACCATGTGACTTGGAGAATGCACACCTTCACATGTTGTGTGTCAGCATTGTTTTTGGAATAATCTCATTTACAGTAGTGTCACAAGTAACAATTCTGAAAGTGGCTGAAGTAATTTTAAGATCTTTCAACTACTTTAAGTGTGCCAAAAATTCAAAGTTGAAACATTCAAACACCCAATTTGGCCACTCCAGGTTAAATATTTCTGAAGGCACCATTAGTGTACATGTTTTAGGAGTTGAGGGAATGGAAGGAAATGCTACACACGAGATTTCGGATTTTTAAATGGCTAGTTTCTGCAAAAAAAAAACCTCCACAAAACTCCAAAAGGTGAGCTTCCCTGGTGTATACTAAAAAAAATGCAACAACACAGCATAAATGTAATGGATTCTGATAGCTCGACTACAACCATATAGGACCAAAGCCTAACCCCTGAGGGCTGCCAGACAGACAGAATTTGTAATTACACACTGCAAACAGCATGACTCTGTCTAGCAAATACTTCCAAGATGTGCTGATTATACCACAAAGTGGAAGCTGAGCGCAGTGAAGGATTATCTATAGAAGCAGCGGGCGAAAATCAGTGTAAGGATTGAATTAATGTCTAGTGCATCCAGGCACAAAAACAGCACTGTAGCTGTTGATTCAACACTATTCATTTTACTGTATATATACACACACAAAAAAACCATATTACATGAATCCTTCAATAGCTGTTCAGCGTACTTTTGTCATAATATCCTTGACATCACCTTGATGAAAAGCCATTGTAAAAATTATGCGGACATCATCACACTTTAGGGGTATGTTTATCGAGTTCAGTACGGAGTGTTTTTCCCTGGCGGCGTTATTGACATTTCTTTATCAGGCGCAGATCGCAGGCTAACAGAGGACAGTAGAATGACGTTCTTTATTACCGCCGCATTAAAACTCAATCCTCGGCTTGTCTCGGCCAGACTTGTTATTTCTTCTAGGGATCACTTTTCGGGATTTATGAGATCACTGACACAGAAAATGGGCGCCGTTAAGTTTTTCGCATGCCGCAATTCAATCAGGGCCTGAAATCCCCCCCCCTGGCTCGGTCAGCTTTCCCTCCCCCTTACGCAGCAGGTAGTCCACTAGGATTTAATTCCTCCTCAGACTGCAGAGGGAGGGCCTTGCAAAAAAAAATCATTACTCTCTATAATCCCTACCTCCCATCAGCTACGACGCTAATGTGTGTATGACAAAAGCGGGGAATGAGAACGACGGACGCAGTAGCTTTAGTGGAATTAAAGAAATTGAATTAGAGAAAGTTAAGAAAGAGGGTGATATGTTCCATCCTAAAAAAAAAATAAAATTTCAGGTTTAAGTGCCCTTGCTTGCCAAGGTCTTTCATCCCATTCTAACTTCATTCCCTGAGCTGCCTCTACTTTTTGTCCCTCATGACAAAGTGAGGAGCAAGTCGTACCCATTCCAGGCGCTGTCTACTCATCTGACAGGGTATTGCTCACACATTTAGTTCCTGGCAGCTCTGAAAGATTTATGAATTTGTCGACATCTTGCCTGACATAGAAAGTACTTGTGTTCACTTTTAATTATCAGAAATCTTATTTCCTTGAACTGAAAATCCTTGCCACTTCAAGCTGAACATTATTTTTAATCAGTGGACGTCTGATTAATTTGAACAGCAAAGTCGTTCAGCACCACTTGGTTCCTACTTAAAAAAGAAGAAAAAAAACTTGCGAGCATGTACATAAAAATGTGTAGGCGTTTCAGGTGTTTACTGAGAAAAATCAGAGCCTGAGACATGCAAAGGCTTCAGAAATGTATTGGCTAATCATAAAGTGAACTTCCTGCTGAGTTATGAAGAGCGGGTTGACAACCTCGCAGGACCAAATGCTCGCCCCTGAGGGACGCCGGAAAAATGTATAAATACATAATCCACACAGCATGGCTCCGTCTGGCAAGTAACTCTTAGATGCGCAGTAAAAGAATATCTGCAGAAACCATGTAGGGGAAAATAAGAGCAATAAAAACAGTGTTAAATAATAGTGTTTCTGCTAGCATGAGGGATAGCACCGTGACTGTATTAGCGTGACAAGGGCACTGTGTACTTGACGTGAGTGTGCCAGTTTGCAATTAAGGTGGCTGAGTGGAACCTCAGCAAAACGTCAGAGGAAATTATGCCCTAAAGAGGTTATGAATCATTCATACACACTGGCATCGTGGTGAACTGCAAAAATGACCGCTGTCATTTTTGGCATTAAAAAAAGAAAAGAGGCCACAGGCAGAGTCCCTGATATGCCAGGTGATCCAAACTGATAAGAACTAATAATAACACTTTTTTGCCAAATGATATTTTGAGAAATTAAGGGATATGAGATTTAATCTTAAGGCGAATAAATCCATAACGCCGAGGCTTGAGGTCAGACAGATGGATTTCTTGTCCTCTCGCAGTTTTACATCAGACCATGTCTTCCCTATCTGATCTTTATCAGACAAGCAGCGATCGCTCCCTGTTCCTCAGCTTTCCAGCAGCGTGTCACTGTCGAGCCGACAATGGAGCCGTGAGATACGGTGAAATAAAGGCGAGAGAGAGCATTGCTGAGCGAGAATGAAGTGATTGATAGCTTTCTAAAGGACTGCCTGGAACCAATGTGTGCTGCGGAACAGATTTCCGAAATCACACCACGCTCTTACGGCTACGACAGAAAGCACCCAGTGGTGATGTATTATTTTGCTGCAGGGGTTTTATGCGGAAACATATTCAGTGAATGTTCTTATAATACACTACCCACTGTCAACCGACTGCCTAATGGTGTCAGGGCTCTTTTCTATAAAATTAACCCCGTCAGGCTGGCATCGCTGTTGTATTTAGCGTCTGGCTGACTCTCAAGTCTGAGTTTGTTTTTGATCTGAATCTACAGTGTGTTAATGTGGAATTCTAGTGCTTCCATAATCAAGACATCATTTAGATTTGGAGATGAAACAGATGTCTCGTCATACTCCCCTGAGGATTTCTTTCTCCGAGTTTCATGTGTAGACACCTGTTTTTTGTTGCACTGCACTGTGCTTTTACCTGTCATCTTTGTTTTCACTTTGATACGTCACACTTGAAGTCTTCAGAAATGTAAAAATCAGAGATCAATGCTGGTGCCTCACCGTTAGGGTTTGAGTATAACTGTTTAAATGTTTTATTTCTGACCGATCCTCCCTATCTTTTCCCCTGATCAAATCTACCCACTCATGAAGGAGTTCAGACTAATCCCACCCACTCACCCACCTACTCCAATTATTTATACCTGCTGTTAACAGATTTCTGATAACCCCACACCGCTGAAGTAATTCTGAACAGTTCTACTCATTCCTGTCTGATTCCAAATGAAATTCCACCTCAACGTCCCACATTAACTGCGTGCTGATTTAATTTTTTTATGTTATACATATAATACAGAAAATGTGTGTGCCAAAGAAGCTACTTCTAAAATTTAATGCAATAAGGAAGTGACCAGTTTTGTTTCGTTAAAAGTTTTTAATTTTCAGCTGTTTTGGACGGCTGATTTTATATGTGGCCCCAAAAATTTTCATTTTTCAGCGTTATACTGTCTCGCTTTAAACAATCATTTAAAATGCTATTTATTCATATTTCTTAAAAAGTATTAATATTAAAATTGGTGTAAGCATCTAGAAGTATATGACCTGTAAAAATTGTTGCTTTAATACTTTTTTAGTAAAGACTTAAGGAGCAAAAAATCTGTAGCGTCCATAACCATGTCACATTCATGTTGCAATATCTTAATAATTTTGCATTTTAGAATAATATAATCATACATTTTATGTTTTTTCATGTGAAATCTAAATTGGCCAAGTTTCATCTAAATTACAATTAAAAACATTGAAAGATTTGAATGTAAAAACGTTCCAGACATTACACACTGTACTGTAAAAGGGCATGCAATTGTATTTAGCAAATGTGTCTTTCTTTATCCAATAAAAATATAAATGTGTATGCATATTCACAAAAAAAAGAAGCATGGATTGGGAGATAAGAAGAAATAAGTATTATGGAAAAATGGTGTTATATGGAAAAAAATATTTTTTATCTAGGTGAGGCAACTGGACCAACTCCACTGACTCTCCCAAATTTTGACCAATCCTACTGAGTCCGTTTCTCCTGACACTCTCGTAGAATCCTATCCACTTCTAAACTAATTTTCCCAGTCCTATCCAGTCCCGAAGAATTCCCAACCAGCTCCTGGAAGAATTCCCATCAATCTGGATTCCAAATTAATTCTGATCAATTCTTCCACAGACACTGTTAACCATTCCCACCCAATCCCAATGGAATTCTTCTCAATGCCACTCAAACTTCAAGGAATTTTCTCAGAGGGGAAAGGAACAATTTCCTGATGCTGAAACTTGTGATTGTTGCCAAATTAATTCCAACTATGCCTATCCTTGCTCTGGAAAAGATTTTAAGCTAAACATTTTTGATTGGTCTCATGGGATCTAAGTCCCAATGGAGACCTCTATGCTGTTGCTGCAGGATCCAGGGTTCGATCCAAATTCAATGCTCATGGGGATTTTACTTACTCAGAAGTGTTTTAAAGGGCAGAAAGGAATATGTTCCATCCAACAATAAAATCAAACAGTGGGCAGGACATCAGACAGTAGGCGAGACTAATCCAAAAACAAAGCGTTGCTCAGAACATGTTGCTTTTCAACATAGTAAAGCAGTAATAGTAACATATTACTTTTGTTAGCAACTAGTAACAATATGCATGCGCAGCTTCTGATTGGTGTCACAGTAACGCGCTTGCCCCTATTAACCGGAGATCGTTAGTTAGATGCTCATGTGATTCTACTGTACTCACTAGCATGTGCTTATATGTGTGTGTAAGTCTTTGTATGGCAATTGGCCAACTGTATTTATTTAAAAGTAACACAACAGTTATGTGCTAAGATAGTAACTATTTACAGTAGAATTTAGATAGTCACTAGTAATTGTAATATATTAGTGTTATAGAAAAAGTAATAAGTGATAGTATTGTAAAATGTATTACTGTCACTGAAAAGTTTGTACTATACAAATGTTAACTATCTCAGGCAGGAGCCTAACAAACCACAAACTATTGAACATTTTTACTTGTTACTAAATTGAGAAGTAACACACTATATATTACTAGTCATACAGATCAATCATTCATTAATTGATTCATTCATTTTTTTATACCGTTTGTCCTGTACAGGGTTGCAGGAAGCCCTTGAGCCTATCCCAGGACACTTTGAGCACAAGGCAAGACACACCATGGACAGGGTGCCAATCCATTGCAGGGCACACACACACATACACACACACAACAGACAATTTGCGAATGCCAATTAAAATAATCTGCATGCCTTTGGACCGTGGAAAGAAAACCAAAGTACCCAGAGCAAACCAACCAAGGGGACACAATGCTGGACACAATGCTGACCGCTACACTAACGTGTCCCCAAGTGATATACTGTAGAAATTATAATATAATTATAATATAATATATTTTAGTGACGGATTACTTTTGTTCTTCTGTACTGTAAGTTCAGGATTGTTTTCTCGGGGAAACGTTTCAGTCCTGCCTACTGTCAGATGTCCCTCTTTGATTTTAGTTGGTCCACATGATGGACGAATCACATTCCTTTCTGCCCTTAGACCACTTCTGAGTAAGTCACCGTGAGCAACCTCCGATGACTGTTTGTTTACTGTAGGTTAAATTATATATGGTCCTTCAATCTCCTTGTGGAATTTTTGTGGTTTAAGTTTATGTCAGTTTTCCTGGCACAGGCTCTGGATTAAATCTAATCCTAAACCATAAAAAAAACCTTTCCTGAAGGACATCAAATAAAAATCTAATATTGGGATCAAGACGTCAAACAAGCCATTTAGACTCTATTTTGTACTTTTACTTGATATTATTAACAATATAGACAAACATGAGTGTTCTGTAGTCTTGTAAGGCTAATCACCAACCTAAACATGTGGACTCTATAAAGTGACCTTTAATGGGTCTTGTTCTGAAGCGGAGCAGCTGTGTACGCTTTCTCATAGCGAGCCGGTTCACGTCTGATGGTCAACACTGAAATTATTTCTCCGCCGTCTTCGAGCCGAGGCGATGAGACAGTTTGCTTAACAGTGCAAATTCATGAGCCGTTAAAAAGATGTGACCTACATATTCAAAGCAAAGCTTACTCAGAAGTCCTGAGTATTTTATTTGCTTATGACTCTCAGAAAGTTTGTGCTTCATCTTGCTGCGTGTCCAGATCGCGGGTGCAACTGTTTGATGAGAAACGAGAGACACTAGAGACACTTTTTTTTGCCCCGAGTCAGTCAATATTTAGTACCAACGCTGGTTCATTTTTAATTAATCATCTGATCCGTGTGCCGTAAATCACATGTGAGTCTGGGTAATTTAAACATATGCTTTTATTAAATGTGGTTTGGTGCTGCATGCGGTTTAGTGTGTGGGAATGCAGTCATGCATACAGTGGGTTTGAGAAGAGCACATGGCCTTTTAACCTGCTGCAGCTGTCAAATATAGAGCCTTTTAAGTCTTATTCCATAAATAAGAGTATTAAAGGTCTGTTTACTGTCTCTAGTTTCTACCTATTTTATACTTATCTTAAATTGATTTTTTTTTGTGGTTGTTTTTTAAGTTTCTTTAAAGTGCTTTTAAATCTTTGGCAGTTATAAGCAGCGTGAATTTGTTTTCACTTTGGTGGTGAGCAGTGTGTGTGTGTGTGTGTGTGTGTGGAGTTTCCGTTTTCTTTTTGTGCATGGGTTTCTGCCCGGTTCTCTAATTGGCTAGCTAGGGTTGTTGTTCCTATTAATTGATTGGTTAATTGATTAATACTGTACATACAATATATGGCCAAAAATTGTGGAACACCTGCACATAACACCCATATCCCATTCCAGATTTTGATTTTGGAGGCTTTTGAGATGTATCTGGAGTTCCAATTAATTTCAAAGTTGTTCAGTTTGCTTGAGGCCAGAGTTCTGTGCAGGAAACTCGAGTTCCTCTTAGCCCCAGTGAAGGGAGATTTTTATCCTTCAGAATACAAAGACATTCCATATAATTGTGTGCCATCAATGATCTGTTGGTTTGTGGATTTTATTTCCTTTGTGGGTTTCATTGTCTTTTTCTTCCCTTTCACATCACCCCTAGGTCACTCTACCGAAATTCCCTTTTCCAGACACAATATATTGTTCATATAGAATAATATAGAATCTCTAAATATAGCACATTATTAAACTAGAGAATCAGGCCATTTTGTTCTACAATCTTTCATCTTCTGCATGAAAGTGATTTTTCGAAGCTGTAGGAGAATAAAAAAAAAGAAAAAAGATTTGTATTTAATTTCCAGACACTTTTAAAGCAAAACCATCACTCTGCAGGGTTTTAAAGTTTCTAACGTGTAGGTGAGATCGTTCTCCTCTAGCGTTCAGGCTTCCCTGCTGCCATGGCAACAAGAAGCAACTTTACCCGTAATTTTTGTGATGATGGTAATGAATGAATCCTACTTATTTGTCAGAATTTTTTAGGCTTACAAGTTCTTTGGGATGTTTACCGTTCATTAGTTTCATCCTTGAGTTAACAAACTTCGTTTCTAGTTTCAACCCCGGTTAGCATCTGATTTTACTTGAAGGATACTTTAAACACTGCACAATTTTATCAGAAAAAGGCTAGGATTTTACATGAAGTAAAAAATCGTCCTGCACCTTTTAAAAAAGCACAATCAAAGCGGTTCCCGATTATCTAAACTGCAACGGCCATAATCAGCATCAGGCGGTAAAAAAACCTGAATCTTCTGAATAATATAATCAAAGGGATTCATGCTCATCAAGATCAAACTCTCATGAGCACAGAGATATTTACATTAATGAAACCAGAACGTGCACCATTCCTGAAAAACTGATTGTGTAAAAAAAAAAAAAACAGGGACGAAATTAGAGCCCTGAGGGACACCAAGCATCAAAAATCGGTATTTTCAATTTACTGAACATCTGAAAAGCTACATTTTTCTTTTGAAAAGAGAAGATTAAGTTTAAAATTATTTAGCTCAGTGAATTTTTTTTTAATCAATTGTTACATGGCAACAATTGTACTGGCAGTACTGTCAGGGGTTTGCTTTGTTGTTTTCATTCAAATTAATAGTAAAATTTATGGTACTTTGAGTTAGACTTAGATATAAATGTCAGAGTGACATATTTCATATTAATATTTAATTATATATTATATAATTATAATTATATAAATTATAAGCAAAAATGTTTCACACTGACTGAAAATGTGATAAAAAAAGGGGAAAACTATGGAAAAGTAGACAAATCTACTCATCTACTCTCTTTCTGTGACCTTGTACTGAATAAGCAGTAAATAATAAAAATAATAATAATAATAATAATAATAATAATAATAATAATATGTATTTGGGAGTTTTACATGATTGAATTTACCCATGTAATAACTATATATTTGTTACAGTTACCTAGAATAGTGCTGTAGAATTTTGCCTTATTTGTTTATTGTTTGTTGTAATCTATATGTTTGGCACTGTAAGAGTTGCTTTAATCTCATTGTACATGTGTATAGTGACAATAAAGGCATTCATTCATTCATTCATTCATTCAGTATACTGTATACAGGTATAAAAAAAATCCCATGAGCTTTATTATTATTATTATTATTATTATTATTATTATTATTAATAGCCCATTATTTGTGCCCTTTCCTAAAGGTCCTAAAGTCATGATGTGTCTTGTTAAGGATTTTTTTCTGTTCTTACTAAAGTGGATCACTGTATCACAACTATTTTGGCATTTCTCTGACTTCGGTGCAAACATCGGACTTAAACAAAGCAACTAATAAGTAAGTTAGAAAAACAGCAAAAAAGAAAGTCTGTGCTAGAACATGTGGCGATACAGACTAAAGCAGACAGACTTTGAGGGAAGCGTTATTCATCCAGAATGAAAGGTATGCATAATTTACATAAATTTGGGATTTATAATTTATTAAGACCCCAAATTTCTAAAATAAAAATTTCTGCTCCATGGCTCACGAAAATGATCCGGTGCTCTCTGTGCACCGCAGCGCTTCTACAGGATCAGCAGCTTTAACACGAAGCTTAAGGAAAGTGCTAAAGCTGTTTTGTGTACTTCGGAGGAAGATGGAAGATGGATGTGTTTAATGTACCCGCTCGTAACAGAAGAAAAAAAATAATAAGGACAATCACATCTCCTCAGGTAGAGCTAGCAATTATTTCTCCGCTGTGATCGCGTGCACTGACGGCTGAGGGTGATATTAGACGTGAGACTGAAATCTAATATCTATCAATAGCTCGACAACAGAACTATTAGAGTTGAGCAATGTGTTATATCAGGAGGGCTCGTGCTATCGAGGGTGGGATAAGAATTATAATGATGTTCGGAAAGCTGTCATACAAACACATATACAGACACGTTTGCGTGCATTTCAAGTCAAATAAATAGTTGCATTCAGGATTTTTTATTGTTTTTCTTTTTAGTCTGTAACGCTGTCCTGGCTTCATGCTGCGTTTTCACAAACACACTCGTCTGCCCTTTTATATAATTTGTACTTTGTTTGGACAGTATTTTTATTTTGTCTGTCTACTTTCAACAGCAAAAAAAAAAAAAAAAAACAGATAGACTAAACATACAACACTAACAGCCATTGCGTCTGAGACCTTCTTTCATAGGAACTTTCTCAATCAAACCTAGGAGGTTTGTCACTTCTACAATTCTAAAAATTTTATTCCATATTCCATATACCATTATGTGTTTGTAACAGAGGCATTTATACTTTCCGGTTGTCCATCTGTTCATCCGAGGTTCTCATTACCGTGGTGTCTCAAAAGTTCAAAACAGGTTAAAAAAAACAGAAACAAGGCCACATCAAGGTCAAACATCTCTGAATGTGCTTTTCTTTAACATCTTCCTTTTTGTTCACTCATGCCGTGCAAGTTCATGTTTAGAATCTCAAAACCCTTTTTCCATTAACTATCCGTCCACTTTGCCATCAGTCTGAGATCAGAGGTTGCCAAGGGGTTATTAATTAATTCATCTTATCGTGTGTCCAGGGTCTCCCTTTGGGATGGAACTTTTGGGCATGAAATGGGGTACAATCTGGACACACACACACACACACAATGGGCAATTTGGGAACGCCAATTATGCATGTCTTTGAACTGTGGGATGAAAACTGGAGTACCCTGAGGAAACCCACCAAGCACGGGAAGAACATGCAAACTCCGTCTACAGACAGACCTCGAGATGGGAATCGAAATCTCAACCCTGGAGGTCAGGGGCACAGTGCTAACCACTAATGAGGTGGCAAGCAATGAAGTACAAATACTTTATTACTCTACTTAGTATTTTTTGTATATCTGTAGTTTATTTGAGTATTTTCCCTATGTGATATCTTTTACTTGTACTTTTACTTCCTACTTTTCAGATGACAATCCACACACAAAAGTGCACCGATTTTTGTAATTTAAACATAAGAATTTATGCCGTCACTCACACCATGCTGTAACCTAATCTTTTAGGCTCCTTTTAATGCGTCTCAAATAGGTAGGACTAGCTAACACACTGAGCAAACGAGTTGAGAACTCTTACACCTTTGGTTTATGTTTCACGCCATTAACAACGTCTTTAATAATGTTTTGACACGTCCTTTAACCTTATTGTATTCTGTATGCGTGCCGTGTGTGTGTATATTTAATTGCGTACACTACTTGGTTCATACAAAGCAGCAATAATAGCCACTGGCTAATTTACTGAAGTAATTAAAGACACTAACAATGCTGCCTGACCATTTATTCCATTAATGTTAGATATTTTCATCATCAATAAGTCATTATATCCAGGACCTCCTTTTCATTAGCTTCTGTAAATTAGTTATTATATTTTTTATCTGCCTTTGTAAAAAAAATAAAAAAAAAAAAAAGAAAATAAGTAAATTTTTCTGGGTTATTTTTTTTTTAAAGGCTAACCACTACAGCACTATTTATTAGTACATAGATATCTATTATCTACATAAAATCTCTCTGCTTAGCCATGTCTAAAGCAACCAGTCATATAATAATATAATTTGACTTATCCAGATAAACCTGCATTAAATTTATTCCTTATACAATTCTGAACAGCTGAGGGCTGAAGGTTGAGGATCTTGCTCAGTTTGAAACCGTGACCTTCCCATCAATAATCCAACATCTTAACGAATGTGAACCCAGTCCACTTTTGAATTTCAAAATTCAAAATTTTCAATCATGTATCTTATTATACATTTTATGCCTTGTAACGTCTAGGAGGTTACATGAACTTGTGCTGTGAGTCATTCGAATACAGATGATTTTTTTTTATGTATTATAGGTAGTCCCTCAATTACAAACGAGTTCCATACTGGGAGCATGTTCGTAAGTCCGATTTGTTCTCAAGTCCAACAAAGTGAAGTTTATACACCATTAACACGAATATACAATGTAAAGGGTACCAATTCACTTGACTAAATCTTTGTCCTAAAACCGTAACCACACCTAAGAAAATGAATCTCAAAAGTGAGATGTAACAGTGTTGTCTCTGCACCTATAAAATCATGAGAGGAATCCTGGACACCATATAGTTTCAGAGTTGTTTTTCAATTGTGAGATTTTTTAAAATTTGCATTATTCACCATCAGGACAGCTTTACAGGACAGACACTTTCTATCATCGTGCTCCCGGACTGATTAATTGAAACCTGTGAGGCCTACTTATTTCTTCTGCACCCTGACACCCCCCACACACATGGAATATGCCGGAATTTAGACATTTTATACATTTACTTATACACAATCAAAATATTGTATAGAATTGTAAATATTACATACAAGATAACTCAAATGTCCATATGTTTGGGACTACCTGTATTGATTTAAACTTTCATTGTGTTTAATAAATGACAAACATTTTACTGTGGATTTCTACAGAAAACAACTCTCTAATAAGATTCAAATAACTTTATTAATCCCAGAGGGAAATAAATTTAAATTTAAATTGCTAAACTTGCACATTCGTGTTATTAACAGCATCGACTTCAAGTATGTTTAAAATACTTTATATGAAAATATTCATAAGAAATTTTGTATTACAAAATACATTTTCCCCATAGAAAATAATGTAAATGTAGATAATTTACATTTCAGCCACCCAAGAATATTACCAATAGTAACACTTCTTTTCTTCCCACTTTTTTTCATATTTGTTGCAAATAAAAAAGATTTGAAAAAATGTTGTAAATGTAAATGAAATAAAATATGATATTAATACACATTAAACCTCAGTCTTAATTTATGATTCCACTTGGCACCAGCTGATTTAAAAGCCGAACTGAAAGTGGCTCCCTTTTCTTCTTGTTACAGTCCTTGATAACCTTCTTGGGACCCATAGTCCTGTGTCTTCACTAAATCGTTCGTAGGCTGAAAATGCTTTGCATGCCAAGGCACATTTCTTGCAAACTTTCAATTCCGTAAGGCGAAAACCCCTCACCTTTTAAATTCTTAATGCCAGGTGTTCGTATGCTGAGGAGCACGTTTTACTTTTGTACTATTTGAGTTTTGAGTTTGTGTACTTCAGCCACCTCTGTCTAAAATTCACATTAGCAAAACATCTCAAGAACTACAATAAAATTTGAAGTCATGGCATTAGGCAGACAGCCTTATCCAGATGAACCTGCATTAAATTTATTCCTTATACAATTCTGAACAGCTGAGGGCTGAAGGTTGAGGATCTTGCTCTGTTTGAAATCGTGACCTTCCCATCAATAATCCAACGTCTTAACGAATGCGAACCCTGTCCACTCCTGAACTAGACCTAGTGGTTGAATGTTTGCAGGATTTATATGTAATTATCCCGGCAACCAGCAGGTAAACTAATTTAAGTTTCTAGCTGATCCAAACAGGATGAAGGTCACAGCAAGGTCACATGTCTCAAATAGTTTTCTTTAACCGCTTCACTCCTGTTTGGACTATGTTCTAAAAGTATTTCTGGCGTATTTATATTTATAATGCTAAGTAGACATAAAAATAATATCATATGTATTATTGGTGTTGCAGTGGAGTCTTAGGCGGTTGAGGTGGAGAGTCAGGGGTCATCTGCACTGTTAGGTCCTTAACCCAGCCGCTTCGTACAAGTGACTTCCTAAGCCTCGTTGGAAAATGAAGGGGGTGCGACAGGAAGGGCATCCGGGGTAAAACATGTGCCAGATCTTGGGAATCAAATGATCCAATTGGGCGACCCCTAGGGGTAAAAGGGATAACTGATATGCATCATAGGTAAAATTTGCTCCAAACAGTAAGCTTAAACTTGTTAAACCTGTTACTACGGCGTCAACATCCTGTTTAGACAATGCTATCTCTGGAGTAGACGTCTCACTTTGAATAAAATAATTACAACCCATATCATCAAGGACAAAAATTTTATTTAGGCCACTCCCACATCTGGTTTAAATCTGATTACAGACCTCAAGGAACATGAATTATAAAGTTTTCATAACCCATCGTTTTTGGAATGCAGATGGTCATTCGGCTTTGCCTTTCTCTGGAGTATACTCGTTATTAATTTCCCCATGTGTTCACTAAATCGTCTGTCACAGGGGACAGATCATCTCTGTATAATTACAAAGGATCCGACAAACAAATGAGGGAATAATACGAACCTGACAAGCTACTTTAAGCCGATCGGCCGTGCGGTCCCGTGTACCTGTTTGTGGACAGTTAGATAATTGCAGTGGGAGGATGGATGATAAACAGCGCGCTGAGGTTACGCCGTCCCTCTGGGCTTTAGGTAATTTGTGGCATTAATTAATGTTTTCTAGCGTTAATGTTAACTGTCAGAGAATTAATGGGAGACAGCTCTCTCGCTAATGAACGTCCGGAAGAATGATGTCGCCCGTGGAAACAGCTGCGAGCTTCGTGTGTTCTGCTGTGGTCCTGAACCCGTGCGTTTTTAGAAGAACTAGTATCTGTAATATATTCTATGAATTATGGCTTTAATTTGCTTTTAGATTTCACTGGAATGCATTCCCAAGGAAAAGAAATATGACGTCAGATTTATAATAGGCCATAAACATTTTGAGAACCGTTAAGCAATTGTGCATCAGCGAAACCGTTCCGCCAGAACATTTGGGATCTAAATCATATCCAGATCTGTAAGGAGCGCAGCCTCGTGGCCACGCCCGCATCTGTCAGACCGCTTAAATATCGACTGCGACTTCAGCACACGGCTTTAATTGCTCTGAGTTAAAGACAGCCCTGAGTTGAAACCCGAAGTGGGTCAGTGTGTGTTTTCTTCGGCACCAAGCGGTAAATCACGCTACCGGCTCCACAGCCGTGATAGCCACAGGGGCCCAGGCATGTGATTTATTCGGATAATTCCAATGCAAGTAATAATAACACTAATAACACCAACATATTATTGGAGGATGACATTAAAGTGGGTCAGCTCTATAGACCTGATTCAAGTGCTGAACTCAAGCAAGTCTTTAGAGACTCCAGATAGAGGAAGCGTCATCCATCAAAACCATCCTAAAATATAACCACTGAAATACAACACCTCCTCCTGAATAGTTTTTTTAAATAAATGAAGCTGAAAATAAAGACTTTTAGAGTTAGATGAAGGAATACTTATGACAACAACCAGCATTATGTCTACCCGTTACCACCCCCTACTGAGGACAATAAAGATGTTTTTTCTTAGCAATATATAAAGATTTTTTTTATTAATATAAATAAAGTCACTTCTAACAGAGAGAGAAAGCGAAGAAAGTATAATAGAATATGTATGAGTAATAAGAAAACAGATGACTTTTTTATTAGCAAAATAAAAACAAAAATAAACATGAATTGACATTAAAAATGTCTGTGTGCACAATAAAAAACAAACAAATAAATAAATAGATAAGAACAATGCAGCATGTAAGGAGAAAATGTAACGAAAAACGAGAAATAAAAATTTAATAAAAAATTTAAAGAGACAGGAATGTTTTTAAAAGAAAATATTAAAAAAGAAAAGAAAAACACTGAAAGTAAGAAAAGAAGGAAAAGTTAGAGATAAGACAAAATAAAAAAAGAAAAGCATGAGGAATTTTTTTAAGAAACCTTAAAAAAAGAGAGAGAAAAAGATATATATAATGCACATTGACATTAATATATAAAGATATGTTTTTTAAATTGTTTTTAATAAAGTCACTTCTAAGAAGAACAGGAAAAGATAAATAGAATCTGTACAGTACAAATAATAAGAAAACTGGCATTTTGTTTATTAGCCAAAAATAAATAAAAGCAAAACATAAACATATTAATCATTATTATGAATGTATGTTTATAAAATACAAATAAATAAATAAAGAGAAAAGAACAATACAGTATGTGGGGACATGAAGAAGGAAAACAAGAAAAACTTTAATGAAAATGCTGAAAGAGACAAAAAAAATTTCCACAAAATATAAAAAGAGAAAATTAACAAAAATAAGAGAGAAATGAGACAAATAAAAAAGGAAAGCATAAGAGATATAATTTAAATAAAAATGTAAATAAAAATGAGAGAAAGGGATAAATTTAAGTGATACAGATGATAAACTAATCACATCGCATCAGAACCTAGAATAGAGTACTTTACTCCCCTTGAAGCAAGAGAACTAATTTCACTCATCTCCTCTTCAAAATCGTCAACCTGTGAATTAGATACTATACCGACACATTTTCTTAAGCAGATTGTTCCATCAATAACAGAACCCTTGTTGAAAGTAATTAACTGTTCACTTAGCAGTGGGTATGTTCCTAAATTAAATTAGCAGTTATTAAACCACTAATCAAGAAACCTGACCATGACCCCTGTCAGATTTCCAATTACAGGCCGATATTAAACCTCCCCTTTATCTCTAAAATTCTGGAAACTTTCTGGAAGCAACTATGTACATAGAAATAGCATAAACGAACTGTATCAGTCAGGATTTAGGCCTCATCACAGCACAAAGACAGCACTTGTTAAAGTAGTAAATGACCTCCTATTGGCCTCTGATCAGGATTGCATCCTTATACTTGTGTTACTCGACCTCAGTGCAGCTTTTGACACTATTGATCATAGTATTCTTCTTCACAGATGAAGAAACTGTAGTAGGAATTAAGGGAATGGCCCTCTTGTGGCTCAGATCCTATTTAACTGATCGTTATCAGTTTGTAGATTCAGATGGTGACCATTCCTCATGTTCTCAAGTGGAGTTTGGTGTTCCACAGGGTTCAGTTTTAGGCCCACTGCTTTTTTCCCTTTACATGGTATTAGTTTTCATTGCTATGCTAACGACAAACAGTTACTGTATATGTCTCAGCAAAACCACATGAGAAAAAACTGTTTACTAAAGTTAAGCAATGTGTGCAGAACATAAGAGATTGGATGTTAATTAATTTCCTACTGATTAATCCTAATAAGACAGAAGTTCTAGTCATAGGACCACAAGCAGCTAGAAATAAGCTTTCTGATCACACTGTGATTTTAAATGGCTTTTCTGTTTCATCAAGTGCAACAGTAAAAGACCTCGGTGTGATTATAGATTCCAGCCTTTCATTTGAAGCACATGTAGATAATATTACCAGCATTCGTTCACCTCAGAAATATTGTCAAGATAAGAAATATATTGTCACCAAATGATGCAGAAAAACTAGTTCATGCTTTTATTACCTCTAAGTTGGATTATTGTAACGCTTTACTGTCTGGTTGTTCAACAAGGTGCATAAACAAGCTTCAGATAGTCCAGAATGCAGTCCTCACTCGAACCAGAAGATATGACCACATCACCCTTATCTTATTCGCATTGCATTGGCTTCCTGAGAAATTATGTATTGATTTTAAAATACTACTCTTGACATATAAAGCATTAAATGGTCTCGCGCAGCAGTATCTGAGTAAACTGCTAGTGTTTTACAATCCGCCATGCCTACTTCGATCAAAGGATGCAGGCTGCTTGTCAGAACCGCGTATTATTAAAACTACAGCAGGGGGGCAGAATTTTTTCTGACAAAGCCCCAAAGTTATGGAATAGTCTTCCAAATAGTGTTCGGGACTTAGACACAGTCTCAGTGTTTAAGTCTAGGCTAAAAACCTATTCATTTAATCAAGCATTTTTGTAAATTGATTTGCCTTGGGTAAAGGAGCAGATCTGGGGGACTCATGGACGTAGAGTATTATGGTGAACTGGTATGTTTAGATGCTGTCTTCCCCACTCTCATTGATCACTTAGGTTTGTGGACGTTGAGGTGATTGGTTGCTTTACATCTCAGGGAGCCCTCATATCTGTGTTTTCTTCTGGCGCTCCCTTTTAGTTAAGCTGTCATAAGCCCTATTTGGACGGGACTAGTTTTCCAAACGACATTTGAGTTTAAATTTTTTTCAGATGACATCATTTCATGTATGCATTCGGTTTATTGCATGCATTCGGACAGGATTAGATTTCCCAGAGGACCTCCAAGTTTGCTGAAAAACAGTAGGTAATTTGCTCCGGAATTTTTACAGAGGTCGTGTGAGAGAAAGACAGACATGGCAGATTCGGACGGGATTAAAATCACAAAGTACGTCTGTGAAACAGAAATTTCTCTAACGAGCCCCTGTAAAACTAGTCCCGTCCATATCGGGCTATAGTTAGTCCTGCCGGAGTCCCTGCTTGCACTCAGCACTAAATATACATTCACATTATACATTGTTCGACTGTGACCATACCTAACTGCCATCTCTCTATCTATTTTGCTCTCTGCTCCTTCTTTTTTTTCCCTCTCCCTCTCTCCTTTTTCCTCTACCTATCTCTCTGTCGAGCTATACATGTCGCTCCTGATCTGCCAGTGATCCAGACCTCCTCTGCCCTCTGGACCTGTCTAATTCGTCCTGGGGTCCTGCTTCTGGTTGGAGATCTCGTCGCATGGATGCCCAGTGTGGTCTGCCTGGGATGAGTGAGGTGACTGGGGACGGTTCCACTTTTCCACAAAGACAATCCCGTTCTCGACTGATGCAGACAGCTGTTCTCTGAAGACCTGTGACTTCAGTCGCTCAATAGTTCAGGACTGAAATTTCCTACAGTCTACCTGAACCTCCAGGAAAAAACTGGACTCCATTTAATTTAACACATCTCCTGTTATACTAAACTTCCAGTCTCACATAGTTTTATGCAGATCAATCCCTGCTATCCGTTTTCACCCAAATGAGGATGGGTTTCCTGTTGAGTCTGGTTCCTCTCAAGGTTTCTTCCATCTCAGGGATCTCACGGGAGTTTTTCCTAGCCGTCCTCGGCTTGCTCATCAGGGACAATTTTATCATTTTGATTCATATACATTCACATTTCATACGGACTTAAATAATTCTTTTAATTGTGTAAAGCTGCTTTGCGACAATGTCAATTGTTAAAAGCACTATATAAATAAAATTACATTGAATTGAATTGAATAAATATTATGCATGTGCACCTGATATATACTGTAAGGGAAAAAGTAAAGTACCTAAAAAAACTTAAGTAACACAAAAGTTAAAAGAAACATGCATGAAAATATCAGAACAAGAGAGTAAATAAAAATTAGGGAGTTAGTCTTAGTTAGTATTTAAGTTTTCATATAAAAGTAATTATTTACTTTTAAAACCTACTGACTAAAGTGAAATAAATTTTAGGTGGGGAAAAAAGTTAAATAGTGGAATCATGAACATGAGAGGAGAATGAATTAAATTTTCTGCCAAAAACTGAGACATTTTGGACTCGAGCCTAGCTTTTTTTTTTCTTTTGTCCTTTACTGTACCGCACATCAGCGTGGTTTTATATGCACATGAGATCACGCTGTGTCATCAATTATGGACGAGCTGTATTAGATTAACGTTCCCTTGATATGCTTTTTTTTTCTATTATGAAGGTCAAAGTGGATGTGATGCTCTATTTGACAACTAGTGCAAGACATGCTTCCATTTGTGAGAGTGTGTGTGTGAGAGTGTGAGTGTGTGGTTGTGTGTGCGTGGAAGTAGGATAGCTCACAGGAGAGCACTGTGTAAGAGATGACAAACCCAGTAGGATTACAGGGTGCAACAAACAGCCGACCTAAAGACGCTAAATAAATGGAGGGAAAAATGAACAGAGCTTAAATCGCTGTGATCTCCATCGAAACAACGTCTCGGATCGGTTCTCCGCTCAGTCTCCAAGGTCCTTTGTACTCATCAAGGTCACGTATGACTTTCCAGCATAGTTTTGTCTTTCACGTAGGTGTTAGCGATGGCTAATAAATCTCTCGGCCGTAAGGGAACGACAGAGAACCGCTCCACAGATTTGACACGGAGCACTCGCACGTAACCGAATGATCAGTCACCTCCAGCCATAGCAAATCTCGAGAAAATGCAATTTCATAAGACAGTGATGAGGTGCACAATATAATATAATAAGGCTCATACACCATTTTTCATTTCGTCGCCTGATGCCTTTTTTTTTTTTTTTTTTGCTTTGCAAAAGTCATTTATGATGTGAATAAGGAAGGGAATGTTTGACTCTTCGCAGCTGTTTCCACCCCAAAAAATAAATCCGCAGTGGAACGGCGATAGACGGTTGACCCGTCACACCGTTATCATTAGGAACTC
The DNA here is from genome assembly GCF_024256425.1 of Clarias gariepinus. Classification (NCBI taxonomy): domain Eukaryota; kingdom Metazoa; phylum Chordata; class Actinopteri; order Siluriformes; family Clariidae; genus Clarias; species Clarias gariepinus. The sequence goes on along the minus strand of NC_071124.1, from coordinate 3,600,599 downwards.
AATGAGGTTTCACCGACTCCATCGTTATGTCAAAAGGACAAGTGGAAAATTAGAGCAGTCAAAACGGGTTCGGCCATATCGCTCAGCCATATCACTCACTCATATCTATGATTTTTGTTTTAACCATGGTACAGATGTCAGGTTTTCATCAGAGCATAGAATTCGACCTGAAATCATGAATCATTGTGCCTTTTACAATCACATTCACCTCCAGTATCACCATGACCAACCCCAATCATCACCATCATTGTCACCACTACCACTACAACACCTCCACCGACACCATGATTATCGACACTATCACCATCAACACTGTAATAGGGCAGTGGTTGCTCAATCGGTTATGGCTGTGGGTCACTGGGTTACTGATGGAAAGGTTGGGGGTTCGAGCCACATCGCCAAGCTGCGACTGTTAAGCTCTTGAGCAAGACTTTTTTCCCTATCTGCTCCAGGGGGCGCTGTATCCTGTCTGAATCTGCTGGGGAGCTTCCTAACTGGGATATGCGAAAAAATAATTTCACTGTACTTGTCCATGCGAGAAGTAATTGAACCGTTAATTATCGTTAACCAACACCACCATCTTTAATTACATCCCCACCACTATAACCACCAGCACCAGTGCCATCACAACCACTACCAGCACCAGCACCACAACAACCACAATCATCACCACCACCACCATAACCACCCTCACAATTACCACTAATATAACCATCACCACTATAACCACCACTACCACCATCACAATCACCACCAATACAACTACAATTACCAATACCATCACCACCACTATACCTAACACCACCACCACTATAACCACCACCACTACCATCACCACTACCACTATCACCACTACAACCACCTGCACAATCACTTCTATATTTACCACCAACACCTCCACCATCACTAAAACCACCATCACAATCACCATCAATATAACCACCATCACCAATACCATTACCACCTTTGTGACCACCACAACCGCCAATATCACCACCAAACTAAACACCTTGAATAAATAAACGCGTTCAAACAGGCAGCAACATTCAGTTGGAAATTATTCCGTTACATTGATTGAAATTTTTAATTTTCGAAACAATATTAAACCTGATCCTTGCGCTGTACCTCAGGTATAACATAATTGCCTTTTCCACCATTACATGATGCACTTAATTTCATATTCATCCACTGAAACAAGTGTGGCAAGGCCAAATTAAACATTGAATTCATTCATCCCTCTCTCTTTATACATTTAATCAAAGAATATTTAAAAAATGAGTTCCTGTAAACAAAAATGAGAAAAACACAGAGGAAAAACGACTGCAGCTTGACACGTTTTACAGTAAACTTGGGTCTAAAGCTGAAAAGGTGACAGAGATAGAGATGTGACTTGGCTTTTCAGGACTTTCTAGTTTTTTCTTACCCCTCAAATTTTCCCAAAACCCGTGAAAAAACAGACTGAAAAAAACAGCAGCTTTTTCAGTCTAAGCGCTAACGATAGCATTTTCGCAGTTTATACGGGTTTGTTTTTGCATTTCAGTTTAACTCTAATGATGTCACCCACACACACAAACACAGAGTTACATGTTTCAGTTGGTCTTCAGACCTACAGTACAGTAAATACAATTTAACACTGTACAGAGTTTGTGTTTAAACCCAATATAAACACTGTTTATTTAAGCTTGCGTGGTATTCTGGGGAACAAAAATATTTACATCTGTAATTATATTATATTATATGCATTAAAGGATGTTTCTCACTGTATCATCTACTTTAAAAAGCACTAAAATTATTTATCATAAACATGAAAAAAAGATAAGCTCAAAGATAACCCAGTTACTGTAGCTTGTACATTTGATCAGTTCCTTATTTAGTTTTTTCTATGAACTTTTTATCAGATGTTTGAGTCTTATACTTAAGATGTATCTTGGGAAGAAAAAAACAAACAGCCTTATAAAAGTGCATTTTCAGTTTATGTTAATGAAAAAATAAGTGTTAGTCGCTGAATTTGTAGGAATCCACCACAGTAGTCACCAAATCTAGAGGATATCTCAGGAACAGTAACGAAATTATTCATTCATTTCAGCCTCAGATCAGCCATAACACTTACTCACTTATACTCTACACTGCTTATCTCATACAGGGTTTTAGGAAGCCTGGAGCCGATTCTAGTGGACTCAGGGCACAAGGCGGGGTACACCCTAGATGGGTACCCGTTCATCACAGGGCACATATTCACGCACACACTATGGGTAACTTGGAAATGCCAATTAGTCTAATCTGCATGCCTTTAGATCATGGAGTGAAACCAGAGTACCTGAAGGAAAACCCATTTAAGCACTGGAAGAACATGCAAACTCCATGCACACAGACCCGAGGCAGGACTCGAACTCTCGACCTCTAGAAAGGTGCGAGGCCACAGTAACCACTGCATCACTCAAGGTGGTTGGCAGTTAATCATTTGGGTGCTGTGGCTTGAGGAGTAGGGCCTCTATGGATCGGCCTTGTTTTGTCCGGTGGATCCCATGGGTGCTTGATCAGATTGGGATCTGGGTTTTTTTTGCAGGCTCTTTGCCTAGTGCCCTTATTGTATGTTGTGACTCTCTTGATTGATTTTTGTCTCTGGGATTTGTGCTGCATTGGCCATTCTATGGCACTGGACCACACAGGCTTGCCTTCAGTCCCCATGGGCATTGGTGAGCCTTGAATGCCTGTAATTCTGTCATCAGTTTACTGCCCTATAAGTGAGAATCAAGGTTAATGTCTTAATGTTCTTCCTAAAAAAAAACTTTTCTGATGAGAAGCTTCAGAATCTGAATGATTTTGTGTGCATGAGTTGATGACATAATAAACATTTTATAGATGCCGTATGCTGTATGATGAGATTGCATAACAAATGGAAATAATAAGATGGATGCAGATAGTGAAATGGAAATTTGCAAGCAGTAAATTGAAATAAAACTGAAAAGAAAAGAGAAAAAAAAAACACCTAAAAGGTTGCTGAAGTGTGTGTAGACACGTAGACAGATTACACACAGTGGAGAAAGAAATAAATGGAGTGTACAAGCTGACTAAATACACTAGTGTATCCTACATGCTGTCAAGGCAGACAGTGGTAGAAACAGAATATGTCATGCAGATCAGATTATGCACCCTAACTACTTTTGTGCCTTATATAATTCTAACATTTTCGCCATTATCGATGACTAGAGTCATAAACTTTCGAAATATTGTATGGAACGTGACACCTATTTGTCAGGTGTGGACGCGTTTCGCTTTAAATTACAGCTGCACGGCTACTAAAACCCATCGATTTGACTTCGTATGTCGACCCACGCTGCTGTCAGGCAAAATGTAATTAACGTGGTTTTGTTGCTGCTGACTGCAGCCCATCCCTCTCGCAGTACAACTTTCACATTTATTTAATGAGCGTCCTCCTACATGACAGCCTGCTGTTGTGAGTTATGACCACGAGCTGCAGTCTTGTGGTTAAACTTTCACCGTGATATAATGACCACGCTCGCAAAAACATGACAGCTCTTGGCTTGTAATTAAAAGTCTGTGACTGGAGGAACGAGCAGGGCTGCAAACAATGCTGTGTACGAGGGGGGAAACATGAGGCTGAGGGAGCAGAGAGTCTGATCAGTGTAAAAGTGGAGTGTGATACGTGGAGTGCGATACAGTGTGTGATGACGCTGTGATGAGTTTAATCAGGCTTTTGGAGATTATGAATTGGAAGCGTATAGTTTTCTCTCTAAGATGATGTAGTGCAAATTGATAGTTATGATAAGTTGATGTGTTATAAGTAATCAGTGTAATCAGTGGACTTGTGAGAGAAAATTACATTTACAGCAGTCAGTCATTCCGTACTGAACGGTTTAGAGTTGTTGCAGTGCAGTGTGATTCATGATGATTATATGAAAATTTTAATTTTTAAAGGAAAAAGCATGTTAGTTTCAGGAAAATGGACAACCACAAGGGCTACACCCATTTCACTGGGGCCAATGGGTACAGAGGACACAGCTACTTCATGAAGACTTACAGGAACAGAGAACATATCTCCTGTATGAGGGCTTAGAGGAACAGAGGACACTCTCCTTTCACAAGGACTTACAGGTACAGAGGACACGCCCCCTTTACAAAGACTAACAAGGACAGGATTCCTTCAGGAGGACTTACGGGTACAGAGGACAGGATTCTTTTAAAAGGACTTACAGGTACAGAGGACATGCCCCCTTTACATAGACTTATAGGTCCAAGGACAGGATTTCTTCAAGAGGACTTACAGGTACAGAGGACAGGATTCCTTCAAGAGGACTTACAGGTACGGAGGACAGGATTCCTTCAAGAGGACTTACAGGTACAGAGGACATGCCCCCTTTCCATAGACTTATAGATCCAAGGACAGGATTTCTCCAAGAGGACTTACAGGTACAGAGGACAGGATTCCGTTAAGAGGACTTACAGGTAAAGAGGACATGCCTTCTTTAAATAGACTTATAGGTCCAAGGACAGGATTTCTTCAAGAGGACTTACAGGTACAGAGGACAAATTTCCTTCAAGAGGACTTACAGGTACAGAGGACATGCCTTCTTTACATAGACTTATAGGTCCAAGGACAGGATTTCTTCAAGCGGACTTACAGGTACAGAGGACAGAATTCCTTCAAAAGGACTTACAGGTACAGAGGACACACCTTCTTCATTAGGACTTACAGGTAAGAAAGACATGCCACTTTCAAAAGGACTAACAGGTAGAGAGGACATGCCTCCAGAGGACTGGGTTCCTTTTAAAGAACTTAAAGGTACAGAGGACACACCTCAGAGGACACACCTTCTTCACTAGGACTTACAGGTACAGACACCATGGCCCCACCACAAAGATTTCTTCAAGAGGACTTTCTAGGTACTGAAGACATGGCTACTTCACTGGGAGGACAAGTAGCAAAGCTACACCTGCTTCACTGCAGCTACTGTAACAGGTACTGAGGACCAGCGTTGGGGGACGTTACTTTTCAACGTAACTAATTACATTACAAAATTACTGTCATTTAAAAGTAATGAGTTACATTACTTTCTGATAAAAGTAACTAGTTATTGTACAATGCAGAATATGAAAACAACTTTCACACACACACACACACCAACAGAATGACATTACATTTTTGAAAATATAACGAAATAACTGAGTACTTAAACGGCGGTCCTAACGTGTTAGATTACTCGTTACATCAAAAAAGTAATCCAAGTACTTTGTTACACCCAACACTGCTGAGGACACGCCTCCTTCACGAGGACATGCATGTACAGAGGACACACACCCTTCACCAGGACTTACAGGTGAACAAGCCCACTTTACTCAGACTGATAGGCACAAAGGCCCCGCCTCCTTCAATAGGACGGACAGGCACAGAGGACACGCCTCCCTTATTGCAAAAAAATAGGAACAGAGGCCACAACTACTTCGCTCAGCACGACCGGTCAACAATTAAACACCCATTTTAAAATGTAGAAAAGAATTGTTTAAAACAATTGAATTAAGACCCCACCTGAGACTCTCAGCTCACTCACTTTCTACTCTCTGTTTAAAAAAAAAACACTTTGGCACCTCTCTTACTCACCCTCAATGTCGGTTTTCTAGCATAAAAAAGAATTCACACAGCCCACGTTCTCCAAGTTCTCCCTATATTTGTACAGTTACACAATCATACCACACACCACTACTGAAGACGCACACACTGTATATACTGGGTTTATTAGGTTTACAGAGATGCCAACACTGCTAACAAGAAAATTCTAGCAGGCAGAGGAGAAAAATAGAATTATACAGTACAACAACAAAAAAAACAACTCATAAGCAGCCAGACTTTCTTTCGGTAGCATGTAGACTAACTGATCACGTGATACCAGCACAGGAAGTTTGTTCTGGCGGCTGTGTACTTGGAGAGATTGTAGGGGTATGTTTTTTTTTTTTCTTTTTTTCTCCCAGTATGTGCATCAAGCAACAGTTTTTAAAAAAGACAAAATCTAATGAGATCTCACTGGTGTCTCTGGGTTTAATGATCTAGAATCTAAACGAAGCAGTGATTCGTTGTTGAAGCACCAGGACATGAAACACTCGCTAGGAAATGCAGACATATGGACCATCACAATGATATCACATGCGCCATCAACATCTGTCACCCATACACACCATGTAAAGTTTACTGTAGGACTGACTTTAAATGCCGGTCTGAATACGCATCCAAGCTAGCAATCGTGCAAAAGAGGTTTTCGGCAGTCAAATGCCCAGATCACATGTCTATACGTCGTTTTTTCCATCTCTTCTTCAATCTATGCGTCTCTTTGTACGCTGATAATTGAATCCAAGTTTTGGGAGCTAGCCATCATGTCAGTAATTACACTGCAGTCTGGGTGTAATTAATTTTACTGGTCCAGTTAATCAATTCATGATGAAAAGCGAGATTAAGCAGATAGTGTGTATGTGTGTGTGTGTGTGTCCCACTCCACCCTGGCTACGTCTCTGTCCCTTAGGCAGCATCCAGAAAAATGAAACCTTTAAGAATTTGTACTGTTGTCGCGGCTAGGAGCCAGTGTCTGGTTCGGACTGTTTGATTTTAGATTAGGAGATTACTGCCTTAAAGTTCTCTTTATAGAAATGTACAGAGTGCAATGGCGTAAATGGACTCGCTTGACGTCACAAAAATAAATCCGTGCAAATCTACCAAGCTTTTGCTTCTAGGATTTCAGTTTAACAGACACTTAATATGATGTCATGTTTAGTGTAAGTGTTTTTCACATTAAGCATTGCAGCTTGTCCTGCTTTTGTCCTTAGTTCCCATATGTTTTTATAAGATGAGTAAAAGGATATCCAGGTCTGTGTTAGAAGGGAGTTTGCTAGACATGTTACCTTCGTCTTTTGCTTATTTATTTGTAAATAGAATATCTATCTATCTGTCTATCTATCTATTATAACTGAGGTTATGTCTGTTCCTATCTTTTTCCAGTTAATCCCACCCTTTACGTTATGATTGCTCAGATCAATCCAATCCAGAGATGATCCAAAAGCACGAAGGCAGAACTTGATTCGTTGTGTCTTAGTGCAGTTTTACCAACGTTGTACACAATTTAATATTTTTGAAATATTTGTGTCAGTGTAGGTCTAAAGAATATTCATTTAAATGTATTTTTCAATAAGATTGTGGTTAATTATGATAAAAGAACTAAAGAATAAACCAGAAATATACAAGGCACTTAAAAGGAATTTTTTTACTCACTTTTAAAAACTCTTATATTTCCCTCTTATGTTTTTCCTTCCATCCTCCTAAAGAACGCAAAAATGAATTATCTCGTTCTACCTATAGGTCCCATATACTTCTCATATAATGCTTTTTTCATACCACAAACTCCCTTTTATTTACATTAACATTTCAGGCATTTGGCTGGTGCTTTTATCCAGAGCGACTTACAAAAGTGCTTTGAAGTTTCCTTTGTTATTTCACTTCACCCTTAAATGTGCCATTTCAGTGACTATGTTACTGAGCCACGCCCTTCAGGAGAGCGACAGAGCTGAGCAACAAGCTCGGGAGGGGGTCTTCTTATATGAGGTCACATTAGGGGCAATTCTTATTGGCTTGTTAAAACACCAGTTAAGTTTTTTTATCTGAAAATCTTTTTTAAAAGTGAATTTTGCATAATATGTTAATATGCACGTTAACTAACTAGCCTCTCACTCACTGACTAATTATCTATACTGCTTTATCCTGTATGCAAGGTCATGGGGGCGCTTGAGCCTATCCCAGAAGATTGGTGCATGAGGCACCAATCACACACACACACACACACACACACACACTCTTTACACACTATGAGTGATTTGAAATGCCAATTAACCTAATTTGCATTCTTGAACTTTGGAAGGAAACCAGAGTACCAGGAGGAAACCCACCAGGAACGGGGAGAACATGCCACACTCCACACACACAGACCCTGAGGTGTGAATCGAACCCGCACCCTGGAAGTGCAAGGTCACAATACTTTACATCTTTGTTAATTGGTAACAAATCACAGGTGCTACACTACGTGCCTGTCGGTCTAGCGAAGAAATCGGATTTGTCCGCTCTGTGAAGGTCTGAAGGCCTGGATGTTAGCGAAAAACTAAATCATAAACACTCTCCGGTTTCTTTCATCTTATGGTTTGAAAGCTGCCAAGTTCTTACTAATTATCTGTAATATGATAAAATAGCCGTGAAACTTATCTCTGCCCCGGTGACACGGCACACTGAGCGGCGAGCAAGATTGCAAAAAGGATTGAGCTGCAGCTTTTATTGGCTTTTTATTAGGAAAGTAGAGGACAAGGAGAATCAGGCAGGCTGCACTGTATGTGTGTGTGTGTGTTTCGTGTGAATAAATCTCCCTCCGTTCTAAAGATGAGAGGCAGCGTACTGAGTGCCTCCTGGCAGTTTTGTATTACCTGCTAAAACGAGCTGACATTTGCATTTGAAATCCTCCCCTCCTGCAAGGATACAATTAATTCTCAGACGCCTAATGCTATTTGCTCGCCAAAAATCTGTGACGTGTCATGCTCGGATTTCGGCCACTCCAGCGAAACACCTTTGACAGGGGCAAAATATTTTCCTGCAGAAATATGTCAGATTTCCTATTAAGTCTGTTTAGGTGAGAGCTGTAGTGAGATATTGTCAGGCTGCACTGTAGTAGGTGTCAAAGTCGGCACGGAGAGGAGGAGGAGGCGGCGCTGGGCTCGATTTAGCCGCAGCAAAAAAAAAAAAAAAAAAAAAGTGATGAAATAGGAGTGACATGTCAGAAAGCTTGAGCGCTGTTGTAAACATCTGCTATGAAACAATGCAATGTCTTAACCAGCCTGTTTCCAGGAGCTCGGAAATAAAGTAAATAACATGCGCGGGGCTGCACAGGCTGATGTATGATTTTAATAAACTGCAAACTCAGTCTAAAGTTTCAGGTATTAACCAAAAGTCTGGGACGGAGAATTGAACACCATGAGGTCGGCGTCAGGGCAACAAAGTTTTGACTGCTGTCACTTGTTAAACTCAAATCCTCTGGGTCTACATAAAGTGTTAATATTTGATCGCAGGATTGCTCTTACAGGCCTGTAACATGCGAAAGAACTGCTAATGACTTTTAATGCAAAAAGAAATATAGTTATAATGTACAGTGTGATTACACGTACAATTACAGCTCATTTATACTATACAATCAGCAAAACAGCAGGCAGCGACAACAACAACAACAACAACAACAAAAAATCAACACTTAGAGCCGTAAAATTTTGGGGGGGCTTATCCATAAAGTTTATCATAACTGTCCTTTATATAACCCTTGCTGTTTTATTCTAGAGTGTTAGCCAAGCCAAGCCTTTATTCATCACATATACAGTGTGTTACTGCACAGTAAAGTCCTTTATTCTTCGTATATCTTAGCTTTAAACATTAGAAGGCTGAGGTCAGCCACGGCAGCTCTGGAGCAGACACGGATAAGGGCGTTATAGATTCTTAGTCTGGGGAACCTGGAAAGGTTCGGTGTAGAAGCCAAGCTAAGAACTATGATTTATCTATAAAACTTGTAAGGAACATACGAGGGTAAGTCAAAAATGATCCGCACTGTCTCATCAGCGCTTTCCGTTCAAGGCTCCTGTCTCCCCAGTCACGGCTGTGCAGGTGTGAACGTGTTTCATCAGTTCTGTTGTAACTGCGGTGCGAGCAGAAATTGACTTGTGATTTGCACCAACGAAGAGCAGCAGGCAGTGATTTGTGTGTTGTTTTGTGGTCTGAGGTTGTACCTGCTGCCGAAACAACTCACGGAACAGCATAAACAGGAGCGTTTTTCATTATCTGCAAACAAAATTCACACCGATACTCAGATTTAGGATGATGATGAAAGTTTCTTGAAGAGAATCAATATTGGAGACGAGACACGGATTCATCACTATGATCCTGAGAGTACAGGAGCGTATGGAAACATCCTTAATCACCGACCCGGAAAAAGTTCAAAAGTCGACCATCAGCTGGAAAATTCATCAACACTTAAAGTTTTCAGGGAACATCAAGGGCCATAAGTATTGGAACGTTATCAGGAAAAGGGTTCAACAATCAACAATGCTCGTTGACGCTTATTGAAGAGCTGAAGACTAAACTTCAGATTAAACACAGAGGACTGATATCCGAGGGCGTCGTGGTCTCGTCCGCGGATGATGCACACACACTGTCCACACTCTGAGGTGTTAAAGCGTCCTCCCTGTAGTCCTGATCTCGCTCCATCGGACTTTCACCTGTTCGGTCGCTTAAAAGCAGAACTACGAGGATGCAAAGTCACTTCTGATGAAGAAGTGAAGACAGCATTCGTGGCATTCGTAACTCAGCCTAAAACATTTTTAATGAGGGAATATAAAAGCTTGTAGACAGATGGACAAAGTGTATTGAAAAGCAAAGAGATTATGTCAAAAAATTATGGATTTGTCTTTTTCTAAAAGTCTATTTAAATAAATACTACACCCTGATCATTCTTGACTCTCCCATGTAATTTTTTATAAAAGTATACATTATTAAGGTTGAGGGAACTTTAGAGGGTTTTTTTTGTCTTGTAAACCCTTGAAAGTTTTAAGTAGAACATCACAGACACTGGAAAAACAGAGTTTATATACAGTATCTTACAATGCTCCTTTCAAGAAGCCGGATCTATTTAACAAACTGATGAGGAACACAATTTTCATGCATGAGTATGAATTACAAAGGCAAAAACATTACCGAAAACCTAGAACCCTAAAAGAATTGTTCGTCTGGGGAACCCTCAAAGGCTCTACGTATTGTAGATCCAAAGCTTTTAACTCTAATTATTAAAAGAATGATGTCAAGAGAATTATTATTTTTTTTTTATTAAAGTATACATTTTTTGGGGGAAAATGTTTAACCTAGGACTAAGGATCTGCAGAACCCTTGAATGTTCTATGGAGAACCCTATAACAGAAGGTTCTATGCGGAACCTTAAACCATGTCTCCTTATAAAAATGTATAAAAATCCATTCATTTTATTAAGGTATAACTCTTGACAAACACTTATGTTCATACATGTTAGTGAAAAAGCCTTAATAAAAAGCTCATTTTTTTGTACTTTGAACCTTCTAAAGCAGAAACAGCACGCTTCTTTTGATTTATCGAACGGAACCGAGAACCCTGCTGAACCTCCAACTCAATCCGCACCTCTGAACAGATCACACGGGCGCTTTTAGAAGATCCAGACCTCTGTTGGAGAAATATCGCTGATGCCTCATGTTCAATAAGTAATAAATAAATAAATAAATAAATAAACAGAACCGATGTCAGGGTGCTAAATAAAGTCGGCAGGGAGGGAACATGAAATTATTCGACGGTTCTGATTCTGCAGTTGGCTGCGTGTCAAAAATGTGTCAAGTCGATATTGATGCCCGCAACGGGAACCATAAATAGCGCCGAATATGAATTGCCTCCTGGCAGGATGAGGCTGCAAAAATCAAATCTACAGCAATCTGTGTGTGTGTGTGTGTGTGTGTGTGTTAAGTTAAGGACTGAAATATTGTTTGTGTGTGTGTGTGTGTGTGCTTGCGCATCATGTTGTCTGCTTCCATTAGACTGTATTCTATTATTGGCAAGGCAGGAGTAGAGCATCAATAAATCTCTCCGTCATCATGATGAAACAGCAGCATCACATTGTAGGTTAATGTTATGGGTTAGTGTGTGTGTGTGACTGAGCGTGATTGTGTGTGTGTCTTTCTGGGGTTTTTTTATCTTCTGCAGAATAGAGAACCACGTGGTTTGAGAGCTAACAAGGCAGCAGACCCAGTAAACAACAGCGTCATGCATCAATAATTGGACTAATCCATTAAATTATGTAAATGGATTCGAGTGCGTTGTGAACCGCGGAAGGAAGGGAAAAAAAAAACAGACACAAGCGTGTTTTCATGACTACGTGATCCTGTGAAAAAACGTGTGAAAGTTTTTTTTTTTTCTTAACCATAAAAAACAAACGTTTAAAAAACTATAAACATGCTAAGTTAAACCTAAATTTTAAATTGCTGGGTTTTTTTACACTCCATGCTAAATTTTTCATATTTTTTCCGCTAATTTAGATCATTAGGTCACTCTCTATCAAAGCTTCAACCACCAACCAGGAAGCGAGAGTGAACGCTATCACACACAGCATTTCCACTTCCTTCCTCCTTTTTTTACACTTGGAGGATAACGCTATCTGTTCTTTCCACGTGAGATCACTGATGCCATCATGACTCATGCGAAAGTGCAGGAACGCCCGTAAACTCCGGAGAGAAACTGGACCAATCAGCTCTCTCTTGGGTCCCCAGCTGTGGGAGGCCACAGCAGCACCCAGGTTTTGGGTTCAGGGAAATTGCTCCTTGATTCGTACCTGTTGTTCGGTAGAACCATACATAAAAAAATGTAACCCCCCAAAAAAACAGTTTAGAACAATAATCTATTCAAAGAACCAACAAGGAGGCTTCTAAAAGAGTAAATTATTGAACTGTAAAATATTCTTGTTCAATAGAGAACGCTAAAACATTATATTTCCCTGGCATATCCAAGGAATGCTTAATAAACCCTTTTACTGAATGTGTTCTTTGATTTGTTCCTTGTTGGGAAAAAAAACACTAAATGATTTACAGTAATCATAAACTAAATCATGAATCATAATCATAAACATTTAATCATAACTAACACTAAATCACAAATAACACTAAATAATCATTTGATTTGTATCTTTAGGCAAATTCATATAGGTTCTTGCACTGTTGCTTTGCATCTCCAGGGTCCAGGTTCGATTCCTGCCATGTTCTCCCGTGCTTGGTGGGTTTCCTCTGCGCACTCCAGTTTCCTCCCACAGTCTAAAAACATGAAGATTCGATTAATTGTCGTTCCCAAATTGCCCATAGTGTGTGAGTACATGTGGGAATGTTGACTTAAGGTCCCACTAAGGTCATAAAATGGGAATAAATACAGTGGAAAACACCATTGGTCTCCACTGTCCCTAGTTGGACTACAAGAGGTTCCTAGATGGATGGATATAGGTTCTACATAGGACCCTGAAAACTGCTCCATTTATGACATTTAAGAAATGTTCTCCAGAGGTAAGGCTTTAGTGTGGTTCTGCTCTCACTCACACATATCCTAAAGACACACAGATGCTGAGCGGAATCGGAAATATCCTTTGCTTCGTGCTGTCATCTTGCTTTCGTTTTCCTCGCCTTCAACACCCGAGCAGTTATTGCTGCTGACGCTAATTTGGTTATCTCAGCTGGAGGCCATAACTTGGTGGTAGCGTTAAAATACATGCACTGGTTCTCTCCCATATGGCGCTGTGTTCACATCCCAGGGCCATTTTGTACAATCCAGATTGACCGCTTTCACTTTCCCCCCACTTCTCCAGGCGCTGCGTTTCTTTTTTCCCCGTCATCTGATCGATGCTGAAGTGAAGTGTTCGCTGTGCCTTTCGCTTCATTTAATCGAGCCACTTCTTCTTCTTCTTTTCTTCTGCTCTTCTCTTTAAGATAAGATGATTTTTTCCTCTCACGCTAAACTGCTGACTAGCTAACTTTCCGTCGTGTAAATACTTTATGCACTTCAAGGGGATACGTCCTTATAATAAAGAGCAGATGAAAGCTAATTGGAGAGATTAGTATGACCTCATTTGCATAACGCTAACTCACCCTTGCGAAATTTCATTAATTATTAGCAGTGTTACTGTGGCATTGCTACAAAGCTTGTGTCCTTTAAGGGTGGAATGGGTGCAGAGAGAAAAGTTTTCTTTCTTAGCATAAAAAAGCAATACTGAAGATCTCTTAGGACATTCTGAAACTTTGATGGTTTCTGGAGAACCCTCCAACCCTACAACAAGTTCTTAACCCTTCATAGGGCAACATTCAAACCTTTTGTAAGACTTGTGGAGTCACTCTGAAATTCTTACACTATTTTTTGTGCTTCCAACACATCAACTTCAGGAAATAAATGTTGACTTGCTGCCTAATATATCCCACCCACTTCCAGGTGCCATTTTAATGAGATATTATAACTCCAGCTACTCTGACAAGGGCCAAATTGTCATGGCTAGAGGACAGGGTCAGAGCAACTGCAGTGAACCTGCGACAGGGGCATGGGTGGCCGATGGTCATTAATGTACAGTATGTGGAGAGTGAAGGCTGACATGGGTTGTCTCAAATTAAGAAAAAAAATTAATGCTGGTTCTGGTAGAAAGGAGTCGGAACACACGTGTCATTAGTGGTGCGGCACAGGCACTGTCGCTCTGCCCCTCCAGGGTCTGAGTTCGATTTCCACCTCTGGGTCTGGGTTTATGGAGTTTGCATGTTCCTCCCATGCTTGGTGGGTTTCCTCCGAGTACTCCGGTTTCCTCCCACAGTCTAAAGACATGCAGATTAGGCTAATTGGTGTTCCCAAAGTGCCTGTGATGTCTGAATGTTGATTTTGTCTATTTGTTCTGTACCACGGTAATCAAATGTGGATAAATGCAATGGTCACCATGGTCCCTAGTTTACATTTAGGCATTTGGCAGACGCTCTTATCCAGAGCGACCTACATTTTTTATCTCATTATACATCTAAGCAGTTCAGAGTTAAGAGCCTTCCTGGTGGTTGGGGGTTTGAACCTGGGATCTTCCGAACCGTAGTCCAATGCCTTAACCACTGAGCTACCCCTGGCACTAGTTGGACTACACATATTCCGAGATGGATAAATTATATATCAAGGATTTTTTGATGTTACTTTCAATGAGGGTCCTATAAAGGGATATGGATTCTTGCCTGTCAATGTTTATAAAAAAAAAAAATGTAATAAACACAGATAAAGTTAAAGGCACATCTATTTCAACATATAAATGTGCAAAAATAGGAAAATATAAATATACATATTTAAATATAAATATAATAAAACAAAAATATACAAATGCCACGGGAGTTATTGTAAATAGTATACATTTTTCAGCCTAAATTTAATCATCTTTATGTTAAGAAAAAAATCATATTCTTATTAATTTTATTGGATTTTTTTTTCTTTTTATATTTAATTGTACTCTCTAGTTTAATTTATTTAATTGCAGAGAAATCTTTCTTTTTATGTCACAGGCAGTCAAATGAGCATTTCATTGCATATCATATTGTGACAAATGAAATTTGAATTATCAAATGTGGTTCATCACCCAATTTAGGGTTAAGAAAGCCAAATCCCATATCCATCCTATGAATCCCTGAGAAACACATTTTCCTAAGAATGCACACTATCATGAAAAAAAAAACAACAACAACAATAATAATAATAATAATAATAATAATAATAATAATAATAATATTAAATACTAAATACTAAAAACTACCTCTCCACAGGAATTTTTTTCTTTGTGGAAGTAAATGGATGCACCCCACATGGGGTGGTGATGGCTCCAACAGATAAGGCTCTGGGTTACTGTTTGGAAGTTCGGGGGTTTAAACCCCAGCACTGCCGAGTTGCTGCTGTTGAGCCCTTGAGCAAGGGTCTTAACCCTGTCTGCTCTACGGGTGCTGTAACCCTGTGCTTTGACCGCAGCTTTCTAACTGGGATAGGTGAAAAAAATCATTTCTTTATGTAAACAGTTTCATCTTAATTTGAGGAACATGTTCTTTGTTAAAGAATGAAACTTGAATGAAACTTCCACAACACTTAGAACCCCAGTTATACCAAAAAACAATCAAAAAAAACTATTTGTTTTAATGGTGAATAGGACAAGTCTAGAAAGTCCTATAAAAAGTGAACTAAGTGCAGAAGTTCAGAGACTACAGTTCTCACATGAGCTTTGTCGGAATATCCAATATCCGGAAACGTCCAGTTCCTAATAAACTTCGCCGCCACAGGAGGGCGGAGACTAACAGCATCTCCTGATGTTGCTCTGTTTGTTTAGAGGTCACCTAAGGACAAGAGGATATTGGAGGCTGATCGGTCCAGCAGCCTGTAAGCTCATTTACAGTCGAGACACAGTGGTGTAGTGTACTAACTCCAAAACATGTGACAACACTGGCACAAGACATGCCAGCCTGCAGCATGCCAATAGCCTCTGCTTTGTTTGTTGTCTCACACAAGGCATTAAGGGAGACACAAAAAAACAACAACAAGTGAATGTGGCTTTTGGCTTGTAGTGACCTTAATATTGACTGAGGGGCTTTTTAGAGGTGACTTGTGGAAAACACAGGCTGACAGTTACCATCATAAGACTAATACTTGCCATCCTGATTGCAACTTCAAACCAGTCACAGGCTTTAGGAATCGTTTACTGTGGTAAGTGTTTTAACCCTTTTAATACTGAGCAGGAGCGATTTAGATTGGTCAAAGCAAGCAGGATTGGTGGAACTCCTTCGGGAGATGGTGGGATTAGGGTTGCTGGGAGCAGATAGGATTGGCAGAATTTCTTGGTAGCAGTCAGTATTGTTTATAAATCCCTTTAGACCAACCTGGATTAATGAGAATTCCGTTTGGAGTGAGCACGATAGGTCAGAAATCCTTTGGGACCAGACAAGACTGGTTACAATTTATATGAGAAATGGTGCCATTGTTCAGAATTTATTTGTGACCCGTCACACCAAATCAGCTATTATGTCGCATTTTAGCCGATTTGAGTCATCGACGTTTTCAGGTTCCTGGTGAATAAAGTCCATTCATTTTAATACCAAGTTTATAACTGAATTTGTTTATGAAGGGAAGCCCCTGGCTCAATTTGCCACCAGGATTTCCCTGCCACCCCCAAAAAGCCGCTAAACTTATGGCAAAAAAATTTGTAGCAAGGTTTCATATCACAACTGAAGTAGCAAGATTAAATAGTCTTTCTTAGAGTGCCTTAAATCAATCTTTAGGTATTCTCAATTCTGTTGGATTCAGGAAGATAACGTATCCATCAACTGATTTTTTAATTTTTTAATTTATTTTTTTCAAAAATAGCACAAAACTGACATGTGCGACTTAATAATTGACTGGTTAATTAATTAATTAATGAAGGACTGAATCAGGTTTAGAATTTGTAAATGAGTGGACAGGATTGGTCAGAATGTGTTCTGGAGCAAAGAGCGTGGTTTAGAATCCCTTTCAGACCAGATGCGTTTTTCATCTGAGAGTGGGCGCGATGGCTCAGGATTCCTTTTGGAGCAGGTTGGTTTGGACCGAATTATTATTGGACTGGGCAGCCTTGACCAGAATCCTTTGGGAGCAGGACAGGGGATTAAACAGGTTTAGTCAGAATCCTGACACACACATACATACATACACACTTCTAGTACAAAATACCCCTAACCACGAGTGAAAAAGTAGGCTGGTACGGTCTGAAAGATTCAGTGGCAGAATGGGGTACCAGAAAGAGAGGACAGGGACGCGCAGCGGCCTGCCAAAACCCACATTCCAACCCAGACATGGACGCACTTTCAGCGAGACAACACATCTGATAACCTGATGTCATCTTAAACAACACACAGTGTCCTTAAAAACTGCTTCTAAGTCGTTCCAAGTTGCTTATGAACTGGCCATGTTGTATTTCAATTCTTCAATTACTGCTAATTACCGTGAGCATGATCTTCCAACAGTCTGCCGACAGGTTCATGACTCACCTCACTTCTTCATTCAAGGGCTAACACAAGCTACAATGCTAACTAGCTTATAACCCAAGGCTGAATCCCAAATTCCTCTCTAATCCCTGAACAAGGGCACTACATGGACTCATTCTGGAGTCATGATCAACATGCTAAAAATATGCTAGCAGTCGGACATGCAAAAAGCAGGCTAACAGACCCTCATATCTAGTTTATATCCCGCAAACTGTCAGCCTAATCATATATATTTCTAATTTTAAACTGAAACATGGCATTGGATATCTCAGAGAACTTTGCTGAAGAAGAGCAGGACATTTTCCAGAAGCTACAGCAGTGAACATAATTGTCAGTACATTAAAATCCACAGTATTTTTTAACATGTTACATCCAGGGCAGTCTGGATTCTTGACGTCTATATAACACACCTACTTAAACACACACACATGCTCAAATCAGAACTGCTATAAAGTTTTTAGTTGTGACTGGTGTAGAAATGCTGCCTAAACGGGGTATAATGATGTTGCTATAATAGTTACAGTTTCTACCATTTTTAAGCGTTCTTTACAAATTAGAGCAGCGACGCAGCACGGAGCTGGACTTTTACAACAATAAATCAGCGTTTCAGTGACACGCTGGCCGGTTACTTCGCCTTAATTACTGCGAGTGATTTATTGTCGGGTCCCAACGCTATTTATAACGAAACGAAAAAGTGACTTTCTGTTTACCTTTAAAATCAGCATGCAGTCTTTTTCTAGAATGCTTAATTACACGTTACAGTAAAAACAGTAATCACAAACATGAAGTTGTCCATTTTACTTAATGAGCTCCAGCTACATTATATGAATAATTCATGACGCTGCTTTCTGTTTCTCTTTCCCCTCTGAGGGACCCGTAGATAATTTAATTACTTTTTCGTAGACTCCAGCCTCAAATAATGCAATTAGGTTTCATAAAGCACTTGGAATGCTAAAACTGTCATGGAGTGAGAGAGAAAGAGAGAGAGAGAGAGAGAATCTAGTGCACACCCAATCAGCATCCAGTGATGGGAAACTTACATAATTACTCAGCTTAGAGAAGTACAATACACAGTGTAGAATCTGTTGATTTCCAGAGTGGGTGTGATAACAAGGTTCTTTGGGACGAAATCAAATCAAACTGAAGAAAATAATATTTTCAAAAAAATTCAATACGGCATTGTTAGCAACACCACTGTGCTAAAAAAAAAAAAAAAAAAACGACAGGGAAAAAATTTGGATTTACAATCACAGCCGTGCAGTTATGGCTGGTTTCCTCCTGGCTTTCTGTTCTCCTCCTGGCTCACGGGTTTTCTCCTGGCTGTCCACTTACAGTACTGTCTGGCTCTCTGGTTACCTCCTGGGTCTCAGTTTTCCTCCTGGCTATCAGGTTTTCTTCTGGCTGTCTGGTTACTGTCTGGCTTTTTGGATACATCCTCAGGATCTCAGGTTTCCTCCAGGCTGCCCAGTTTCTGCTTGGCTTGGCAGTTTCTGTGGTTCATTCCTGGCTTTCCAGTTACCTCCTGGCTCTCCAGGTACATCCTGGCTCTCAGGTTTCCTCCTGGCTGTCTGGTTACTGTCTGACTGTCTGGTTAAATCCCAGCTCTCCAGTTGCCTCCTGGCTCTCTAGTTACTGCCTGGCTATTTGTTTTCCTCATGGCCCTTGGGTTTCCTCCTAGCTGTCCAGTGACTACCTAGCTCTCTGTGTAAATCCTGGCTCTCCAGTTACTTGCTGGCTCTCTAGTTACCTCCTGGCTCTCTAGTTACCTCCTGACTCTCTAGTAGCCTGTCACTTTTCCACTTTCCTCCCAAAGCATGTAATTAGGTGGATTGGCTACTCTAACCTGTTCCTAATTGTGATGACTGATTGAATGAATATGTCTTCTCCTGTCATGGTCCGCTCTTCTATTTAGGGTGTACTCTTATTTTACACACTATTTCCTGTACGGAAAGGACTCTAGATTCATACATCCCTGACCAGGATATAGCATTACCCGAAATAATGAATGATTAATTAATTATAATGTCCACAAAGTCACCCACATTCTAGAAAAATTTTCTGAACTTTCGGAGAAACCTGGCTGTCCAGTTCCCGCCTGGTTACCTCTTGGCTCTGTGGTTACCTCCTGGCTCTTCAGGTTTCCTCCTGGTTGTCTGGTTACTGTCTGGCTCTCTGGTTAAAACATGGCTCTCCAGTTGCCTCCTGGCTCTCTGGTCACTCCCTGGCTCCCTGTTTTCCTCATGGCTCTTGGGTTTCCTCCTAACTGACCAGTGACTGCCTAGCTCTCCGTATACATCCTAGCTCTCTAGTTACCTCCTGGGTCTTTAGGTACTGTACATCCTGGCTCTCCAAAGATGTTTCTAGAATGTGTGATCAATATAATTAATTAATCAAGGTATTTCTAGCCAGGGTAATTCACAAACTGCTTTTCGTAAGAATTGATTACTGTTTTCAGGAGCTGTGTCAGGAATATTATTTTAATGCTTTTACATAACGAGTAAGTAAAGTGTGTTTCATATCACAGGCCCTTCAAAGCAGCAATGTGGAATACATCAAGCATGCTTTTGTTTTTCCTTGAGAACTCAGAAACTTTTCTCCCCCATGAACATTCTCATAATGCAGCCATCTTTCCTGAGGAGACCCTAATCACTATTGTGTGCTTGTATCTCAATAGTTTGTTTTCCCTTGTTAGGGTGTCTGCGCTATCACACCACACACCATTGTCCATGATGGATGTTTAGAATCGTAGAAGACGAGCCCCAAAGATTCTCAATTGTCTGAGGAAATACAGTCTCTGATGTACTTTCGTGATTCGGTGGTCTGTGTTAATATGCCATTGTAGCGCGCTACATTCCATTAGCCGCGAGAACGTCCTGGTTAACCTAAAGTGTTTTACAGAAACAGGAGCAGACACACGAGTCCAAAAAAACTGTTCCATAGATGAGCGGAGAAGCAAAGGAGGTCCGGGTGTGTGTACGCTAGTGACACCATGCTAATGGATTTCGCAGCAGATGGTCAGAAATGACCAATGTGGATACGCATTTCCTAACTATGGCCTGTTATAATGTTCAACGAGTTGCTCCCCGTATTATTAACATGATCACAGAGGCATCCGCTCGCACTGACAGGCAGTAATGCAGGCTTTCAGCACGAGCTGTGACAGCCGTTTTTGACACTGGATAATTGCGTTAACTGCTGTGCCGAAATAAAATCAGGTGACGGACTAAATGTAAGCGAATGCAGTCGGTGAACCCTATTCAATGTGACAAGCCTTTGTGTAAAGAAACGATCCTGAATGTAGATACAGCACAGCAGGGGATCGAGCCGTGTCAGGTTTAAAGTTTAGCGCTCTTGAGATTTGATGTCTAGCGTACTGTGTGTTTCTGTGGTGGTGGTGGATGATCTTTTTCTCTGGTAGGGGTTAAAGAAAAAAAAATATATATAAATTTATTTATTTATTTATTTATTTATTTATTTATGTGAACACTGAATTTTGGGTCCTTGAACTAACAGCATTGATAGCTTTATTAAAGATGAACAAAACAGCACGGTGGCCTAGTGGTTACAACTGTGGCCTCGCACCTTCAGGGTCCAGGTTTGATTTCTACCTCGGGGTCTGAGTGTGTGGAGTTTGCATATTCTCCTTACGCTTGATTGGTTTCCTTCATATACTCTGGTTCATAAATTACACCCGTAGTATGTGCGTGCCCTGCAATGGATTGGAACCCTGTCCAGGGGGTACCCTGTTTTGTGCCCAAAGTCTCCTGGCCCCCTGCGACCCTTTATATAGGGTAAAGTCAGATAGAAGATGAATGAAGGAATGTATTCATTACTTAATACATGTGGCAATACTGGGTGTTTCCCAAACTGTACACCCCTAGTGGGCCCCAAGGGTACTGCAGGTGGACTGCAAGAGATAAATAAATAAATGAATACATTTCGAAATTAAGCTTAAAGTTGCCATATACAGTTCACAAACAAATCGGTTCACGCCCGATAAAACTGTATAAAACTGGTCTCTGTTCACAAATCCATCCTCGGAACACAACCCAGAAACCACTGTCAGCTGAACAAAGGCATAAGTGCATCACAGAGTATCAGTTTTGCTCACGTAATAAAAGAATTTTGTGCAAACTGGAGTGACGACCAAGCCTTTACTGAAAAGTATCATCCGAACAAAACCGTGTTTGAGTGCTACACCTTATGACCGATGATGTGGAGTCTTTTTTGTGCAGTGCAATTGCGCAATTGTGCAGCCGAGAAAAAAAACTAACCTTTCTAGATAGATTTTTAATAAAGTCATCTGCCATGTACGAACCAGAGGCCAGGAAACAAAAAAGAGAGGAAGCCCCTGAAGTAAAATTACCCAGTTTCATTATGTAAGAGGACTCTTCTTTCAAACACTAATCTCCTTCTCACCCGTCTTCCTCTCCTTCCTTCCTTCATTTTAAAAAAATGTGTTAACAGTATATGTACAGTACATGTTAAAAAGGAAGTGTTTAATCTCTCCTGTACAGCTTATTTATATTTAGTGTTGTAGTATTTTTGTATAATTAAGACTTTGTTTTTTATTTTGTGATATGAACAAGATAAATCAAAATTTAAATAAGAAATCAGAATCAACCGAAACAGAATATATATATACAGAAACAAGTTTTATACACCAAGTTTGTTGACACACATAAGGAATTTCATTCCTGATGTTTCTATTTGTTACTTTTTTTTGTCTCATGTCTCGATCAGAGTTTTGATTAAAGGTTTACATGAGCTTTCAGATTTCAGATTTAAAATCAGGCCACGATATTCTTAAGTTTGGCCATGTACTGTAACTGCACTGATCACTGTTGTTTTTCTCTTCAGTTCTGATATGTGAACAGACAGTTGCACCTAATAATTTTAAATAACAATAATTTTAAAAAGCTGGATTTGATCAAATATGCCTTTCCATAAGGAGACGTTTATTTAATGTTATCATGCTTATTGTTTCTGTGTTAAAAAAAAAAAAGCTAATTCACATTGCCAGGTCTGTGACATAAACAAATTACATCATGAACCACAAGAAAATCTGTATCACTGATTTATTGTACTGATGGAGTCTTCAGTGTTAGATAATACAGGGAGTTTTTTTCCTCCATGTGAAAGTCTTTACGGAACACGAATAAAGGAAAGCTTTGCTATAATACACGTGAGAAGAAGAATGTGTATAGAAGATCAAATGGAACTCGAAACAGATAAAATAAAAAAAACCACTGTTGTGCGATAACAGTAAATCTGTTTCATTGTGATTATTTTCCGATAACAGAACAACATGGAGCGTTTTTCTTCTGTGGATGTGATTTGGAATATAAAACCACTTCGTTGTTTCAAGCTCCACTTGTTGTTGTCTTTTCTGCCTGCAGTCTGAGTATATGAGTAAGGACGTCTGATGAGAATGTGGAGTTTACCCTGGGTGCTTGAATCTGTTTTTTTTTTTTTTTATGTTTTAAAGTGAATTTAGAGAACAGGTTTTTCCAATGAAGAAAGTCAGAAATTGCATCCAACCGCCTCCGGCTCACGCTCGTTACATGACACTGGTCTTATGTCAGGCTTAGCGGACAAACGCGGGTGTTTCAACGGCATGCCAAGTTCACTTTAAAATGCCCTGGATTCAGTACAGGGGGGAAAAATATAGGAAAAGAGGAAGTAAGGAACTGCAGAGAAGTAGAGAGAGAGAGAGAGAGAGAGGAATGAGTGAGCTAGCCTCTGGCCGTGTTGTAGCTCTTGCTGCCATCTCATGCTTCATTAGTTTTCAGCCATTATGAACAATATTTGTCATCCACTTCGGCCCCCGGAGCTGTTAGTTTACAAGCCACCTGATAGAAATAAGTACAAGACTTCGCATGGAATTACACTTGTCTCGCCTTTCCTCCGTGTCCAACAAATTTCTGATTCTCACGTTACATCAATGCTTTGTTGGTTTTTAGCGCTTATATCCCACGTATCCTGATTTCTCAAATTAAAAGCCTAACTATCCGTAATAACTGTTTACTGGGTTATAAAGAGCAGCTCTTGTTGGTTAAATACCAACAAGTACGTCCTGATGGGTTTTCATTCCTCTTATTCAGCAGCAATTTGTCAACGGTACAATGTAATCGTTCATTAAAGACTAATGCTTTGTAACATTTTTTTTTTTTACAACTTACAACAACTTATTTTTATCTCCCTCTACAGCTATGAAATGGTTCCCGCTGCAATGCGTCGGTCCTACTGGATGATTCACATCAAAAGTGTTTAACTTTTAATTTTTAATTTAAAGCAGTCCTTAAGCCATGTAGATATTCGATTGCATTTAAAAAGTTAATCATGTCATGACTGTAAACTTTGGTGTAGTATAATTCTTAATAATTTTTAAAAAAAAAACATATACACACATTTTTTTCTTTCGTTTTTTTATTTCCATCACGGTTTGTGTAAGGTGCCACACATCCCCTATCAGGCCATCGCCAGCGCTCAGGCCTTCGCATCATCGATTCACTAATCAGATAAATGCCCTCCCGGAAGCTGTTCCGAGTTTATTTTCATCCTTCGAATGTGTAAAACCGAGCAGGAAATAAAAACAATTGATCAGCCTGAACGCGATAACAGATGGCGACCAACTGTTCCCCGGATTCGCGGCATAAGTCGGGACCGTGGCGAGGCACGCAACAGATGATCAATAAGACAGAAAAGCCATTATTACTTCAGCTCACAAGATTATCTACTTTCACAGTGTATATCTTGTCTCCCCTGCAAATTGATTGAGAAATCCAATTAAAGCTGTCCCTTGGAGTTGTTTACGAGTTATGAAGATGTATGTCTTCCAATGTTTTTTTTTTTTTTTTTGCCCCTCTCTCCTGGATTTATGCGCTTCTCCTCCGATACGCTGACTCGCACATGGAGGTAACGCTATCAGTCACAGCAGCATCCGCTTACTGA
This sequence comes from Clarias gariepinus, assembly GCF_024256425.1. Taxonomy (NCBI): domain Eukaryota; kingdom Metazoa; phylum Chordata; class Actinopteri; order Siluriformes; family Clariidae; genus Clarias; species Clarias gariepinus. The sequence continues at coordinate 3,575,993 of NC_071124.1, read as the reverse complement.
AAATTACGTCCGGATTAAATTGCTATGCTAAACATGGTTTTATTAGGAAGTGTGTAAATAACATCCTAACCTTGACATGTTGTCCTTTTGGAGTCACATGACATCAGTCACGACAGCAGGCCGTGGAAAAAACTTCACTCACTAGGCTACTGTGTACATGTATTTTCACTTTTTAGAGTCAAAGTTTATTTTAAATAAAAGAAATAATAGAAGGATTACATGATGATCAAACCTACTGGATTACCTCATGCTTTGTCACACAGATCAAAGAGTAGCCTAGCTATTGCTAGCTAGCAGTATGTCATGGTGGACATAATTTGTAACTTATGCAAAAGAGAAACAAGCCTGTGGAAATTGATGAAGAAGGGTATTAAATCAAGAATTTTTGCAAAGCAACTAAAAACATAATATTTAGATTGATTTCTTATAATAATCAAGAAAATAATAACAATAAAAGTATTTGCAGCAATGAAGCAAGGTGGTGGTAGGATGCTTAGACTCTTTTCACAAGCTATGATTTTTATTAGATCTACTTTAGAAAATGGTTTAATCATCTCCTTTAACTTTTCTGGTTATTGAGCCAATGGTGGGGCGGCATGCTGGCTCACTGGTCCGGACTGTTTTGCACAAGTTTGCATGTTCACGCCATGCTTGGTTTGGTGGGTTTCCTCCAGAAGATCCAGTCTCTTCCTGAAGTCTGAAGACATGTAGTGTAGGTTGATAGACGTTTCCAAATTGCCTGTAGTGTGTGATTATGTGTGTGTGTGCCATGGCATCCCCTCCAGGGTATGCCCTGAGTTGTACCATGGTGTCTTTATTAACCTGGAAGAGTCTCCAGGCCGTGTGACCCTACACAAAGTATGAGGTATAGCAAGAGGTAGTACTGATGGCTTGAGGGACTTTGTGTTGCTCTGTAAGATGTTCAAATTTTGGGATATTTTTAAAAACCAAATCCTGATCAAAAATTTTTACAGAACTTATAAACTGTCCTGGACTTGTTTTGATAGATCTTCTGTACTGTAGGTTCTGTTACTTTGACACTTTAAGTTCACAAAGGTTGACTCTTTTAAACTGTTTTTGTCAACGACAAAAGAAACATAGCACTTCAAAAAATGCAACAAAAAATTGTACTGTTATGAAAACCTGATGTTTGTTTGCCTTGTTACGTGTGCTTGTGCTTCTGGGTAACGTTAAAATTACCGTCCTGCTCAGTAGAGCGTTTCTTTATGATGGACTAGCGTTAGTACGCGTCGTTGGTGGTTAAAGAGTTTGTAGAAATAGTTAAAATGTTAAAGTTAAAAATAATCTGATGATCTTTAATGTACTCAGTGATATTGTTATTTGAGGTTGAAGCCCTCGTACATGTCTGTCTGTCTTTCTGTACGGCAGAACTCTCTGTCTATCTTATTAATTAAAAGAAATCAAAGAAACATTTTGATTTTAGCGCTCTTATTTCGTGTATTTTAGCAATTTTAGATTCGGGTGCCTTATGGTCATTATGGTCATTTCTATTAAACAACTGCTTTGATTGGCTCTATTGAGTGATGCGTATAGCCACACCCACCTTATGCTCTGACATAATCTGGCCCATAACTGCTCATACTTTAATTTCCCTTCTACTTAACATTTTGATTTCAATTTTGGCGCAGATTTAACTTCAGACAAATACAGAAGGACTGGCAAAGTTTCATCAAATTCTGTCCAAACAGATTTTTATCACAGCATCACACAACACTGGATGGACAGAATTTGATGAAACTTTGCCAGTCCTGCTGTATTCGAAAATTTTCTGTCTGTATATTTTTTAGAGACTGTTTTTGGTCCTCCGATGTATGAAACATAAAGATATCATTGAAAGAACGGGTTCTGCACAACGTACAGACACAACCTTTCTTTTATTTATGTACAGTAGACAACCTGACTCACTTCCTCCTAAGGGGACATGCATGAAATTTGGTACACACATAGCGTATTACTAAATGTCATGTCACTAAATGGCTTGCCTTGGCATCACAAAGAATGAAAAAATTCTGATTGTGCATTTGTCATCAGGGAAGTATCAGCAAGGAGATGACCACTGGAATGTTTTAACTCGGTGCAACGCAAGCCGACGTCACCAGATGGTTTAGAGTTTCCATGAATACCATTTCCAGGCTGTGGAACAGATTCCCTACAGCTGGTTACACTGAACACATTTAGACGTTTACCAGCAAAACAGGGGGGGGAACATTAAGGCAAGCGGAACAGTAATATTTATTTTTAAGTAATTTTACAATTAAAACTGATGTTTTCCTCTACTTTCTAAGTTCTAGGTTGTGTAATACTAGTTAAAACTGTTTTAGTTCCAGGTTGCCACACATCAAAATGTGGAAAAGGCCAAGGTGGGGGGGAACTCATGCAAGTCAAAAGATAATGAAATTTCCATTGGCTCAGAGCTGCGCACGTCCATTTGGTGTAAACCTCATTCTCCGACTAGGTTTCTCCCATTTTCAGATTCTCGTCAAAAGCTTTTACATTTCCGAAACCTACCTAAGATTTTTTTTTTCAGGTCTCGTAGGACAAAAAATCAGCATTGACCAGCTGGGAGAGATAAGAAACTATCAGAATTCCTAAACACAGCTGACAGATATAAAGTTTTTTTATATGCAGCAATGTTCTTTTTAATCCTTACACACACACACACACACACACACACATATTCCTGCACGGTCAGTGCTCTCGCTGTTGCGCATTTTAAAACCTGATCAGCTGCAAATTTTCATCTCGCTTTTCAAGTCATGTCTACGTTTCTCTCCGAATGAATCATCGGACGTTAGAGGTTGTGTTACTTTGGAAAGAGATTAACTTTTTCAATATCCTTTTCAAAGATACATTTTGAAAATAAATAAGATATTTTTTACTCATTTTAGTAACAGCGTGTGAAGAGTGAAGAGCGGGGATCTGGATCGGCACTGGGGTGTAACTCAGATTGGAAAACTGGATTAAAATCAACATTCCCCACTTTACATTCAGCTGGGATGAGCGATCGTCTAAAGGGCGCTAGGATACGGGTACTAATCCAAATCGCAAACCTACAGTAGCTGCTGGCTGCATTCTTAACGTGAAGCTTACTTTTTCTTTGCGCCAGCTTGAGACAGGATGTGACTTGATGATAGATTATGGATAGTACCCTTTTACAAATTATGTGTGTCCATAAGAAAACCACTTGTTGGTGAAACTCATAAGAAAAAAGGCTTTAGTTTACTAGAGAGCATAAAGACTGGACTTTGGGGTAATGGAAAAAGGTCATGTGACCTTATGAGTCTAGATTGAGCCTATTCCAGAGCGATGGGCGTGTCAGGGTAAGAAGAGAAGCACATGAAACCATGCATAGTGTCCACTGTACAAGCCTCTGGAGGCACCTCAGAGGGTTCAGGTTATGGATTACTGATCAAAAGGTTGGAGGTTCAAGCACCAGCTCCACCAGGTGACCCTGTATCGTGTAATGTATATGTGACAAACTCTAAGTGTAAAAAAGTACAATGTCATGACTGTAAACATTTTACAGTTTAGGGATACCTCTGAGCAGTTTAGGGTTAAGGGCCTTGCTCAAGGGCCCAACAGTGGCAACTTGGTGGTTGTGGGGTTTGAACCAGGGTTCTTCCGAACTGTAGTCCAATGCCTTAACCACTAAGCTACCCCTGTCCCATCACCATCTTATAAGATGGTTTACTTTTAAGTTAAGACACAATCTGTGTAGATACCAAATATTTCTTTAATATCCTGCATATAAATATTAAATAAACTATTGTGAAATATTAATTACTGATTTACTGATTATTGATTTTACTGAAATACTGATTTTTCTCTAAGCCACGAGAGGACACTCTATCTCACCTTCTTTTAAATATTTTATCCTCTTCTCTCACTTCCTGTCCATGTTTGTTTGATGTTTCCTAATCCGTTTTTTGTCGCATATCAATTTCGTTCATTGATCAATTTCTTTTATTGTTTGTTAGTTATTATTATTTTAATACATTTTTCTTTCTGCAACTGAATTCTTCGATTTGTGCCAAAGTCAGCAGTGCCACTTTAGATTACTGCTAATGTTAGTGTTCAGCTGGATAATCGCTAACAACAATGCTAAAAACAAGTAATGCTAACGCTAATGAAGAGCCTCTTCGCTTTTTGAGGGGGAAAAGGAACTAATTTAGCATAGTTGTGTAGAACATATGTCCTTTGCAGTTTTTTAGCATCCACACACTCTTTAGCGTTCAAGGTGCTAGCTAGCGAAAATTACCGTATGATAAATAATAAGGGCTATTAGCGATGACTTTAGTAATGAGCTATGTTAAGGTGGGTGTTGCTTCGTGTTTGATGTGTTGATGTTGATGTTACTTGTGCCATTTTGTCAAGCTACACTTTTAAAGTAGCAGCTTAGCTAGCACATTTAAAACCTTTTTTTTATTTTTCAACATTGGTGACTGCAATTAAATATCTCGATTGTATTCTCTGGCTGTAAGTTGATGCAGCACAGCGACATGTACCACAACCTCCATTTTCCCAGACCTCAGTGACAACCTCACAGGTGGGACGAGGAAAGGATTTCATGTTGCCGGCTGAGGTGAGTCATTGCGGGGGAACGCTGGGAGACTTTGATCACTGAGAGAGTAGTTTAAAGCCATTAAACTAAGCCATTACTGCCCTGTTTTAGGAGAGAGTATGAAAAGTCTCGGCTGGATGGCCTGCTCCGTTCTGCAGAGGCTAGAGCCTGGTGTTATTGAAAAGCTTTCTAAGCTTTCAAAAGAGGCTAACCTTGATAATAACTGCCTCATGTGGCGACAGAAACGACGCCATACGGAGGCTTCCATATAACGTGCAGAACTTTTCCGAGAAGTCTTTTTTTTTTTTTGTTATTTTAGGAGATGAATTAACATTGGACCTGCGTCATATACAGTTCGAACGTAGCAGCAATGCATTCTGGGATTATGCGTGGAGCGCTTGCGTCCGGGGTCTCGCTGTAGATGTCATTTTAACAAAAACGACACATAAATTGTCGCAGGGATAATAAAAAACACACACATTCCTGGAAGCACAACGCGACAGAATTGGTTCGAGGATAAATGTTTGCTTTAACATGTAAAGCTTCAGCATTATGGTTCCACAGTGTGCAATAAAATGCATGAAAAATCTAGTTTACTCTCTTGCTTCTCTATCTAATGTTTATCGCTTGTCACATTACAGGCTGCCGCCACATGGCCTGCGTCCTCCAAGCGTCCCACACAAACCAAGGAAACGAGGAACATTTTGGACATTTGGACAGATGCCTGAATCCGAGAAGGCGTTTTCGGAAAATCACCAGGGAGAAAGGCGACATTATGGCAGCGTGAAAGTGCTCCATAATACCCGGCTGTAAGTTTGATGTGCGGTGGGACAGCAGAGCGGATTGCCATCGCTCGTCCTCATCACCTCCCGTGATTGATGGCTAATGGAGAGCAGAACCAGTTATAAACTTTTCACTTTCTTTCTCTCCCTTGCTTTTCCGAGGTGCTATTCTCTGGTGTTCTTTGTTTGCTCCCACTGATTTACCACCGCTGCTTCTTGCGCTCCCTCATATCAAGCAAGCTTGAACACAAACACTTATGATCCTGTCGAAATTACCCTGCGGTCGGCGAACAAATAGTGCCACCTGTTACATCTTTGTCAAACGTCATTCTGTCCCTCTGAAACTGAGCAGTAATTAGCTTCTCCATGCCCGATTTCTCCCTGCTTGTGTTTAAAGGCCATAATTTCACTTGCTTCTTTGCTTTTTTTTTTTTTTTTGGTTTCAATTATTCACCCATTCTCTAGAGGCACAACATAAGAAGACTTTTTTTATTTAAAAAAAAAAAGTTTCTCTTAAAGATGTAGATGAGAGCAAAGAGAAGCAGATCAAAAGCACCGAACGGCACTGAACATACAAATGTATTCATTAGCCATAGAAGAAGGAGAGTGCGTCTCTGGAATTAAACTCCTCTTGATTTTAAGCTGGGGAGTAATAAAACCTGATTGTACAAAAGCAGTTCAGCTTGGAGATGTTTCATGGAGATTGGTGTAGAGCTCCAGGCTTGAACTCACACTCAGGAAGCTTAAAGTCCGTATCAGCTGACTCACATTCGCGGATCGCAGATGTGAATAAATTTTCCCAAATTTTGCAATAGCTTTCTGAAACATCACAAATCATCAAATGTTACAGCCTTCCACAGCCCAGGAGCCAAGGAGGATAAATTGGACGTGCTCTTCGGCTGGGAAGGATGGCTGGAACACAATACGTTCTCTCCTGTCAATCACAGAAACACTAACCAATCATAGGAGCCTGTCAGGTCGTGTATGCAGAAGAGGGCGGATAGCACTTTTCTCTGAGTGGGTTAAGCTATACTGCAATGAAGCAGTTTAAAAAGAAGGAAGTGTGGTTGAAGGTTACATGCCTTTAACTTCACTAGTTAGGAGCTGTCATACTGTATGATTGCAGGCTGGTGGGTGGGAGCTGAAGATGAAATTTGGGAGAGAAAAAAAAGTCTGGTTTCCCAAAAATTGCTTATTTCATTTCTTTATTTTAATGTCAATTTAATGATGAAGATTAAATGAAAGAAACAGGAACAAATGTTTTACCGTAACAGGCAAAAGTGCAAAATGCCTAAAGACTCCTTTTAAAATCGGGTTGCTTATGTAACACCAGCCTGATCCTCATCTGCACCTGTTTCTCGCTAGTTGATTTTTTTTTTTTTTGTGCTTAAATGATTTATAGGTCCCTGTGTGACATAACAAACACAAGACATCCCTCTGAAACTGCTCAGGTACAGGGACTGGGCTCAAAAAGGAGTCATACGTCTGGAGAAGTATTCCTCAAGACTACTAATGAAATACAGTAATAATATTACTGATTACATTTTAGCTGATCAGTTTATTTTTTCAACTTTAACCTTTTAACTATTTCTAAAAAAAACTCTTTATTACAATATTTAGTATTCAGATTTAGATCTTAGATTGTACATTAACTATAGATAAGAAGTATGAAGTTACGCTAAATATCAGTGATAAGGAAATGTTACTGCGAAACTGTGAAAGAAGTAATATACAGTATTTAAATTATATGAACAACTATTTTTCACAACTACATTAAAAATGGCGGTCTGGCACTTTGGAAGCAAAATATGTAGAAATGAACAGAGAGCAGGGGTCAAGACTTTTGCACAGTAGTGTAAGTGTGCTGGGATATCCCAAAAAAAAAAATGTAAAAATATAATAAAGCTGAGCAAATTTTGAAATAATACAAAAGCAATGACGAAAATCAACACGTTTGTCCAAACCAAATATTTAATATTATGCATTGAAAATTAAATACCTGGTATGAAATAAGTGAATTAGGTGAGTAAGTCAGGGCTGTAATCCCTTCAATCATCTTTTGTTTTTTAACCAATAAGTGTGAGTCTCTCTCAGCACAACAACGACCGACTCTGATTATCCACCTGATTATTTATGCAGGATTTCTTTAACTTCATGAGGACACACTGAGCTCTTTTTTTTTTTTTTTTTATTATGTACAGTAGCTTTCATTATAAGAGTTTTTATTGCTGTTTCACACTATTGTAGATTCAACGTGCTGAGCTTTACACACATCCGCTAGAACAATGTGGCTAATCTAAGAATCAAAGGATCGTAAATATTAAAAATAAGAAAAACAGGACACACGTTTCATGAAGAATCATGTAGTCTTAAAGTACAGTAATATCCGAGGAGTTTCTTTGAGATTGTCGGTTGCTGACTAGACGCAAGATATATTATATAATTTTCTTATATAATTATAATTTTCTTATACTAGGCTAATGTTTCTCATCTACCTTAGAGAGTGAACTAAAGCTGGCCGAAATTTTAACCCCAACAAAATTACATGGTAATATTGAGGTTTGTCAAATGATGATGCTGAAAAAAAACCTGAAATAAGTGATGTTGTTTCTGTCTTTTAATCACAAACATTGTTCAATTGTTCATTTAGTCCTCTAGCCAGGGTCCTGTCCTGCACAGTGAGCAAATACAGTGAATAAGCGGCCATATTGGATTTGTTCCCTAGTTAAAGATGGCGGATTTTATAATAATTACTGGTAAAAAGTATAAAATTTTGCTAAATATGAGCGACAAAAAAATCGTACTTGCGAAACAAAGCAGAATAAATAAATAAATTATGTGAAACTGTGGATTTTACAAAATCATGATTGCGTGAATTAAAAGCTGTTTAATTTTAGTTATTTCGCAGTTTAGTTATTTTGTGTTTTGTGGAGGTGGTTTTGTGCTATTTTGTGTTTCAATTTATATGTATAAAGTTTCTTTATACTCTTTTTCGATTGTCTCCCTAATTTAGTCGCATCCAATCGTGTCCCACCCATCATTAGGACACCTCATCAAGGCTACAACTACCAGTCAGGGAACGCAAAAATGATCACGTTTCCTCTGAGCCACGTGACGCCACCAACCGCATCTTTTTGAACTGTGCCTCCCATCCTTCCCCTTTGATCAGCTCTCTCCAGGCCCCTGACTACAGCACCACCTGGGATTCGAACTTGCGATCTCTGGGTAATAGAGTAAGCACTTTAACACGGGGTTTAACCCTCCGGGGGTTAAATTATTGTTGTTTTGATCAAGCAGGGAGGGAATAATTTAACCTTTTTGTTGAAACATATTTAAGCTTATCTTATTATGAGGAAGAATTTATGATTATGATGTTTGGCCAGTTAATGAGCTTTGATATTCCTGGCTCCACCTACATGCCCATATTTCCTGAGTTCCTATTTACCTGAGTTAAAAAAGAAGTTTATTCAGTACACGACTTTTGAAAACAACTATAAAACTGGATCAGTGTCAAAAGTTAGCAAAATGCTAGTTTGCCGTCTAGCAGAGACAGTCTGGTTATTGACATATCCTCCTGACACCTGCGAGAAGTCTCGCCGAGGTCGATAGTGTCTGTGACAGGGGTCTTACCCGCTCCTTGTTTCTCTGTCGGCATTTCTGAGAGCCCTTTAAAAAAAAAAGAGGCTTCTCTCTGAGCAGGTAATCGTTACTAGATTGCGGACGCCTGGTGCGAGTCTCAAGGGTCACACCACTGCTATGGAGAGGGTAAAGGGAGGAAACCTTTGTCTGGTAGTTGATAGAAGCTCTGAAATGAGGTGAGGGATGAAGGGACCCCGATGAAAAATTAAAGAATAGTGAGCGGTTCGAGGAAACTCGAGATCATTTAAGGGGCAATCGTCTTCTTAATTACAGCGCACTGCGGTTTCACGTTTCATTTGGGGAAAATTCTAGCGTGAGGTTGCGTTCAATTTGTCTTCGCTGTACTCGTGAAGTGGACTACCGCACCCAAGAGACGCCGCTCAGGTTTTAATTAATGCTTATACAACACGAAAAATGATGCAAAACTCAACCGGTTATTTAATTCTTTGTATGCAGGTCAAGTTTTAAATTAACTAGCAAAGTGTCGTTGTTTTTTGTTGTTGTTTTTTTTGCTAAGCTCGAGCGTTGGTGTACTGAAAGCTTTAATGGGTTTTTTGTTGTTGTTGTTGTTTGTTTGCTTGCCTTTTTTTTTTAACTGAGCACTGATCTTTCAAAATGGAGTACGAATCTCTGTTTATCCATGAGCTTCCACAGCTTCACATCAGCCTGTAGCTAAATCATACACACATACTGTAAGTGTCCCTCTAGGGCGTCTATTATGTTTTTAATAATTAATAGTTACAGAATTATTAAAAATTAATAAGCCTGCACTCTTTATTGCTAAATCTTGTAGTGTTTTCGATTAAATTCCCAGATACACACATAGCGCTGACTTTCCACGCCAAAGCAAACATCCGCTTTATCGTTGGACCGTCCTCGTCCTGCTGTCTCGGTGCCAGTCTTCCTCCCTGGTGAAATGCTAACATTAAAGTCTTTTTAATAGATTCTAAATTTATCAAAGTTGAGCTAAATAAAAAATAAAAAATGCAAGACCCCTTAGCATGGAATGTGCAACATCCTGACTAGCAAACTAGCTCTATACAGTAATTATGCTAATTTCGCTCATGAATTCAAAATTGGTGTTATCAGCTTCGGCGCTGGAAGATGTCGTTTCTCTGGAACGCAGTTTTGTCTTGATATTCCTTTGGGGCTTCATTAGTTAGAGTAAGTAAAAGGATCTTGTTAAACTCTTCGCTTGTCTATATTTAGCTAGCTCATTAAGCTATTGACTAGTCTATTTGGATTTGCGCTAGTTCGTGTTGTGTGTGTGTTTTCAGGCTTTACTGTATATACATTTACTGAAATTAAAAACTCGCTTTATTTCTCTTTATGATCTCCTTCTACACTAATGCACTTATTCCAATGTTTCACTAGTGTTTGGACACCATCGAGGTAGAGCCATAATTAGACTGCCTGCTTTATGTCTTAAACGCTGGCCTCCCAGGAACACCTTTAATGCCCCAAACATGTGGAAATAGCTTGGAGGGAGGTCAGGACTGTACAGGGGATGTGGCAATAACTTCCACCCAAGTTTCTGTAATGTGCAAGTGGTGTTGGTGAATGATTGTGTGTATGGTTCCCGCAGACAGATGCGTCTCATCTGCATAAAGTTATCAGCTAATTTTTACTGATTTCACTAAATGTTCACAGAAACGACAGGAACGGGCTCTGAACCACCTCGGCCGGGATCGTCATTCACGGATGTATGGCGTTCATATGTTTTACTGCAATTAAGAGTCTCATCACCGTACTGTGCTTGAAGTCTTCTGTAAAAGTAAATTGCTCACAAATGCTAACAAATGTCACAAAAGTTAAGCATGGTAGTAGTGGTAGTTGCAGAAACACATTTTAGACTCATCCATCTATTACATCGGGGAACAATGCAGAGGAAAACCCTGGAGGAGATGCATCCCATTGCAGGGCACAAAAATATACCCACAAAAACATACACACCCACACTCACACACCCAGAAAAAAACATCATCATCCAGTGTGAAGTTACTGAGCTCTTAATGTGCCACTTACTGTTCGCAATGTACTCTGGTGCAAAGTCAGACCAGCTGAATCTTTAAACAAATCTGAAAAAATACAAATTCTGAAACCCCTTGCACCCATCATTAAAAGTCGTTAAAACTTCATATTCTATCGATCTATCTATCTATTTATTATGTATAAAGATGATGTCATTAAAACATCATCAACTTCTCTGGCCATCAAATTTCCATCAAGGTTTGTGAGAAGGTCTTCAGCTGTGACTGATCGGTTCTTCAGAAGTGAATTTGCAGAATACTTATCATATCGATCACGTCTTACAGGACAGGTTATCTCAAAGCAGCTTTATGGTCGTTTCTCTAGTTTCTCTAGCGTTTTTTTCGACGCTCTTTAGTTTAGTCGCCTGAAAACTCCGACCCACCTGCTCAGCTTTCCCTCTACTGTATACATCAGCTACTAAGAGAGTGAAAGCTGAGATATGCTTCGTCCAGTCTCACAGGGTCACGTAATGCACTAACACACAGAAAAACACTATGCCTTCTCTTCCCCAGAGTACTGCTATGATTGACAGGTAGAGATCCAATTTAACTCCAGCTCCTAGCTACATACGACTGTGGCATCTTCAGGACAATTTGTCATACTTTTTATAGTTGCATATAACATTATGGAGTGGAATGTGGAAAATTACGGCTTTACCTCTGACTGTTACAAATCATTGACACTGGAGACTCCTTCCAACAAGACAAAAACACATGTGAAGGGATACATTTATTGTTTTTTATTTCTATGGAAACAATATCATATGGTCATATTATTTGTCTGAGCTTCTGTTCTACAAGGAGTGTTCAAGTCAAACCGGGACTGAGTAAGTAAATTTTACCTTTGTTTTGTACAGTAACTGTTGAATTACGTTAAAATTATATTTGAATTCCCTACAATAGCTATGAATGTATGTAATTTTGTGAATACATACAGTATGAGGGGTGTTTGAGTCAAACTGGGACTTGTGATGAAATTTCTGGTGTATGAAGGCATAAAACTGATAAAGCACAGTATTGTGATGAGACTCTTAGTCGTGGTAAGCCATTTGAACTGTGATTTGGCCGTATGGAAGAGATGCATCTGCCTGTCTGTCGCTATGAGCCATTTCCACATGGCGACTAAGGGAGTTCCTGGGAGGCCAGCATTTCAGACGTGATTCAGTCCGATTATGGCTCTAACATACTGAGAAATAGCACTAGTGAAACACACTGGGATAAGTGCATTAGTGTAGCAGGGGATTATATAGAGACATACAGGGAGTTTTTACTTTTAGAACTGTGTTCTGTTATTTTGTAGTGTTATTAAAAGTTCAGCTTTGACTCGAACATCTATCATGTAAAACTTTTTTTCTTTTGATCAATCAGGACTGAGACTTCTAAAACTTTTAACCATCCAGTTTCCCCTGGTGTGCTGTACATTACAGTGCTGTAACATATCCCGAACTGAAACCTCTACACTACCCAACGAGTAATGGTTCACTCTAAAGGAAGTATACTCATACTTAGTCCTAACACTGTCCCTTGTATGAATTGTTCAGACAAAGTGGAAAGCAGTTACAAGCTTCTTGTTCTTCTTTGTTTGTTCGTTTTTTTTTTTTTTTCATTCCTCCCTGACTCTGCAAGCCCATCAAGCCATAATCTAATAAGTAGCGGTTAGCCTTGATTCGTAAGGGACCCACTAAATGTCAGTGTGCTAACAAAAACCCCTCGTCTTTTGTGTCCCTGTGGACCGGAGGGAGGGCGGTTCAGAATCCAGCGTCGCTAAAGCAGCCTCATTGCAGGAATTGATTAGCATTTAGATTGTATCGCAAGAGAGGAAGAGAGCAGCGGCGGCTCAAAAGCGCCCAGGTTCAGTCGCAAGGTGTGGAAAATTGTACCTAAATGAATCCAATTGCTCGAAACCACCTCTTGTTTTTTTCCTTTTTTCTCCACATCAATCGTCCTTCAACTATCGTATAGACCTTCGCTAGAAAAAGACGCCATGAAAGATCCCTGTGCTTCATTATGAGCTGCATTTACATTTATGCCCAGACAGAACCAGAGCACTTTGGTTGTTTAATTTGATCGCTAATTGTTATTAATTTGGCCGTCCTATTACGGTGATAAAATGAGGTCGGGATGCTAATTAGGATTAACCTGGGAATTTTATTAAGAAAAAAAAAAAAAAAAACTCTGATATGTTCTATGAGTTTTAGAAGCCAGACATTTTAATAGAGTTGAATATTAATGCTAGGGTCTGCTACAGTGTGTGTGTGTGTGTGTGTGCTTTGAACTGCAGTGTGCACAAGTTTAAAAAAAGGGAGGGGAAAAAAATCCCCAAGGTATTTGATTCGACATAATGGAGAATTTTTATACACAGGATAGAGGATGGAAGAAAAAAATAAGTTCCCAAATGACACATGGTGCTTCTCGTGCAAACTTTTTTTGGTTGCTTTATCGCTGGTATAAAACCGTAGAGGAACCCTCCTGCTCCATCCTGAGCAGTCTCGTCCATCATTTCTCCTCCTTGCGCATCGCGTTAGAATCTCCAGGGTTGAGACGCTTTTCTGTCCTTGTCTATCGTTTCTGTTTTTATAAATATAGATTAATCTAGAATTTCTAAATCTCCCATGCTGACAACAACAACTGCCGCTTATCGGTTGCTAATCAAAAGTGGTGCAGCGTTAATGAGCTCGAAGATCATCTAGGGATCGCAAGTCAGAATCTCGGGTGATGCTGGGAGAAAGAGCTGATTGGTCTCTCGGGGGGAGGAAAGGGGAGGGACCGGGTGGCGCTCTAGGGCTCTCGCATCAATCACAACGCTAGCCAATCATGGGCGTCTGTGAGTTCACGCAAGAGGAAGGAGCTGATCCTCCGTAGCTTTTTCTAGAAGCATCATCCCCACATAATTTCCATTTTGATCAGCAACCGTTTGATTAGCATACCACAAGTTGTTGTTGTTGTTATCAGTAACAAAGGAAAAGTTTTAAAGATTAAAAAAGAAAGAAAAACGTGAACACACTCTTGTTCTCTTAACATTTATCCTGTACAGGGTTGCGAGAGGCCTGGAGCCTATCCCCTGAGAAATGGGGCGTGAGGTGGGGTACTACCTAGACGGGGGGCCAATCCATCACAGGGCACACACACAAACACACACATACACACACACTACTGTATGTAAAATTTGGTAACACCAATTAGCCCATGTCTTTAGACTGTGGGAGGACACCGGTGCACCCATCAAGCACGAGGAAAACATGCAAACTCCACACACACCAATCCAAAGCAGGTATCGAACCCTTGACCCTGGAAGGAGTCTCCAAGGTCAGAAAACTGTAACATGAAAAAGTGCTCGATCTTACTTTCAACTTCAAAACAACCTAATCATCATAAACCTCATAATCATCATCGTAATCCGCATGACCCATGCTCCATACCCCCGGACACCCCCACCGTCAGCGTCCTGCCTCCTCCCTCAGCCCCCATTGGACTCCTTACTGTATTAAGCACAGCTCTCTCATGCTTCTATCAGCGTGCACTTTCCGAGGGCTTGACATTAAGAAGAATAAATGGCACTCGGTCTCACGACGCAACATAATTCATCAAAGTCGCTGCTACGAGTAAACTAATCACGGCGCCGACGTTCGGCACTCGGGGTGAATGTTCAAACATGAGCCTGGTTTCTTCCCCTGCATTACGGGAACCTCCAGGGACGCAGGAGGTCTGGAACAAAACCAAGTTTCGAGTCCCATCTGGAACGTCACGATTAGAACAGATTGGCGTAATATCATCTGGAATGACTTCTGCATTCACAGAGAGCACGATTTACACAAGGCAGGACTTAAATACATTTAAACAAAGTTTCTCCATCCTGAGACACATAAAGTATATTTATATTTAGAAGGTTTTTGGGCTCAATCGTTTAAGTCTGTGGGCTACTGGGTAACTGATCAGGGGGTCAGGCGCCTATGTGCTGTGCTCACCCTGAACTTTGACCCCAGCTTCCTAACTGGGATATGTGGGGAAAAAAAATTCACTGTGCTGTAAGGTAAATGTGACAAAGAATTGAATTCTTTTTTATTTATATAATCGGATGTTCCTTTTTTATTCCCTGAGTTAACATGAAAAGTACTCTGTTAATTTTATTATTTTTATTATCATTATTATTAATATTATTACCAGTATTATTATTTCAGTCACATCTTTCATTCTCCAGCACAGCAGTTCAGTATATAAAGTAATTTTACAGAGATGCAAAAAAGTATTTGGTCAATGATATTGTATCCAAATACTGTACCTACACTTCAATATAGAGTCGACCCCCTTTCCTTTTGCAGCTATAACAGCTTCCAATCTTCCTGACTTCAACATTTTGAAGTGTTTCTGTGGGAATTCGTGCTTATTCATTCTATAGCGTGTTTATGAGGTCAGACACTGATGTTGGATAAGAAGGCCTGTCTCACACTCTCGGTTCCAGTTCATCCCAAAGATGCTTGATGGGGTTGAGATCAGGGATCTGTGTTCGGGCCGGTCGAGTTCTTTCACACCGAACTCATCATACCGTGTCTTTATAGTCCTTGCTTTGTGCACTAGGGCACAGTCATGTTGGAATAGACAAGAGCCTTCAACAAACTGTTTAGTGAAGTATTGCATTGTCCCAGATGTCTTGGTATGCTGCAGCATTAAGATTGTCCTTCACTGGAGATAAGGAGCCTGATTGAAACATCTGGAGTCAATAAATAACAGGTTTGGACAAATACTTTTGTCTATATATTGTATTGATGCAAATGCTGGATTCACAATGCAATTCAGCTACACACACTTGGCAAGTTATCGATCGCAGATTGTGTTATGATATTACTACGAAAAGCTAATCCTTTAAAAGCTGGTCTGTTTACTGTTTAGGACTAAAGCGCTGCCGCATGGCTTTCTAAAGGTAGAAGTGAAGCAAGAGGTTAAACCCAACCGAGCTACTATCATTAGTTAATACTGATAGTGGGTAATACACAACGCTTCCTAACAAAGTGAAAATGGTACAATAAGTCGAAAGGAAATACTGTACATCTTGGCCTCCGCCAAAGCTTATTATAAAAATTAACTAAGTCGTAAAAAAGGGCGAGGTCTTATCCTTTAATAAAAACCATTGAAGCACACAA
This sequence comes from Clarias gariepinus, assembly GCF_024256425.1. Taxonomy (NCBI): domain Eukaryota; kingdom Metazoa; phylum Chordata; class Actinopteri; order Siluriformes; family Clariidae; genus Clarias; species Clarias gariepinus. The sequence continues at coordinate 3,559,822 of NC_071124.1, read as the reverse complement.
CCTTTAGGAGACTTTTTAATGCCCTGGCGTTAACACCCGAGGTGTAAATTGATCCAAGGTGTATGCTTGAGAGTCATGCCTACAGTGTAGCAGAAGGTGTTAATGTAACACAGGTGATCTTGCTGAGAACATTTGTACCAACGAGCTTGATTAACGCATTAAAAGGGAAGAAACGACAAACTGGTCTGAACACAGAGCATACGTCAGGCGTAATGGACTGTATTTACAGCCTGCAGGGAAAAAAACAATTGGAGGGAAAAAAATAATGTCATGCTGTGAAGAAGCACGCTGCCAGCTCACGATGTGTGTTAATTACGAATCTACTGAAGTGTCAAATAATTAGATAATTATTTCTGTTATTATTAATGTAACAAATTAAATAAAATACCCAATATTACATTAGTGTATAAATATATATATTTTTTACTTACAGGAATTTCAATGCTCGTTTTTAACGCCAGAAAAAAAGTCCCAGTAGCTCAAACGCGATGTTAGAGCGCGCTCTGCTGGACGAGAGCTTGTTTTACTGTTTATGTTTTTAAAAAATGTTTAAGACATTAAAGCAAGATACACAATGATTAAACAAATAGACTCGCATTATTAACTGGTGAATCCTGACAAATAAAAATCCAATCATTTCTAATTCATTAGAACTTCTACAAAATGGATGGATAGAAACTTTGTACTGTATAACCAGTGTGTGAACTGGATTTATTTTATTTGTGTTTGAGTGCTTTGGTTGTTTTTTCCCCATAATGCCTTGTCGAAATGCAGTTTTAAAAGCGTATATGTAGGCTTTCAGTAATGACTGTTATATTTTAGGTCAAAACGAATATGCCATTTTACGGATGTTTACGCCACTGCTTTTCTGCAGCACTTAAGCTAATTTATTGCAGGTGCAGCTATAGCATATGAACAAAAATGTATTCCGCAGCATTTCCAAAATATGAATTCTAGCTATAGGAATGGAAATCAGACAGAACAGTACAGTATGTCTCTTGCTTCTTTCAGTTTCCCTGAAGAAGCACTATAGATCACTTAGATCTGTTCAGAATGTGCCGATTCAATACTCTTAATACGTTACTGTTTCCATAGTAAAAGCACTTTCACAGCGACACTACATACAACCTTTCTTTTAAGCATACTAACTGTCTGTTGTATTTATATACATATAAAGTTTTGCTTAAGGAGATTTAACATTTGTGAAAGGAGTCTCCAGCATCAGCTGAGAAACTTTAGGTTTTGCTTTTTTGTTATTTTAGCTTCAAGCAAGAAAGCTAATGAGGATGGCGCTGTGTCGTGTTGTTGCGCTTGTTTTTACATCTGAACATGCACCTGATATAGTACTTTGCTGTCTTTTTGTCTTTTGTATAGTTCTTATGTACATTAGTTTTGTTAATTTATGGCGCTAATTTGTTGTCTTAGCTAGTTAGCTAATTACGTTTCTTAGCTAGCTAGTTTTGATCATTTATGATGTTAATTTATGTTGTATGTAGCACCTTGGTCTTGGGGGAACATTGTCTCGTTTTACTGTACTGAACTGTGCGAGGTTGGATCACAACCTTTTTAAGATTTTTTTGACTTAAAAAGAAAAGTGAATGAACAAGATATTAAATTTAAGGTTTTCATTAGCTGTAAGCCATAATAATAAAAAAATTATTAATAGAAGTAAACACTTGAAATGTATCAGTCTGTGTGTAATGAATCCATATAATGAGTTTCACTTTTGAATCGAATTATTAAAATAAACAAACTTTTCAAATATATTTTAATAATATTCTAATATATTGAAATGCACCTGTGTTTTTTACTATATATATATATATATATAGTTTGTTTGTTTGTTTAAATTAGACTGTATTATTTTTATAATATTATAATATATTAAAATAATATTTAAATATATAGAATTAAAAAAACTATTTATAGTTTTTGTCTAAAAAGACAATTATGAACAAAAACTAATATACGTATAGAAAAAGTATATATATATATATATATATATATATATATATATATATATACACACACACACACACACACACTACCAACCTTTACACAACAATTAAATAAACTTTTGACTGATACTGTATATACAGTATAGTGTCGTCATTTAATTATAAGATAATTATAATCTGGTCATATCCTGAGCTGTATTACCATTAAGTTTCTTCTTAAATATTAAAGATGTCATCAAAAACAACAGTAAGTTATTGAACTTTTTATATTTTCCCTCTCAGTATTATGATAAGACAATCCTTATTGAAGCTTATTAATTAAAGAATTGTGTATTTAGCAATTTATTTGGAGCCATGGAGCTTTAGATTCCTGATCAATTCATCTGGGATTCACTTCTCTTCCAATCTTCAGGCTAAAACTCTAACAACTTTCTCATACTTAAACTCAGTAAGAAACATAACATCTTTAACAAGACTAGGTTATGATTTCCATTACTGAAAAAAAAAAATCAGTCAAATTCCAGATCCTGTTTTGGGAACCAGCGGTCTGAAAGAGCTGAGACGTTTTATTCTTAAAGGTCAGAGGAGTGGAGAGAATGACACGCATCTGGTTTGTGTGTGTGTGTGTGTGTGTGTGTAAAAGAGTGTGTGTGGCATGCTCTCTGCTAATGCTGCAGGAATCTTAGCATGATGTTCGGCACAAGCGACCCAGAGAAGAGCAGAAAAAGATCTCATTTCCTGTATACCGGTGATGGATTTCTGTATCCAACAGAATGAACCTAAAGTGCTTTTGTCCTATTAAGAGTACAATTTACTACTCCAATAATCATTCGAAAACTTCTGACAAAGTGGGTCGTTGGAGCAGAATAAACTCCGACTGCTTCATCAGTTCCAGTTTTTCCTGACAAATAATACTCTTAGACGAAAACTACATTACTTTCTATCATTTTAGTGCAGGAATAATGGCTTCTCTACAGCTCGAATGATACCCTGTACAATTGCACTTTAAATGACAAATCATTTTAGCGTCGTGTCTCCTTAAAAAAGAAATATATAAATAAAAATAACAAGGGCGTACAGAGTAGTTGTTTTTTGCTCTGTGGATTAGCCAGGCCTTTGTAGGGTCACTTCCAGAAGGCTGTTCTGGTAAACACCCAGCGAAAACATGCCAGGAATCGCAACATCTTGAAGCCCGGCCAATGTTTGCTCTCTCCAGAGTTTGATTATAAAACAGCTCAGGCCACAAAAATGTTTTTTCACGGCTTCTCTCTACACAGAAACGCCCACAATCTTCATGTGAAGCTCCAGAATCTAAGAACACAGCGGGGGGGGGAGGCGGCATACAGCTGGAGCGCATCCACTCTGGACGGCGCCTTATTATAAAAACACAGATATATTTTATTACGAAATATGAGTCAAGTTGTGATTAGTGCCATCAGAGTGAGTCATCCAAATAAATACTTGTATGAAGTAAAAGTATACTTTATACAAGTTAGAAACTCTACAATAGCAACTTTTGTGAAAGGTTCGTTATAAAAACTCGCCCAATTTCTATGTTATCGTTATTAGTTTTCCCCCTCAGTATGATGATAAGATGATCCTTATTATAGCTTATTAATGAAATGACTGAATATTTAGCTGTTCATTAGAGCACTGCCCTTGTTCGGTGGTACGTAAGTTCTACCCTCAGGAAATTTATTAATGTTGATTGTTCCAATATGGCAGTGGTTCTCAACTCTGGGCCTGGAAAAAACCCTCCAGTCCTGCACATTTAACCCCTGTCCTGTGTTTTCCCTGATCAGACTTACATTCTCTGTCGCACTTATCTTGTACAGAGGGAATCGGGGCATGAGACTGGGGTACCCACTAGACAGGGTGCCAATCCATCACAAAGCACAAAAGCACTTGTCATGGGCAGTTTGGAAATGTCACTTAGTCTAATCTGCATGTCTATGGACTGTGGGAGGAAACCGAAGTACCTGGTGGGAACCCACCAAGCACACAGACCCGAGGCAAGACTCGAAACCTCGACCCTAGAGGTGCGAGGCAACAGTGCAACCAATTACGCCACCATGCCACTTTTACCACTTAACACTTACCTGTTAGTTGGCTGATTACTTGTCTCAGGTGACATGAAAAGCATTAAAATTTATAGAAACAGGGTTGAGATCCACAGTACTACAGGATGTCTGCAAGACTTCAGGTCACCTAGGAAGATCATGTTTGTTTGTTGTCTCATTAACTGTTTACAGGTCCTAGAACATCAATTCAAGTATAGCAAAAAAACATTAACGTTCAGTATAAGGTAAGCTTAAGTTAGCTCCTTAACCTGGTAATAAATGATGATTTTATATATATATATATATATATATATATATATATATATATATATATATATATAAAGACATACACAAAAGCAGATAGACTGCAATGACACAGACTAAGCCATGAGCTCTCCTTGCTGTTTCCACCATCGCTGGAATTTAAATCGAGTCCTCGAGGACTTCTGATTCTAAACAGTCACATCCCAACATGCTGTATGTCCCAAAATATGATAACAGTATAACTCTAAAGCAAAGTCGTGTAGTGCAGCACAGTGAGAAAGAAGCCAATGTTGTGGTTTCAAAATACGGTGAGTAAAAGTCACAAGAAGAACCGTGACTTCAAGTACTTTAAAATTCTAGCAGCCCAAAGCACTCATGTCATCATTCAGCTTTTCCCGTTTTTCTCTCCCCTTTATCTTTCCGAAAATATCCTTCTTGCATTTTAACACTTAAACCCAATCTAATCTTAAAACAATTTCCGGTGAATTTCTATCCTAAGGGAACTCAATAAGATATTGTTTCTCATAAACCCAGCCTGCTTGTTTTTTTTTTTACCTTTCTTTCCCTGCCCTTGATGTATAGTATTTCTTGCTGCTGAACTTGCTGGAGCTCTCCAAAAGTGTCAGTGGTGCCAAAACTTTATGGTCAATGTTCCCTCTGCTACACAAATACCATACCTGCCCTTAATCTTAATTCCACAAAAAAGTAAAAACAATGTTCTTTTTTTTTTTTTAAACATAAATTTTATAGAAACTGTTCTGCATTTATACAAACTCCATATATTTCATACAAACACATATTTTTTGTACTCGAGCGTGTCCATGACGGTCCCACACACGTGTTCTATAAGTCTGATCTGATCAGGATCCATATTTTCTCTCCACAGGTTAATTTTCGCAGGTGATATATCACCTTCATAGACTAAATGATACAGATTTGTGGATGTAGCAAACACGATCTGGTTTAAGGCAGCTGGAGCGACAGGAACACCGATAAACCGGTGTATCTTTTCTGCACTGTCTTCAGGAAAGTTTACAATATCCTCAAATTTCACCTGAAGGTAGGTGTTCGGGGGTAAGTCGGCGGTCGCGCGAATGCTGGCAGAAGTGTGAGCGAGCCAGAGATGAGCCAGTATGAGCACTGGGTTAACATCTGGCTGAGCGAGGATCTCGCGTAAAGGTTGAAATGCAGTGTCAAATCGCGTGCACGCCTGTCCCGTCCTATCACTACCCTGATTCAAAATGTTCAGCAAGTGTTTCCGAATGTTTTTGCTGGCGTAAAGGCTCGGCTTGCTGTTGTACAGCATGAGATAGATCCACGCACGGGGGTCACGCACTATCTGCACTGATCGCATCGAGTGTCCGATGACTTCTTGAACAAACGGAAGTTTTACGGACCAGCTCCCGCTCCGAAAATTGAGCACAGGACAGGCATTCGGAAATTCTGACAAATGCCGCCTCAACTCCTTGATATATTCCACTTCTCTTGAAGTAGACCTCCTGTCTCCGGTCTCGCTCATCTCCATCAGGAGCTTCCGCCTTTTGCGCGTTCCCCGAGCACTGCCCTTGTTACCCAGGTCGATACTGCTCTTGTATAGCTGAACGTTCTGCAGGTGCAGTCTGATGCTATGCAACATCGAATGGAACCATCCTTGAACGGCTTGAAACTTTCCGCTCTGGGCGTCTGCTCTGGACCACTGGCATGCGTCGGCAAAAGAGTCAGGAGAGAAACTGGTCTCTGGGACACGGAGGTAAGCGGAGGGGATACTGAGATACACAAAGTCGGAACTGTTGTCGAAAAGGGGTTGAAGGATCTCAGCTCCAGATCCAGGAAGGGAGGTGATGATTATGAATGGGAGAGGGTCTGGGCTGCGATCGAGAGACAAAGCGGATCGGGTGACGGCTTCCTCAGAGACACGGAGTTCCCTCCACATGATGCCGCACAGCACCTCCTGACAATGGTGAGATGTTACTAAGAGTTCCAGGACCCAGAATAGGAGCACTGAAATTACAGTGCAGCGGATAAGTTTACGAGAGGAAATGTTAAACTTTCGTTTTAAGGTTAAAACTGCAACGGCGAAACACAGAACCCACACCGCAATGACATTGATCATAAAACCGAAGTTAAACGCCGAGTCCTTTTTCACCTGGCTGGGTAAAACCTGAACTCCCTGACCGAAATTTATTATCTTGTGTGCATTCTCAGCTTTTGCAAATCCTGCAAAGCCTAAGTAGGCGTGTCTGGCACCAATATCTTTGTAGTTTGTTGCTATGGAAACGGTAGTCTCTGTGTCATTCAGAGTAACTGAGAGTTTAACTCCATTTTTGCTGTTATCAACGAACCTGCAGTCTGAAACTTTGACAAACGGGCCATGCATTAGATACGCCACCCTGCTGACTACGCCGTCCATGGGAAACGTAACGTTTATAAACTGAGTCCACCTCTTTTTAAACTCTGCGACCTGCTCTACTTCTTGAATCCTGCCTACAGGACTGACTCCCTGACTGTCAAACCAAAACATCTCGTAATGGGCGTCCCAGACGTCCATCAAAGCTCCGTTGTACTTATTCAAAGATCTGTGGGGAACATATCTCAGGTCAATGTCAAGATTGTGAAAAAAGGCACTAAACGATGTCAGGGGTGACTTTTCATGCTTTTCGACGTGATCCAACACTAACAAGGTTTGCGAGTTGAGTAAAACCAGGGCTCTATAAACACTCCTCAGCTTCATGGCGGACGAATAGGCTGACGCAGCTTCACCACTAACGAACATAGTGCCCTGGTGTGAAGACGCCGCGATGACTTCACCGGCGCTGTCTCCTACTTCTTTCTCTCCCCATTTTAACCATTTGGAACATTCCCCTAGCTGCCCCTCCCATGGTGCATTGCAGTGACTAGTCGGGGAAGGTGCAAACACTAACACGTTGTTAAGATAACTGTATTTTGGTCCGTACAAAGCTTCCGAGACAAAAACTTGTCCATTTGGAGCAAAAGTGAACGAGTTCTGATCCGGGTGTTCGTGACCCGGGTTAAAGTTCGTCCAGCCGTCGACCCAGGAATACGGCTTAGCGTGAACGATGTCGTACACGGCTCGCCCACCTAACTTGCCAGATTTAAAAGACACAAACGTATTGTCCTGTCCTGCAGGCAACCCAGCGCCGTACGTCACCACCCCCCAGTTTGAAAAAACATGCATGTCTGCTTGTCCAAAGTTTGGCGGCGGCTGAGGAGGGAGCTCTGCGTCGTACCAGATGAACTCGGTGTGTAAAGTAGCCCAGCGCTGCGACACAGACGGCATCATGGGCCCATCTTTGGGCCGACACTTTCTGATCTGCTGCGCCAGCCAGTTCCCTGAGCCGTTCCTGAGCACGAACGTGTCCAGGAACACCAGCTGGCTTTCTGGCCCATAGAACCAGTTGTAGTTGGAATCTGCGATGCCGACGGTTCTTTGAAAACCAGGCAGCACAGTGCCGTAGTAGAACATAAAGTGAGCTGTTAGCCAGTTATTATGTTTGTTGTCAATTTCAAAATGGCGTGATGCTAAGAAAACGTACTGGGTAATGGATTTGGCTGTGTAGCTCCCGTATGCAACGCCTTCATCTAAGGAACCGTCTACTATATGATTCAAGAGGAACATGGTCTTTTCCATGTAGTTCACAGCTACCTGCTTCCACATCATGGTTTCACGGTCTTTGTGTACTCCAGTTACGATAGCTCCTGTAAGAATGGCGAGTATGTTTGTAGTCTGGTGGTTTTGTAAAAACTGCCGGCCCCAACCTCGATGCTTGGACAATTCGTAAAGTTCTGCTGTGACAGAGCGTATCTTTTTAAGGTACTGAACTTTTCTCTGGGCATCCAGATAGGTATAAATGAAGTCATAAGCTGTAGCGAAGCCAGTGAGTGAATGAGATATCGGGACCTCGTCGTTTGGAGCACTGGTCACCATCCAGTCAGGATATTCCGCCATACGATCCATGTATTTGATTAAATACTGGAATGCTGCGCCATCCTCAGGTTGAAGCAGGCAGTACAGTGCAAGCGGCGGAAGGTTGTTCCCGTAATTCTCGTTCCATTTCTTTGCAAACTCCTCATGGCTCATGGGCGGCAGGTAGACCATAGGGTTGTCGATCATGATTGTCACAGCGTTCCGTATAACTTTGAATATATGTCCGTGAGTCCCGGCAGCTTTCTTTTTCAGCCGGCGCACATCTGTCAGGTCAAAATAAAGGTTAGGGTGGACGTTCGATGGCATGTGAAATGCTCGCTCTGTGGCAGCGGTGGTAGTTGTGTTAGAGCCAGTGTCCGTATGGAAATCAGCTTGCTCGTCATGCTCGCTGCCAGTGCCGTATTTGCCTGAAGGGTCAAATATCCCGGAGAAGGAAAATCCCAAATTCACAAGACACAGCAGAAGCGCAGACTTCGCTATGCATACAGCCATGATCTAGATCTACAAAACAGATGTTGGACTTTTTTTTTCCTTTTCTTTTTTTTCTCTCTTAAAAAAAAAAAATCCTTACTTGTAATTTCTACTCACGTCCAGGACAATTCCATTCCAAACCCAGCAGACGAAGTATGCTTTCAGGTAAGAAGAGGAATTTCACACTGACTGTGGAATGCGTGTTTGCCAAGTTCTTGCTGTTGTTGAAGTTAAAGTCATACAGTACACATAAGTTTCTGTGGTTAGAAAAAATGGCAGGTCTAAGCAGACCATGAGCAAACCTCCAGGTTTACGAACACGTCCTTTATTTTAAATCATTGCAGACACGGCACGGGAACCGTCCTGAGCTCTGCTTCTGAGAAGAACGCTTCTGCAATACATGCATCATCCATGACTGAACATGCCCATGTTCTTTTTTTTCCCCCCTATCTCTCTTGTTGAATCCTTTGCGTCTGACACCACAAGTCCTCCATTTTTCTTTGGGAATCTCCTCCAGCGGTTATCTCCATGATGTCTGTAAAGAAATATCAGTGATAATTCCTGTACAAAAGGCAAATATGCGCAGGTAAACTTCTCTTCTCAGAAGCAATCACGTTGCTGTTCTGCCTGCAGCTCTCTCTCTCTCGCGCGCGCGCGCGCGCTCTCTCTCTCTCTCGCTCGCTCAGTAAAAGCTCGGTCTGCGCATGCGCGGCAACAAGTCCCCTTTATTCCGGCGTATAAACAAGCCCTGCTAAACCGCTATACCTCGCGTCCCTGAGGCGGATTTTCACTCGAGACGTGTCTGAACACGATTAGCTGCTTCTAAAGACCAAAAAAGAAAAAAAAAAATCTTAAAATATGCGTCCTGGCATGAGAAAGACGAATGATGAGAAAAGACGAGTGATAACCGGAAGTTGCATCCAGTCTAAATGTCAACTAATATTTAACAAACAAAACGAGATTCCTTAAACGAGCTCGGCATAAAAGAAAACGGGTTGTTTGTCCGTTTGTTCGCTGTTATAATATGATTTCCGTCCCCCGTTATGGATCCTCCTTCTCATCATGGGTGCAGTTTATTTCCTGTCGATAGGGGGCGCGTGGACACCGGAAATGCAAAACATGTCCTCGTGACCTAAAGGTTTCTGATATTGATGATGATGGTGATGATGATGATTAATATTATTGTGGTTGGTAAAATCAATATGTGTTAAAAAGCACAATAATCAGCAAATAAAATCACAATAGGGACAAGAAATGCTGTTTTATTTTACATATACAGCATATCATCCATGCATGTGTTATTCATATAAGCTAAAAAAAAAAAAAAAAAGCTGATCAGCTTTAATGTAATCAGTGATATTAATATTATTTCATTTTGAAGCCTTATACCAAAGATGAACACCCTAATTATTGTTTTTTAATCTGTTATTTGAAAAGCAAAAAAAAAAAAATGTTTGGTGTGGGAACATTATATAGTTTCCACTGGATACCCGGCAGCTAAACATTAGAAAATAGATGTTCAAGCTGTTCCTAGTTCACAGCACGATTTTAAATCTACTGTCATTTCATCTTATTACAATCAAAGGGAAAGAGAGGAAAGAAAAGTTTATGTTTACGCCCTGTTAAAAGTTTATGTTGTACTTCTTTTGCTGTTGGACAAATACACTCCTTGTGAAAGTTTTGCCTTTCAATGACTCATTTATTTATTCAGTTCAGCGCTGTTATTTCAGAGGTGAAAATATAAACTAATCCCATAAAAAATCAAGTTTATCTTTTCTAATATCTATTGGTGCAGGTGTTTATTATTTTAAAGTAAATCCGACACATAACTGTTCATAACATCGCTTTTACTCTTCACTCTTTATTTTTCGATTTCACTTATGGTGCAGGTGAAACTTCAGGCAGATATCTTAGTACTGCAAAAGTGTTATTAAATTCTGTCCAGACAGTTTTGTGTGATGCTGAGACAAAATCTGGCTGCACAGACAGACAGACAAACAGATTGGAAAGATAGAAAATTACCTGAGACTGGCTTTAGGTCCTCCAATGTATCAAATGTAAAGATATCATACATACAAAACCTGTCTGTTATTTATATAGATTTCCACCTATACAAAATCCTAGATCTAATAGTAAGACCTCCAGTCAACGTTCACATGCGAATTCACATACAACAGGCAATTTAGCCAAACCGTAATGCATTTGGACTGTAGGAGGAAACCCGCCAAGCACGGGGAGAACATGCAAACTCCATGCACACAGACCTCAGATCTGTCCCAGAAGTGCAAAGCGACAGTGCTAACCGCTGAGCCACTGTGCAACCATTTATGTATTCACTTACCTGAAATATATATAATAGTCACATGACATAATAAATGTTTTGAATAAATTCTCAAGAGCCATATGTACAGGTATACTGCGTCCAAAGTATTTTTAAAAATTAAAGAAAGAGAGAGGTTTTAAAAATAACACATAGACAAAAAGAAAAAGTGATAATAGTAATAGTATTTTTTTAATTCATAAAAATAAAAAGTGAAAACCTTTTCCCACAACTTGGACAAAATTTACCAAGCCAAAAGAAATGAAATTTATAACCTAGCTACATTAGTGAGGATTTTATTTTCCCAGTTCCTTCCTTATTACTTTTGAAATCACATCAAATACCATATTAGTAGTTAAGATAAATAAAAGCAAATATCAGAAAAAAAAATCATATGCTGACATAAAAACGATCTAAATGCTCGAAAAACACGTATTTCCATTTTTAGCGTCCAAAACCGACCTCCATCCTGTCTCCTATCCTCCATAATAAAAAGGTAGGTATGCGACGCACACACACACACAGACAGTTTGTGTGAAGTATATACAGTATAATGAAACAGTATTTTTACAAACCACATCATAAGGTTAAAATAACAACACCATAAGAACAGTTTTGCTCTGAAGTGGCTAGTAAATTAGCAAGTGTTGTGAGCGAAAAAAGCAAAGCGGAACAGGAAGTACCTCGCTGTGTGGTTGTTCCGCAACGTTAAACGGAACTATAAATGGATTTTTAAAAAAAAATTAAAAAGGGTGATGTGTCGTTCTTAAATAAAACATGCTAGAGTTTGGTAATTGTCTAGTTTTACATGAAGGTCTGCTTCATTACTCCACCATGTCGTTGATTGTTTTCTTATATCATCATGTTTTATTCCTTTCTGTAGTGGAGCATGATGACAAAAAACATTTCTTTATTAAACAACCAAAGGAATATGTATTATTATCATTATTATTACTATTATTATTATTATTCTTTGAACATAAATTATTAATGAATTTTAATATTGCAAACGCACTGCTGCCCAGCCCTGTTGCTGCTTAATACAGATAATTAAACTAATTTGTCTAGCTAACAGCCCTTTGCTGAATCAGTGTGTGTGTGTGTGTGTGTGTTGGAGCAGAAAAAGCAGTAAAATATAATGTCAGTCGAGCACCAGGGCTGACAGCCACTGTCATGTTAATCTTTTTTCTTGGCTTCTGAGCGTTTCACTGCTGCTCTTTTCCTGTGAGTGACCGCAGGACGAGTGCCATCGTCTGCTTTTTCATTATCCACATGCTCAGACGTGCAGATTCCCATGACGATAAATCCAATCACGACCAACGGCAAGGAAATAAGAAAACATGTACGAAAGGGAGCCGATGCGAAACTCGCCTGAGTGAGAGAGAAAGAGGGAGAGAGTGAGATATCTTTTTTTTTAAAGAATTACACAGAAAGATAAAATCTCCAACGTTTGTTCAGTGAAATGCATCTTTACTTCTCGTTCCTCTGTGATGCAGCGCTTTACCTTTAAAGCAGACGTCGCACGATAATAAAGTCTCTTTATCTGCCGCATGAACCCGTTCCCTCCGAGTAACTGAAACATATACATTTTCTGTTAAACAATAAGCCGGGAAAAGACTTTACTGGATAAGTAAAGTGGAAGTGATCAGACCTGAGATCTTCCAGTCAGGATGCTATTAAGGAACCGGAGAAAATCTTCAACGGTATCGACTGTAGATTCAGGGAGATAGTATCCATCAATGGACATGTTCATCACGATAAAAGAAGGCAAGGGCAACTCGCTGTGGAACGAAAACTATATGAGTTCACAATTCACGGAAGTTTGAGTTCATAAAAAATAATATTTTATAAAAAAAGACAAAAGCTCGGCCACACAAAATGAGGGTCCACATCCATGATCTTCACTTAAGGGCACTAGATACCATATGTTGTGCTAAGACCTCCATCAGCGCTATCAATCAACCCCAATTCCCTGTAAAAACATCTGCATGTGCTTTGTGAGAGTTCTCAAATGGCAAATGAAATTCCCTAGTCTTAGGAACTACTACTGTGAGACCAGAAATTGTCCTGCTGTCTGGATCGATCAAACAAGTTGTCCCAAAGGTCCAGCCTTTGACTACCAGTGGGCCAGCTAGAGGGCGAGGTGCTTGCCAAAAGAGGTCTGCTGCTCCATCTCTGAGAAGAGGCCTCAGCATTCCAGACATCACAGGAGTCGAGACGCTAAGAGCCCTCCACTGGGACAGTAGCAAGCTAAACATCTGGACACCACCTGTGGTTTGATCAGCCTTAGCTGGGTTGCCTGGAGGATGGTGTTTGATTTCGAAAGACATAAAACTGCTGGGGATTCCAGGAACTTCACAGATGATGTGTCAAGAAGCATCAGCAGATGTTTTTACAGAGGATATATTGTGCTATGTGTTCAAGCCAGGCCCATGACATCACTACCCTTGTGTATTTTATACAATAAGGCCACTAACTTTCTAATATTTCTTCATATAGCTTCAAACAATTATACCAAATATACCAAACAGAATATACAAAATATACCAACAATTATATAATATTAAGCTGGGAATTCATCATTTACATCACTTCAAATTCCACTTTCATAATCCAAGCTTGATCACAAGAAATATCAGAAATCTTTTGCTTATACTTTTTGCACAGCGTTAGCTCCCAGCACTGGACTCATCCTGCTCACCCCATAATGACGCCATTGATGTAGTCGTTTCCATCCACGTAGCCAAACTGAAACTTCCTGTAATGCACACAGATGGAGACGTTCAGCAGCCGACATTTTATACTCGAATCTTCTATTATCTTGGCTGTAAATAATTACTTTAGTCTACTCACGTGCTGTACTGGTCGCTGTATTCTCTGGCCACCTTTTCCACAAGGCTCTTACACCTAAAGAAAGGAATTAACAGGAAATATGAGCAGTGTGCAATACTGTGCAAAAGCCTTAGGCACATGCAAATGAATACGACAGAGCAAGAATGTCTAAAAAAAAAGGGTGGGGTGGGAACTATAAACCCCAGTAAACAGTAATTAATAAAACAAAGTAAGTATTTGGTGTAATGCTTTAAGAATTTTCTAGTCTTAGGTAAAATTGGTGTTTTATACAGAAATTAGGTACTAAGTTTTACTGAGTATCCTGCAGAACCACACACTGGACTCTTGTACCTGCTTCTTTTTTTGCATGCAAAACCCAGCCAGAGGTGGCCTTTTAATTTTTTACTTTCCTTTAACTTGTAATTTTGTGCTGGAATAGTGATGTTTGAAGAAATGTTTTTATTCTAACTCTATAATAGTCCTAACATTTTTAACTAATTAATTAATTTTCTGTGGCATTTATCCTGCATGCATTGTCGCGGGGGCCTGGAGCCTGTCCTAAGAGACTTTTTGGGGTGTGGCTTGTACCCCTGGACAGGGTTCCAATCCATACACTACGGGCAATTTGGGAATGCCTGATAGCCTAATCTGTTTGTCTTTGGACTGAGGGAGGAAACTGGAGTACCCAGAGAAAACCCACCAAGCACGGGGAGAACACGCAAACTTCATGCACTCAAAAAACATGGTGCCTAAGACTTTTGCACAGTACTGTAGATTTTCCAAAAATATTACTATTCTTTGTAATGTTTAGTAAAAATGTGATCAAAAGTCAGTTTTTTACCGAAAACTTTCTGGAGACGGATTTCTCTCATCCACGACAGCTACAGCTACAAGTTTAGCTGAAAAAAAACGATGAGAAAGACAATAATGCATTATACATCTATTTAAAAAAGACATACTAGCTAGAATTGGCATAATCGTTAATTAACTTGTGCGTAAATGTTTCTACTGCAAACGTAACTTAAATTCCTGCTGAATTTGTAAAATAAAAGTACAATAAATTGATTGTGTTACGAATCTCGAGGAACGCCAATCAGCTATAAATAATAAATATTTTTTCCCAGTACAGCTGATTCGCATTTAGTGACTTCCACAAAATTGCATAAAAGGTAAACAGACAACTAAACAGTGCAAGAGCGCCCCCAGCTTAGCCACCGCAGCTACCATAAGATACTAACCAACCCATCCTCCTTATATAGGGTGTCATTACTTTTGCCTCAATTAAACAGCTAGACTTTATCTTCTCAATTTATGCATTTGTTTCCGATCACTTTATCTTAGTGGACCTGAAGTGAGTTTTATAAAAATGACTAACGATTTGTAGATGAATACGACTATTAAATGTCTGCTTTCTCTGCAGCCGTGTGAAACGTGATTGCATCCTGTTAGCGTGTAATCGTACTTCGTTCACCCATCTGGTACAAAGAGAAGCTGTCCATCAGGAAATAACGAGGAAAACGTTCCCGGTCCACCCAGGAGGACAGATTGACATCGCGTATCTCTAGATGAAAGAAACGTCAGAAAAATGAATGAGTATCAACTAAAAAAGAAACAAATGTATAAATAAATCTGAAATTGCTTTTAAAACCTTTTTTGCATTAATTAAGTTATAAATTGCTTGATTTAAAAGTGAATCCACAGGAAATTAGTAATTTTTTTGCAAGAAATTGCAAGAAATCCTATTTCTATGAAAATACAAACATGCCCCCACATAGTAAAATAGAATACATTTGTATACTGGAACATCATTGGCTGTTTTATTTTATGATGCAATAACACTCCCTTGTCACTTGTTCAGTGCTAGATCATGATTAATATCTCTTGTTTCTTCAGACTTTAATGCACGTAGTAAAATGAATTTCTGGAGAATTCATGGTTTATTCATGAACAATGCGATGTAAATGACGATGAGAATAACTGCACATGTAGGACAGAAATTAAATGCATGCTTTAACAACAACAACAACAACACTTTTAGCAGTACGACTATCCAGCTAAAATTTGTTTTGAGGCTTTAGGCATATTTTTTTTGTGTGTGTGTAAATGCAACCTTGTTCAGTAGAAATATACTGTAATAATATTAATATTGACTCAGGAAACAAATTTAACGTTTTACTGTTACGACTTCAATAACAGTGTTTTAAGTAAAGGTTACAATTTAAATTTAAAAATCAAAAGTTCAATTAACTTTTAACATTTTTTATATTAATATAAAAATGCTGAAAGCTTAATTTAAAAGAAAATTAATAATAAATTTTTACAAAACATTTGTCCTAAGTCAACAATACATCATGTGGTTATTATAAGTCAAACAGCATATAAAACATTATAGCTGTTATTTTAAGTCAATATCGAGGTTGTAAATTCGTGCCACAGGTCTGCAGACACCACGTGTTGTATGTCGAGACCTCACTGAACTTGATGGTCATGAGATGTAATGGATCTTATCGTGCTTTTCTTTATTACCAGCAGCGCTGAAACTGGCACGGATAAAAGTGGTGTGTTAAGTAAACGGCATCTGATGACATTAACCACACAAGGAAACATTTTTTTTAAGAAGCAGGATACTTTCAGTCAGTTGACTAAGAGGGTGGATGGTGGACACGCAGCCAGACGCAGCGTTCGTACAGTTTAGAAGGAAGGTCAGGGTTATTTTTGTTTGTTTTTTGGTTTGTTTGTTTGTTTGTTTTTAATATATTTTATATTAGCCTATATAGTTTTTAATGATATTTTAATATTGGAAATATTTACATTTAAGAAAGAGAGGACTCCTTGGATAGAAAATGTTAGCGGAAGATTAAAGGTATGTAAATTTAACTGGAATAAAAATTGTAATAAAATAAAATTATGATGAAAATTAATACATTTTGTCACTTTGGATTGTTTTTCACATCTAGTGAATGTAGTCATTTGTTTTTACATTTTAAAAAAAATTGTTGTTTATTTATTTTCATGTTGATTTTCTAAAAAAATTAATACATAATTTTTTTTATGATTTTTGTGCAGAATTTTATCACACGATTCAGTTATTTTTACATGGTACTATTTTAGCACATAGAGCACATTTTTATATTTCACACCTTTTTTGGTTTATTTTCTCATACTGTACAGCTTGTGGTCATGTGATCACTTCTTCCATAGTGTAACCTGCTTACTTAAGGTCACATGTACAAATTTCCAAACGTGATCGTGTTCTACTGACGTTACACTTGAAGATCTTTGTAAAGTGCACGCGATTTTCCTGTAGGCGTTTATTAGACAGCGTGCACGTGTGTGTCTGTGTGTGTGTGTGTGTGTGTGTGAGAGAGAGAAAATAAAAAAGTGTGTCTTGGCGTGTGTCTTAAGGGTTAATTATAATGTCTTTACTTAATATTAGATTAAACAAGTGTGGGAAAAAAACAGGGCAGTCAAATAAGTCAAACTGGTTCTTCAGGACAGGGTTAATTATCGTCCTGTTCTTCTTCTTCTCCTTCTGTATTTGCTCTGCTAACACTCTTCAGACTAAGTAACCTCCTAACTAACGCTGTATCTCCTCAGAACATGGACTTCTCCGTTTTGCTGAGCGGGATCCCCCGTGTTAATGCACGCCCCTGACGACGATGATGGACGTCCTGAGCATCCACGTGGTGCCGACCTCCTCTGACACGGCCGTGTTCCGTGTCCAGGCGCAGTGCTCCGATCACTTCCTGCTCAACTTCTGGCTCCACAAGGCGTTCTACGATAATGGTGATGTGCAGCAGACAAACGTGGTGATGCAGGAGGACAGCGCCGGCGTCGAGTTCATCCTCAGGGTGCTCCATCGCTGCTCACGTCTCCCTAACGACTACTACCTCAGCCCGTTCCTGGTCACGCTTTGCTTAGACGCTCTGGTTTTCCACTACCAACTTCCTCCACAGCCGAACTGGGACGGAACCATCCGAGAGGCGCTGAGAGGAAACCGGTTGGAGCTGACCCGCGACTGTACGCTCGCCTAAACCGACCCGTGTGAATGTAACGGTTATGAAGGAGTCCTCACCGTCGTAGACGTCGTACGATCCGTCTTTGAACACCAGGACCGAGGGAACGTCTTGCAATTTGACCGTCTGAAATGGAAAACATTTATTTTTACTCGACTCAAAGAAAGAGCTTCATGTGAAGTGGGAATGTGGGAAGAACAGGGACAAGTTCACCTGAGGTACAACATCCACGGTGGCGGAGAAAAAGTAGTTGTGGATGACAAATTCTGACGCCACTTTATAAAACTGACCCTAAATAAGACAAAAAAATATCAATTAAAATAATAAGCATTTATATATAATCCTTGTTCTCATTTGGAGGTCAAAACATTGGAAAATGTACATAATAATACCTCTTTTGATAATAATTAAAACAACAGATACCAGAAAATAATTTATTTTAACTTTCATGCTAAAACATGGTATTGGTGCTAAAAGTGTCTCAGAATTTTCAGATAGGATCATATAACACTGTTTTTCATAACTTAATGCTTACTTAATTTTTTCATATGTTTTTTATACTTATTGCTGCTTATCTCCCGATCCATGCTGCATTTTTTGTAAATACGCATACACATTTATATTTTTATCAGATAAAAAAAAAAACACATTTGCCAAATACAAACTTGTCATTCAGATAAAACTTGGCCAGTTTAGATTTCACATGAAAAAACATAAACCTTAAAAGTGGATTATTCAAAAAAATGCCAAATTGGTAAGATATTGAACATGAATTTGACATGGTTACGGACACTACAGATTTTTTGCTTTTTAAGATTTCACCGGAATGCTTTAATTTAAGCAACAATTGTTTACAGGTCATATGCTTCTAGAATTTTACACCAATCTTTTCTATCAATACTCATAAAGAATCATGAATAATTAACATATTCAATGATTATTGTTTAAAGTGAGACAGTATAACAGAAAAAATGGCAATTTTTGGTACACATATAAATTTACCACTTCAAAAATGGCTAAAGTTAGCAACTTGAAATTTTTATGGAACGTTTGTTTTCCAAGTAATTTAAAAAAGATAGACACTTATTTACTAGCAAGAGTCAAAAGTTATCTGCACTCTAGTTATCTTAAAACTTCTCTTGGTCTTATCAGCGCTTTCTGTTCAAGGCTACTGTCTCTCCAGTGACTACTGTGCAGGTGTGAACGTGTTAAATCAGTTCTTTTGTAACTGCAGTGTGAGAAAAAATGAAACTCAGAGAGGCGCATAAACAGAACCGTTTGGATATCGGCAAACAAAATCCAGAGCGATACTGTAAGGAAGGTGAAAGTTTCTTAAAGAGAATCATTACTGGAGACGAGACACAAATTCATCACTACAAGCCTGAGAGTAAACGTCAGAGTGTGGAACGGAAACATCCTCAATCACAGAACGAGAAAAAGTTCAAAAGTCGACCCTCAGCTGTAAAATTCATCAACACTTACAGTTTCCTGGGATTCTTAAGGGCCAGAAGTATTGGAACACCATCAGAAAAAAGGTTCAACAATCAACAGTGCTCATTACAGTGAGACACTTATTGAGGAGCTGAAGACTAAACTTCAGGTTAAACACAAAGGACTGATATCTGAGGGCGTCGTGATCTCGCATGGTGATGATGCACGTCCGCACACTTCTGCCCACACTGTCGACACACCGAGGTGTTAAAGCATCCTCCTTATAGTCCTGATCTCAATTCATCAGACTTTCACCTGTTTGGTCCCCTGAAAGCAGAACTACAAGGACGAAGATTTGCTTCTGATGAAGAAGTGAAGACAGCGGTGCATTCACGGCTCACAGCTCAGCCTAAAACATTTTTAATGAGGGAATACTAAAACTTGTTGAGAGACAGATGGACAAAGTGAAGAAGATTATCTCGAAAAATGATGTTTGTCTTTTTTCAAAAGTAAATGAAAACAAGTTCTACAGCCAGAGTGTGGATAATTTTTGACTCACCCTTGGATATTATGTTTTCCCTGAATTTGCTTCCTGCTTTCTATTTTAGGTTGCTTTTTAAATATTAATTATAACTTATATAATAGAGGGAAAGAGAGAGCGAGAGAGATGTACAATATATTGTTGTTTTATTGTATGTTATTGTATAATAATTTAAATCGTAATGTTTAGACTAATGCATGACTGAATATTGTTTTACTTATTTCTTTTTCATTTAAAAATATATAACTACCTCAATTGTATCTGCTTGACTCTTTTAAAAAATCCAGACACAGAAAAATGAGTATCATGTACTGTACTGTATATATGTATACACACATACGTTTACTGTAAAGGTGCGGTACAAAATGATTATGCAGTCCATTAAAGGCTTAATGAGGGCTGAGGGGCTCGTTATAAAATCATTACTCCGCACAAGCTCTGGACATCAATTAGTTACTGCAGAGCGATCGCTCATGTTGAACCGAATAATCAAGTCCAATTTGTTATACGCAGGATCTAATGGAAGTGCTTGGACCGGTTTTCTGATACGTAATTGTGAGCACCTATAGAACGTTTACAGAGGGCTTACCTTAAGAGGTGACCTCCCTCCGATGTAAACAAAGAGCAGCTGATGGCGGTTTAGGGCGTGCTGGAAGAGACGCTCGCTGGTCAGAGCTCGCACAGAGGGGCTGGACCGGGCAGAAAGAATGATGTCAGATACAGTAGAGAAAGCTGAAGAAAGAGTTTAGCATTGTGACACCTCTATATCATTACATACATGGCTTTAAAGTCATTATGTTGGGAATGAAACACTCCGTGTCACGCTGTTATAGGCTAATTAGCAACGACAGGGTGGTGTAATAAAGTAGAAATACTGTTTTTTTAATCATAACAGCAAGTGTTTTATTCCTCTAATGCTATAGCATTTTTTTTTTAGTTCCTGTCCTTATTTAGCTCTTAAAAGTCGTGCTGCCATGTTTTTTCCTTTCTTTCTCCTAAAGAGATACTTTCAAGTGAAAATCGAGATATACACTACCAGTCAAAGGTTTGAACACCCCTTTCAACTCCATGGTCTTTGCTGATTTTTATTTATTTCTTTACTGTAAAACAATGCTGAAGTTATTTATTCAAAACACGCAATAATTTCCTCTAAACAGTTGATATTGAGATGTTTATCTGCTACTTCTGCTCTGTAAAGCTTCATAACGGCTCTAATCGAAGGTGCTGGTTGTTAATTGGTGATTTCTGAGGCTGGTGACTCTAAATGAACGTCTCCTCTGCAGCAGAGCTCAGTTTTGGTCTTGCTTTCCTGGGAAGGTCTTCATGAGAGACAGTTTCATCATGGAGCTTGATGGGTTTTTACCACTTGACACAATACTGTATGAATTGTGTAGGAACTGTTTCAGAACAGCTGACCTTCATGTGTTTTAAAGTTAAGATGTATTAGTATAAATTTACCTCTTTCTTTTTCCAAAAAAGTTCTGGTTAGTCATACAGGTAGTTCAGATGAAAGAAAAGAGGCCAACCTTAATTTTTTAAAGATACTAACTCAATGTCACTCAGTGGGATTTCAGAAGCTTTATGTGAGTCTCGGCTGAACATTGGAATGCATTTTTGCACGGAACGAGGGTTGTGGAATTTGGCCCTGAGTGCTTACGTGCTTGCAGAGCAGGAAAACTTATAACGAACAAGACCTACCCTAATGTACTTATATGCACCTCAGTTTTGATTTAAGATAAACTCTAACTATCCTTTTAAATGTAATAATTCTAATACAAAAAAATGTGATTTAACCATCTTGGAAACGCTTTCCTCCCACTAATGATAAAGAAACATCCTCTTGAACAAAACGTTTATGAATGAATGCATACATGCTTTTCTTTTTTTCCTGGGTACTATTAAGTCACCTTTTTTTCAGTTCCCAGAATGCACTGCACCTCACTGTGACAGTATTCACCTGCACCTGGCTATGTTTGTTTAGTCAGTCTATTTAAAACCTGAGTTCAGTCTTTGCCATCTGTTACTGAAACTTCTGTGCTTCCTTGTGTCTCCTCATGAGTTTTCCTGTTAATTTCTGTAACCATGTACTAACATTAGCATTTAGTCTGTATCCTAGCCACAGCCTTCTTCTTGTGGTTTTTTGGGAGTTTTTTTTTAATTATTATTATTATTATTGTTTGTGCTTCAAAGCGAGATAAAAAAATTAATAAATCAGATTATTAAAAGAGTTTTAATAATTATTAGCAGATACGATGCAGCTGTCAGAGCTGCTGTTCTTAAAGTCTGTAACTAACAAGAGTAAAATAACATACAGTATACTTAATATTTTGTTTAATATTTCAAAAAAAAATTCATATACACAAAAATTTCTGGGGATTGTTGTTCCAATAGTTATGGACTTCACTGTACATCTGTTCCGATTGACTAAACCTTACATTTGTACATTGAACAGTAAAGTCTAATGCTGTGTCAAACTATAAAGAGAAATAAAGAAAAATAAAGAGAAAGGAATAGAGCAATAACTGCTTATTTAAGTTCTGTTTTTT
This sequence comes from Clarias gariepinus, assembly GCF_024256425.1. NCBI lineage: Eukaryota > Metazoa > Chordata > Actinopteri > Siluriformes > Clariidae > Clarias > Clarias gariepinus. The sequence continues at coordinate 3,537,437 of NC_071124.1, read as the reverse complement.
TCCCCATAACTTACCATTTTAATAGTTTCATGTAAATTTCTTAATTAAAACTCGTTCTTTATGGCGTTTGCCGAGAAATGAATCAGATGATTCTGAGTGATATTTATGTTTTTAAGAAGTACATCAATTTACCCGGAGACTCTGTTGGTGAATTCAAGGATGGCATCTTTTGTTCTTGGGCCGTTGTAGTGAAAATACTTATCTTCTTTTATACTGGTAGAGGGAAAAAAAAAAACATTTAAAAAAATTATAAAACAGTTATGGCAAGATAACCCTGTGCAATATTATCTATCCTTGGACAGAAATAGCTCGGTTTGTTGCTCAAGAGTAAACAATTTATACATGATTTCTGCAAGAACTATACAACACCAATATTGCAGAAGGTTTCTGTATGCAAATGTTCCTCTAACTCATTTGTAAATGTGTTTATGCGAATGATCTAGGTCTTAAAATAAACACCAGATGAGAGTTTCTGTGTGCTCTACTGCTAATCGTTTTTCTCCAGATTACAGGCTTTACTTATTAATCTCAGTAGGAACATGGAGGAGTTACTATTTTGCAGTGGAGGATGTTAGTGTATTTAAAATCTGCTTTATATCTGTTTTAAGAGGAAATGCAAAAAGACATGATTAAAAGAAATAATAATAATAATAATAACAATAATAATCATTATACATGGTAGTTTCCTAGGTGATGTACAATCCTATCTAATCTTATTATTCAGGCACTTACAAGATTATAGATGGATATCCACGGATATTAAACTCTGTAACAGCATCTAGAATAAAATAAAAAAAAATTAGAGCTGGTGACTTAATTTAACTCAGTTCATTAATGAAGATTATCATGGCTACTCATTAGAGATCTCTAGTGAACTTTATCTGCTGCATGTGAGACATACAGAAATAAATATGTTTACTTGTATTTTTTTTTAGAAAAATACCAAGAAAGCTCGCTTTAATCAGGGCAGACTTTAAACACTGTGAACATAATTAAAATGTGTGAACACGAATGTCTAAGTGAGAGGCATGATGGTACGGCGTCACTAGACGATCATAGGTGACTTGTGAGAAAGACGGCAGAAAGTTCAGTATTCTAAGTGTGTTACACACCTAAAAGGAAGAAAGAAAAAAGACATTGATTTCATGTATTTATATGGAAACGTCCTAGCCTTCACAATCTCCAGTCGGCAGGTGTTCCCTTGAGCAAATTAGGAAGAAAGTGGGCGGGGTTTGTTAAAATGCTAATTAATTACTGACCCGGGAATGATAGTGGTGTCACAGTGAGACAGGTATTTATTTATTAGCAGTAAAGAGTAAACTTATTACAGGATAAAGAAGTTTTAGTGGATCCGTGTGGCGTTTGACAGAAACTGAGGCTTAATACTAGAGTATGTGCCATATGGACTATAATGCATGTTTTTGGACTGTGGGAGGAAAGTGAATTATTATTCTCATAGTTGCAATATATTGTTTGAAGGCTAGAAAATTATTTTTTAATATTACACAACATATGGCAGCTTTAAAAGAACCTCCATCACAGGAATTCAGTGTAAATGCAAACGAATCTGTTAATGAAAACGCTGACTGTCCATCTGGCGCTTAATCAGAAGGAGATTAATGTAGAGCAGACGCACGCTGCTGAAGGGTTTAGACATTCTCACCTAATCTAATTAGACATTACAGACTAACTTATAGACTGTCGTGGCACAACATGATTGGTTGTCTGGGTTTAAGTCGTTTTGCATCTGATGTTTCATTTTTATTAACAGATTAAACACCGTTCCTACTTCTCCTGCATCAATACTACACCTTAGTGATTTTTATTGCTGTGTAATTGATGCACGGGTGTTAAATGAGCCTCACCGCTGTAGACAGTGGTGTCGATTTTGCCCACATTGACGTGAGAGCCCTGACTCTTCAGCTCGGCCGCAGCATCGTACCATACTGGCTCGAACGTCTTACAGTAATCACACCAGGGAGCATAAAACTGTAAAGCATATCAGATGAGAGCGGTTCATGCTGCATATACAATATAGGGTGAAAAAGAAAATTGCTAGATGTGCACTTACTTCCACCAGCCAGGGCTCACTCTGACGCAGCTCATTAAATCTACAGTACAGGTATTAAAAAAAAAAGCAAGCATGAAGAATTATATACTGTAACATTTTATAATGCTTTATTTTTAAAAAATAATTTAAAAAACATTTGTAACCATAAAATTTTTGGAAAATTATTTTTAGCTCTAATTGAATAAAAATATTTCCTTTGAAGCTCAGGTTTTAAATTTCAGTTTCATAACTGAACTGATTATTTACCACACTGTCTAAAAAACATTAAATGCTGAAATATTAATAATACAGTACGTCATGTTGAATTTACATTTTGCACTGAAATTTTTTTTTTTCATTTCAACTGAATAATAAAGACCTACGATGATTGATATTCATTTCATGCATAACTTAAATACTGAATAATCACTATGCAGTGCATGCTTTAATTATTATAATTTTTTTGCTTTATGCATAACTGTTACATAATTTCATAATAATAATAAAATAAGGGAAGTCGAGTCAAACCAGGATTTTTGACAGGACACAATTATGAGAGTAAAAACTCCTTTTATTTTCGCTATACGGACTTATCTACACGAATGCATTTATTCCAGCGTTTCACTAGTGCTTTCACCGAGTCATGATCGAACTGCCTGCTTCCTGTCTGAAACACCGGCCTCCCAGAGACTCCCTTAATGGCTCAAACATGTGGAAATGGCTTGGAGCGATGTCAGGACTGTACAGGGGATGTGGTAATAGCTCCCAGTGGTTTTAGTGAATGAATGTGTGTACAGTTTCCATGGCTCTTCCACAAGAATCAGACGTTCCACTCGCACCTCGGGCCAAGATCGTCATTCACGGCTGTATGGTCTTCTTTAAAAAGTTTGCATGGTTGAAACGTTTTACTGCGGCTAAGAGTCTCATCACCGTAGCCTTCTGTAAATGTCAATCGCTTTCAAGCCTTGATTCACAAGAACCATCATCAAAAGTCCCGGTTTGACTTGAATGCCCTTTGTATTATTTAGTATTTAAACACTGATTAATGCACATTACATTTTAAATTCATTTACACATTACTTTCTTTATAAATAGAGGCTATTGCATGAAAGTTAATAAATGCAGTGTCTGTTTGGTTGACATTATTAACACTGTATTAATGTACACTTATGTCATTAATGATAGTAATTAAGTCATTTTCACAGATCATCTCTCATACCTGTCATCGAGTTCTTCAACATAAGCTCCCACAAGAGTTATGCTCCCGACGAGCACTGCAAGATCAATAAATAACAATAAAGCAGCTGTCATTTCACAACAGATGTGGAGCCGTGATGAATTATGACAAGCTCTGATAAATTTCCCTACATGCCCACCCAGCAGTCAAATCATGATTTATTTTTAGCCTACCTGAGAAGATGAAGTGTCTGGCAGTTGCCATGATTGTGTTTGATGTCAAAATGGAGTGTGTGTAAAAGAGGAAAGGAGACGTGGCGTGGTTATTAGGCAGCACGCTAGCGACCCAGTGACCAGATTAGACCAGGGGATTAGGGACTGGCTTTAAGAACGCGGCCATGCTGCAACCTGGCCCTCGTCATCTTAGCCATTTTACTCTCACATTCTTATTGCTTGAGATACTGTGTAAAGCTGAACCTGCCATGGTTTGTCTACGTGGTTTGTCTAAGGTTTTTTTTTGCTAATCCATTCTACCAATGTTAATCCAGATTGGGAAAAACTGTTTGTTGCTTTGTCCTGATTAAAATTGCTCTGAACTAACATTTAATAGCAAGTTAATTACACACTGATCAGCCACTGATGGGTGAAGTGAACATTGATTATCTCATTCCACTAGCAGCTGTTATTAGGTGATATACTGTATAAGGCAGCAACTGACCAGTCAGTTCTCAAAACTCAATGTGTTGGAAGCAAGAAAAATAAGCAAGCGTAAGGCTTTAAACAGCTAAATTATGATGTACGACAATGGAAACGTCGACCTGGTCTGATGAATTACGTTTTCTTTTTTACGGTACGAAGACAAACCAGGATGCGTTATGGGAGGAAGGTGAGCGTTCATAGATAGTGTAATGCTCTTGGCCTGTTCGGCCTAGAAATCCATTCGTATGGATGTTAATTTGACACGTACCACCTGCCTGAACACTGTTACAGTACACTTCTTTCAGCAGCATAATGTGCCCTCTAGGAACCAGTGTAGTCCATCTAGGGCCTGTGAATACCACTGTATTGATTCCCATTTTACAACCGTGGTAGGACCTCTGGTCAACCGGAGTACCCGGAGGAAACCCACCAAGCACAGGGAGAACCACTAACCACTAAGCCATCGTGCCACCATAATGTGCCCTGACACACTGCGAAATGGGTCACATATGGATTGAGAAATGTGACAAAAATTCAAGGTGATGATGGATATTTGGCCAAACCTTTTTATTATTGGGGCTGGGGTAGATCAGTGGTTAAGGTTTGCCCTACTGATCAGAAGGTGCCAGGTTTAAATTCCACCACCACCAAGTTGCCACTGTTAAGGACACCCTTTAGGGCCCTTAAGGAAACCCTTAACCCTCAACTGCTCAGATGTATATGGAGATATAAATGTAATTTGTAAAGCAAGGACTATAAAGATGTGGTTCGATGTGGAAGAACTCGACCGGCCCGAACACAGAGCCCTGACCTCAACCCATCAAGCACCTTTGGAATGAACTGGAATGGAGATTGTGAGCCAGACCTTCTGGTACAACATCAGTACCTGACCTCATAAACACGCTATAGAATGAAGGGGTACGAATTCCCACAGAAACACTCCAACATCCAAGAAGAGTGGAACTGTTATAGCTGCAAAAGGAGGGACCAACTCCATATTAAAGTGTGTGATACTGTATATTGTGTATATTACTTTACTTCCCTCTTTACATGGAGTTCAGTTAATGAAGTGTTTTAACTTAACAGCCAGTAGATGGCGCTAACAACAAATTTTGTGGTTATTCCAAAATGGCGTCCTAGTTCACTATATCGGGCGTAGACTCTATATAAAAAATGCATTTCTGTAGGGAGATACCTATTTAACATTTGACCTTTATCAATTAAAAAAACTAAATCTGTTTTAGCGTATACGAATTAAATTATTGAATAAAATGCATCTAAATAAAACAAACATCTAATATACAGATATATCATTGGTCAGGCAGGGCGACAGAAAAGCGTTGGATTGGCGCGCACGGCCACATGTGTGCTCACTGACTGGATGGCAAACATGTCAATCAAAACTATTCTCACCCCTGATTGGATTATTTAACCGTCAATTACGAGCGAAGCAGAAAACGAGAGCTTGTGAAAGAGGGCGGAGATGCTGGTTAAATATCAAACGCTGTTTTACTTCCTGCGTTTTCGCCCTACTGAGGGTACAAGGTCAATGCTAAGGACCCGCGCACCTAGTGTGCTTTGGTAGAAATCCGGAGCTGTTTGGGATACGGCCCGCGGAACGGTTGAAGTCGGGAGTGTAGAGTTCGCTGTGTTTTGACGCAGATTAACTCGACAAAACGGTTTTGACGGACGAGTTTGTGGCGCTGTTTGGGTTTTTTGAAAAAAAAAAAAAACTATAAGCTATTATAAAGAAAGGGGATTGTGTGATTGGGAAGCGAAGGAAAATATTAAGAGAAGACACCGTCGCGCGCGCACTGTTTACTTTTTTGGGGGGCTTCTACGTTTAAAGGGTTGCTCGCGCGCCCCCGTTATTATTATTCTTATTCCTCTTATTATTGTTGTTGTTGTTGTTATTATTTAAGTATTTATTCATCTTTTAGATCATCGAACGTTTAATGCAAATCGTACCGAGTGCAATTCGGAGTTCAGATGTCTTCTTGAAAACTTTCTCCTTGGAAGTCTAGCTGTTTATGGATGTTCTTTCGGAGGAAACGACTTGATCATGTCGTCCCCTGAAGTGCAATGGACTTAAACGAGGCGTCTGACTCGAGAACAACTTTAACACCGACGACCAGGTAAGAGGAAAATCTGTTTGCATGCATAATCGAGTTTAGTTTAAGTACAGCACCTCTATATGAGTGTATATGTGAACGGGACACGCGCGCGCGCGCGCACACACACACACACACACACAGTGAAAGGAGTGATAGCGCAGTGTTTCTCTCCTTCACTTGTTGCATGTCTCTGGTTGTCAGGAGCACATGTTTGCAAGCCTGTGCACTTGCATTAATATGCACTTTGCATGCTCTGCAGTGTTTGTCTGTGTATCTGTGTGTGTGTGTGTGTGTGTTCATGTAGTGCATCCACCTGGAGGCTGAAACACACATGCAGGTCTGGGTCTTCTGCTCACCAAGCATCATGTCTGGCTCTAATGAAAGTTAAGGCCATTTATTTATACAAAAATAATGATTATTTAGTTAAAACCATGCATTATGGCAATTATTTATACCATTACATCCCAAATGCGGCATGATCTGGTGGTCCTTTAGGGGTTGAGGTTGCCCTTAGAGGAGTCGAGTTGGCCTTTTATTGAAGTTTGATGTGGGCTTTTGGGGGTTCGCGTTGGCATTTTTGACATTTATATATTATTATTTATTAGTCCATTTATTTATAAAAATTTAACAATTTAAGTAAAGGCAATTCATCGTGGCAATTATTTTTAATGTTACTTCCCAAGGGCAGCATGGTGGCTCAGTAGTGAGCACTATTGCCTTGCACCTCCAGGGTGAGGGTTCGATTCCCGCCTCGGGGTGTTTACATGGAGTTTACAGGGTGAATGGAGTTTACATGTTCTCCTCGTGTTTGATGGGTTTCCTCCAGGAAAACCGTTTTGCTCATTAGGCTAATTGGCGTTCCCAAATTGCCTGTGTTGTGTTAATGTAAACATGTGTGTATATGTGTGCTCTTTGATGGATTGTCACCGTGTCCATCCGCAGCGCTTCCCCACACATAAAGTATACTTGGGCAGGCGGTCCAAGTATATTTGCCGACACTTTGTAAAAAAAAAAAAAAAAAAACTGTCTATTTGCCATCCGCAGTCGATTAATTAGTAGTGGACAGTTCTCTCTATTCGCGCCTACAGAATCAACTGGTTCAGGACCGGTGGTGGTGTACTGAGAGGCAGCAAATGCAATGGATGCCAGCTGACGATCGCCAAAAAAACTCACAACAGCTGCTGTTCAGAGTGCTAAGTTATGTGCCTTTGTATCAGCTTTTTCATGGTTGAGTTATGGTGGAGTTACACCATAAGGTCGCACTAGGTTGAGTTGAGTTGGCTTTCCAAGGGTTGAAGAACTTGGCATGTTTTTTCGTTTCAGTAATGTGATCTCGGTACCATTGGAAAGCTCTTTCATGTGCTGTATGTTGATTCCAGAAGGAAATAAATAGTTCTATTTAATGTAGCTGTTCACTGTCCAGGACATTTGGAATTTTTAAGGGTTGAGTTTGACATTTGAGATGTTGAGCTTGGTGCTTGATCTGGCTCCAAAATAGCTGAGTTTGCCCTTTAAAGGGTTGAGTTGATCTTTTTAAGTCAATCCTGTGAAGTTTGAGTTGGTGCAGATTGAGGAGTTGGTCTTTTGGGGGTCTAGATGGCTTTTTGGTAGTTGAGTTTGCTTTTTGGGGGATTGATATATACCTTTTTGTGATTTTTAAAGGACTACAACAGAAGCTGTCTCAACCTTCCAAAGGGACCCGTCTCAACCCTCCAAAGGGACCCGTCTCAACCCCCCAAAGGGGCCCATCTCGTGCTCAATACGGGGTCAAGACAGGCCTATTTTGTTGTCCTATAGAAAACCGATAAAGCCTGTGTGTTGAATCTGCACTGAAGGTGTTAAGTGTAGAGATGTTACAGTTATAGGTTAGAGTATCAGTTTGGCAGTTTTACATTGTCAAGCCGGCGTTTCGTGTCAGAGTGACTCTCAGAGTAATGAACTGCCCGTCAATGTGTTGAGTTTCCCCGTTACTGTGTTAAATTTAGCTTTCGTATCTTTGGTGCAGCTCGCTTGGGTAAGACGGCCCTTTGGGGGGGGGGTGTGATGTGTTCGCTGTAACGTCGAGTTTAATTATATAAGTCCAAATGGACAGTACAAAGAGTTAATTTATCACATTAGGTGTTGATTTAACACCTTGGAGTGATATTCCAGCCGGGATGCTTTTCACTTCCCCACCCTCACAGTGTGTGAACTTGTTCTGATTGTCACTGATTCCTGCTAGCGGTTGCATTGTGCCTTGGTAGGATTTATCCTTTCATCATTGGGTCCCTGCATGCAAAATACTGGACACTGAATCTTTGTCATTTTCAATCGAAAGCAGTCAGAATGAAAATATCCGATGCAGATGATTCGGTTTTGAAAGTGACCCGAAGCTTTTCTGAGATCTCTGCTTTGATCTGGGGAATGTCAGGTATGCAATTGTTCATTCTTAGACCAGAAAAAAAAAACACACCTGTAGCCTTCAGCAAGTGTCTGAGAATGCTGTGGAGTGATGTTGATGTTCAAAGGACATTTTCAGTGGTTTGGCTGCTAGTTGCTGAAGCCTGGATTTGAAGAAGTGGCTAAACAAAAACATGTCCGGTTTCTTATACTGCTCAAAGTGTCTCGCTAGGAATGAAATTATTATTAATAATATTAAGAGGGAATTATATTAAAAACATTGATTTGAGCGAGTAGTGTATCATCCATTATAAGTGTGTATTATGCTCTCTGCATGCAACACGTATGCTCAGCTTTTTTTTATTTTATTTTTTTTTATAAACAATCGTTAACGCGAAGATGAGGTCTGTATCAGCGGACGCTGTTTGTGTTGTTCTTGTGTCACAAGGGTTCAGAGTGTCTCTGTTATCAGCTTAATATCTTTCAACTACTCGGTGTATATTTTATTTAGTATACAAAGCATGCTATCTCGTAAAGATAAAGTGTAGTAATCCTGACAAACCGTCCAGCGTCATCTCAGCTTGGGGTTTTCATTCCCATACCGGTTCCTTTTTTTTTTTTTCAGGTATTTTTATTGTACTAATAATTTTCATTCATTCTTGGCTGAGACCTTTGACATCTATTTACTTTATTAGGTACATCTGTTCAACTGCTTATTAACACAAATATCTAATCAGCCAATCACATGGAAGCAACTCAATGGTTTCAGGCATGTAGACCTGGTCAAGACGATCTCCTGAAGTTCAAACCGATCTGCTGGAATTTTCACATACAATCATCTCTAGGGTTTACAAAGAATGGTCTGAAAAAGAGAGAATACCCAGTGAGGGCAGTATTCTGGGTAAAAATGACTTGTTGATGCCAGAGATCAGAGGAGAATGGCTGTAATGGTTGTAAAAAGGAACGATGAAGAGCATCTCTGAACAAACAACAACACGTCAAAGCCTGGAGCAGATGTTCTACAGCAGCAGAAGACCACACCGGGTGTCGCTCCTGTCAGCTAAGAACAGGAAATTAAAGCTACAGTTCTCATGGGCGCACCAAAATTGTGCAGAAGGTGATTTTAAAAACGCCACCTGATGAGTCTCGATTTCTGTTGTATCATTTGGATCGTCGGGTCAGAATTTGGTGCAAACAACATGAAAGCATGCATTCATCCTGCCTTGTATTAGCAGTTCAGGTTGTTGGTGGTGGTTGTAATGGTGTGGGGGAAATGTTCTTGCCACACTTGCATGGTTAAAACACCACAGCCTATCCGAGTATTGTTGCTGACCACGTCCATTCCCTTTAAGACCGTACGCCATGTCACAAAGGTAAACACATCTCAAACTGGTTTCTTGACATGACAGTGAGGCCACTGTACTCACACGGACTCCACAGTCAACAGCTCTCACATAATAAAGATCTTTACCAAGTGCACGCATGAAAAATAAATGATTTTATACGTATATATTCAAGTAGCTTAAAAACGTGTGCATCATGTGCATTGTTTATTGTTCTTCATTTTGTCGGTTCAGATAACCATAACATCACATTTGTGCAGCACTGCAGCTTTGTCCTTTGGTTCAGTTTAGCGCCTCAAACCTCAAAAAAGAAAACCGCACACATATCACATTTGATTCACTTCCTGAGTCGAGTCACATTCTTGAATCAGAAGTGTCCGTCATTGCAGTGTTTCTTTTGTTCAAAGAACTTTAACACTATATGTGTGGAAGGCTTCATGACTGTTTTGTTTTATATCCGCAGCGGACCACGATTCGGTCCCTGAGGAACGCCTGTGCTTTTCTGTTTTTAATTAGCTCAAAATTTAAGTCAAGTTAGTTGCGTTGGCACATCTAATTACAACACGTTAGTCTATTGAATTCATGGAAATGCAGACTGATTCTCAAAAATCCTGACTGGAGAACTGAACCCATGCTGGTGAAAAATAGGAGTGAGATGCTTGTTTAAATATAGACTTTAAAGTGTTGTTCCAGCTGCACCATCAGCGCTCGTTTCGGCTCCTTCGTCCACGCAGAATACGGGAGATTCCACATCAGAGACGAAGAGACTTCAGAGTCCGAGAGAAACAGCTGGAGGAATGCTGGCCACCTTACCGTTTCTGGTTCTAAATCGGGGTGCGGTGCACAACCTCCTGAGAGAGAAGCTAGTGTTTATGTCCTGGCAAAACTACACAGCATGTCCTTTTAATTTCTTTCTTTCTTTCTTTCTGTTTAGAAATAAAAACTTGCAGAGTTACAGTTTATATGTCCACTGAGTTTTTAGATGAATGTGGGGAAGTAAGAAATTTTTTTAAGGAACTGTTTGTAGAGATAGGGGGGAAATAATTTCAGTTGCGTATCGTGATTTTTTTTTTTTTTTTTTCTTCACGTGGCAGTTCATGCATGTATCACCATGCTGACTTCAAATTTTTTTTTTTTTTTTTTTTCGTGCGTGTGTGGGTGTAATATATATATATATTTATATACACACACATACACACACGCACACACACACATATATATATATATATATATATGTGTGTGTGTGTGTGTGTGTGTGTGTGTATATATATATATATATACACACACACAATATTTTTAGACAATAATATTTGCATTTGAGATGACTTGTTGCAGTGCTCTTAACTACTGTTCACGCAACAAACTGACAAAATTTGAAGAAAAAAAATTATATACTATTATAAATAAATAATATAATATTAAATCAGAATATCTTATAAAATCGTGATAGTTATAAAAATCGCAATACAAAACAAATCGGTTTCATGATGATATCGTATCGCCTGCCTCCTGTTGAATCCCTTTACTAGTAGTTTGTATGAAAGCCGTTTAAGAAGTGAAGTTAGTGAGAAAATGTAAAAACAAAAAAATGGTTAAAAGGTTAGCAGGGTGCACTCAGACTAACCTTGTTTTGAAATACATAAAAAAATGTTTCTAAGCATGAAACCGGTTTACATGCGATCCAGAGCTCTATTAATCAATCCAGGACATTACGGAAGTGTGCTAACACGTATTGCGATTTTAAAGTAAACTGCAGTATATAATATTAAATGTATTACTTTGTATTGAAATGTATTTCCCTAGACTAACACCAAATAATGGTACAAACAATAATGCTTAGTTGATGCTTGGCCATATTTATTTATCATCTCAAAAGTGTTTAAAAAACCCCCAGAAATAAACAAATGTATCATTGACAAACTGCATAAATTCCTGACATGTTTTGCGATTAAATAATTGTACATGTCCTTATTGCGATTTTTAGTTGTTCGCCATCTAGCTGGTGTTTGGTGAGTTTTATGTTTAAGATGTGTTTATCAGTTTAATTGTGTCAATAGAAAAGGCTGTAGTTCATCAGCTGTCTTGTCATTATCACAGCATGTGACAGGCTTGCATCACATTTGCTTCCAGTCGTTCCTCAGGGATCGAGTCAAGGTCCACTTCAGTTACATATTTAACCTGTCTCGTTACATGCTTTTATTTGTCAGTTGTCATTCTCTGGTGATGAGACACAAGTGACGCAATGGTCATGCTGCCCTTTTTGTTAATCAATGTTGCAGAAAGAGTCAGAAGGAGTTTATCCTGCCAGTCAAGCCACCTTCTGGCATCAGTGATGCGTGACAAATTATTGCCCCATCGTAGGAGGATTTAAATCAATGTTTATCTGAGCACAAAGCTGTGAGCACCCCATCCAGGCAAACATATCAAACTCGGGACGCCTGTAATCAATCTGCAAACACAGAGGGAGCAAAGTTTATGTTTTTGGGTCCAGAAACGAGCTCTTTGTGCCATGGTTTGTTTTCCACACCAGCCCGTGTTGCCTCATAGTTCATCCCTGCCTTACTGAGCAAACAATCCTGCTTACAATTGCAGGAAATGTTAGTGTTCTTTTCAAATGTATTAATATTTTTACATAATTCGGATTGTATTATATAAATAGGCACGTGAGAGAAAAAAACAATGACTTCTAGTATTTTAAATAGATAAGCTGTGTGTGTGTGTGGGTGGCTTTTACATCGTCATTACAGGTGCAATTAGATAAACAATTACCATGACGACGAATGATATTATGGTCTCTTATGATTATTATAATTTTTTTTTATTTAAAGGTCTGCGGAGGACAGTCCCACCCTAGAAAATGTGAAAGTCTGATTAAAGACTCGTCCATCACATCAGTCGTGCAGCAATAGCGATGGAGAGGAGCAAGCGCAATTCCATTGCCGGGTTCCCCAGGCGGCCCGATCGGCTGGAGGACCTGGACGGAGGAGTGTTCGAGGCAGAGACAGGCCCCGCCCAGCTGGACAGGGTGTGTCCTTCTTCCTACCGTGCCCTCATCAGTGCCTTCTCCTGTCTGACGCGCCTTGACGACTTCATATGCGAACGCATCGGCTCCGGCTTCTTCTCGGAGGTCTATAAGGTAATGGGTTTGTTAAACTATTTAATTACGATCAAAAGTCTTGTCCTTTTAAAAGCCTTCGGTACTTTTAAAAGGTCCGGTTTTATAACCGCAAACGGACCTTGAACTGATCCCTGAGGTACACCAGCAGTGATGATATCAGGGACAAGTTTTCACTTTCGGTTTTTGGTGTAAGATGTTTGTCCTTTTTTTTTTTTTTCATAAAATCAACTTTAAGAAAAAAGAAAGAGATGCTGGTGAAGAAATAATGACAGTGAAATTAGTTTGAATAGTTCTTTAATAAATATAAAACTACAGCAAACTGCTCTGCGGCTATGGGAGGAAGTTAATTTACTTTATCCCCGCACCCCATGATTGATTATTTTTCTATAACAGCATGTTTTTTTTTGGGGTACACATTAAGTTAAAGGTGAAGAATTATTCAGATTTTCAGAGATTTTGGTCCAGAGTTAAGATCATCTATTTTTTTTTTCTTCTTTTTAAATGTTATATTGTCAAAAAAATCTGAACTCATAATATCTTTTGATAGTTTGCACGAATTGCTCTGATGCAATACCCTGCAAGCGTCCTGCATAGTTGGGGAGATAAGTTTTGGGCACACAGGGCTGCTCGTCTGCTCACATCAAACCATCCGTGAAGATCAATCCCTCTGTCACAGCGAATGAACCAGACACTGTTGGAATGGTGATCCTTGTTGGACGTAGCCGCTAGTGTTTTATGCTTCAGCGGGCGAGACAGGATGTAGGACTGACAACATGGTGTATTCATGTTGAAGATCATTTAAGACAATCAGGAATTATGACAGAGTTTCAAACGTTGCAGAGATAAAGTCATGCTTTAGACTGGTTCTGATCAGACTCACTCATGACTAGGCTTTCCCAGGCTCAGGTACTCATCTCCATCCGTGACAACGGTGTAAATGTCTGCCTGATGATTTCCTTTTGTTCTCCAGGTGGCCTTTTATGAACGCGTTATCTCGTAGGAGCAAACAGAATACCACGGAACACCAGTCGCATTCTTTCTTGTCACAAGCTAGAAAATTGATCCGATTAATGGATGTGGTTGTTTTGGCAGATAACCAGTTTAATTGCAGATCTTCTTAAGAGATCGCACGAGTTTTCAAATAAGCTGTGAAACCGATGTCTGTAGTCGAACGATTGGTTTCAGAGCGCATTTGAATTCGTCTCCATGGCTGAAAGGTTTCCTAGGAAAGGCAAGTAGAAAGGTTTCACTGGAGGTTTAAACAGATGGCCTGTGTAGAGGCATTTGAATATCATCACCGTAGAAAGAGTTTGCTAGGTCTTTTGGACGCTCGTATTTGAAAGAACAACACAATGTTAGTTTTTGTTTGTGAAAAGAATAAACAGACAAAAAACAGTAAAACAAATGTTTGATATCCACCCTAAACCTAGAGGTATTATTTGGGACCAAAACTATAATGAGATACTTTACCTCAGTACACCATTTTGTAAAATTTGACGAATAAACCATCACAAAATAATAATAGTGATAAATAATCACAGGCTGCTTGCTGTCTGTTAGGTTGTAAGAAAATGTGTTTGTTTTTCACAGCCTTGGCTTTAAAAATAAGAAGTGTACAAATACCTCTTTTCCACAACAGCCAGCCGTTCTCCTGCCTTCACCATTACTAGAAAGCATTTAAACTGCACAGTCAGAGAGATGAAAGTCAGAGGTTGGCAGTCAGAGGTTGTTTTTAGTTTTAGTAATTTTTTTAATTATTAATTGATTAATTCATTTATTTTTAGGGAATGGGCGGAGCTTCCAGTGGTGCTGTGTTGGAAATGGTGCATTTGTTTGGCTTTTGTGTTATGAGACTGAAGCTCGCAGTATAGAAGAAAGACAGAGAACACCAGTTTAACTAACTAAAAAACCAAGCTTCCCTAGCTTATTTATATACTTATCGGAGAAAAGTTTCGTTGCAGGTCACACCAAATAAAATTCATCTGCTGAAAAAGGTAAAAGGGCGCAGTCGCAAGTGCTTAAGGAACTTGCAAATCTTGTGGCAATCTTATAGGTCACATCTTATTAGAGGGCACAGCATGAAGGAACTGTTTATTACTTTTGGTTAAGGACAGCAAGAGGTTTTTTCTTCAACTTATCATTCACTTACTTAAAACTAGCTAGCTGGCCAGTCTGCAAAACACGTTTCAATTTAGTTTTGTTTATGTAGCACTTTTAATAACGGTCATTGTCGCAAAGCAGTTTTACAGAATTAAAACAATATGGGCGGCGTCCAGAGGAAAAACTATCTGAGATGGCAATAGGAAGAAACCTTGAGGGGAACCAGGCTCGACAGGGAACCCATCCTCATTTGGGTGATATCAGATAGCAGGGATTGATCTACACTCAGTGTTGGTGTGTGTTAGGAGACTGGAAGCTCAATAAAACAGGAGTGGTGTTAAATTAATATGGAGTCCACGTTTAAAGGATTTGTTTTTGTAGCGAATCTAAAAAGAGAGCCTTCCCCCACAGTACAGTGCTCGTGTACCAGGTTGTCCAGACAGGTGCTTACTGGAGAGGGATTGTCTGGGCTCGCGTTTTAACCAGACTGCCCGCTCTGTAGGTGGGCTGTAGATTAGCATGAGGAGATTTTACACTGCCATCTGACTCCTCGTGTTCTCCTCAGATCCAGAATCAGGTCCAGATATTGTAGTCCGATTTTCCAAAATGTATTTGTATATGTGGGTTGGTTCAGCAAGACAAAATCTAATCAAGGGGACCTGAAAGGAATCAACAGGGTGGTGGGATGGGTCCGAGTTACTCTTACTACCCAGACGTTGCTTAGTTCTGTACAACTTCATATCCCTAAAGTGTTTTATTCCTCTTACACGACAGTAAATCACCACTAAACTCTTTTTGAAAAATTCATTATTTTAAGTTTGTGTTACAAGGTCCTGACCTGACGCTGGAGACCCTCCCTGAGCTTCCGTAAATGTTAACTGAACATGGTGTCTGAATTGTTACTGTAGAACCAACAGCACGTTAGGACGAGTAAGCACTTCTGCTAGAGCGAAATATATCAAGACCTTCTTACCAATCAGATTTAAGAATTCAACAGTAGGTAGGTTGGTATGATCCAAAGAAAATAACTGGACTGTGTAGTTAAAGCTTTTTATGAAACTTCACCTCAGGTTCTCGCCAGTAGCGTTGCCGTAACAGCCTCGCATTACGTTAATTGCATTAACGTCCATAACCTGCCGTAACACGCTTCAGTAACAGTTTTTACGCAGTGACTGTTTTCTCTTTCTGCTTCACACATTTTCTTATCTAGCTCAGCTTTAGGAAGTTAGTTAAGTTTTTTTCTGTCTTCACACGCTTGTCACCGAGGCTTCCTGTGGTTTATTGCTCTTCGACATATTTGGTCCATCAGAGAACCGCAGATCTGGAGAGGAAGCGAATGAAGAAACGGTTCGATGTTTCAAGTCGCTTGCATGAAGCTTAAACGCGTGTAGCTCTGGGATCTTCTCAATCTTCTAACATGACTAAGCAGATCCATAATTAATTAAAAGTGTATTTAAACGTGACCCATTCTTGTTATTATTTTATTACCTCCAGGAAAAAAGTCAATGCCTCGCCAAAACGTACATGTCCTGCCCACTTTTAAATAATTTTTCTCCACCACATTATTAAATTTCTTCTACCACATTTTACACCGTAAACTCTGTGTAAAATCTGTCAATTCTGATTGGTTTTAATGTGTTCACTAGTTTTCCAGAAGCTTTGACCGTAGTGCAGCCGCGAATCACACGTTTATTAACGACACGTTGTTTATTGCATTCTTTTAACAATCCTGTAGCGTATAGAATCGAACACGTTGTTAAATGGAAATAATCATCTTTTTTTTTTTTTTTTTTTATTAATCATCACATTGTGTCTCGGATTATCTTCTTGAAAGCTTAAGCATTTTATTATATTTTTAAATATAAAATATATTTAAACATTTTTGCTTGAGCAAAAGTAAATATCATGCACATATGATGATTGTGTGTGTGTGTGTGTGTGTGTGTGTGTGTGTAGGTGCGTCACAGAGCCTCAGACCAGGTGATGGCCCTAAAGATGAACAAGCTGAGCAGTAACAGAGCCAACATGCTGCGAGAAGTGCAACTTATGAACAGACTCTCGCATCCCAACATCCTCAGGTTAGACACACGCCCACACACACACACACACACACACACACATATCATATCTATTGTAATCATAATGTATAGGTTCTGTAAAAAAACACACACACATGCACAATTGTCACTAATAGAAACCGTTGTTTGTCCCACTGATCTGATGGTGTGTGATGGAAGCTTAGCAACCAAGAAGCCGGGGATAACTTTCAACTTTTCACCGTGCTTTAGTGTTAAGCTAGTGTTTCAACACGATTCATTTAATTAACAGAAAGCGAAAATATCAAATATACTCAAACTTTAAAATTATCCTAAGCAACATGACTGTAATCATCTCTAATGTTTGTATAACAAATTGGGCTTGTACCTGACTCCTCCCACAGAGTAGTTTTAGATCTTAACGATCATCATTTTTTTTTTCCTTTTGGTCTTAATTAATCTTATTCATGGTTAATTACCAGAAATAGAATCCGAGGTTTTAAGGATCTAAGTTTCAAAAAGTTTTCAAGTTTGCAAAGTAATATATGATCTAGATAAAGCTTGTTTGTGATGTCATAAAATAGTCTTGTTGTTATGGCAACATTGTAACGTTAATTGAACATGAACCCGAGTGATCGTTAAATCTGTATTAGTGTGGTTGGTTCTTGTTTGCAGTAGACATTAGTACGGAAGATTCCTTATTGCTCGAGCTGTTTATCCGACCCAAACACACACACTTCTCTTGGTCCGTATCCGAAGCCTGGAAGTTGGCAGTCACTGATTATTGGACTTGACCAAAGTTCAGGGAAAAGACGGAGCAGCGTAAAAGCTGCAACTCTCATTCCTCGCCTGTTAACTCGATTCGTAGCGTCTGTGATTCAGGGTCTGAGTGACCGCCTGTGGAAAACTACAGTCTCGTTAAAAAAAAAAAAGCTCGACGTGCACATTTGTCTATAAATGGAACTGCGATTCAGACGGCTCGCTTCGGCCTCGCGCTATTTCCGTGCTCTGTGTTTGTACAGCAGAATGTGTGCTTGAGCTACAGGCCCAAGAGAGAAAAAGGGAGGGCGCGAGAGGGAGAGAAAAAAAAGAGTGAGAGAGAGAGAGGGGAGGCCTGTGTGTGTTTTTCACAATCACGTCATTGTTGTGTCCTGCAGAACGGAGGCGGAAGGCCCCGAGCGCTGACTAAGGGGGTCTTTGTTATTTGGAAAAAGACCCTACGAGCAGCAGCAATAAATGTCAGACCTGATGTTTATTACGCCATAACTCCCCAGAGTCACTCCTAAATCGGTGTGGTGTGGAACTGCCCCGGTCGGGGCGAGAACGGGGGACACAGGGTAGGAGGCTCTAAAGGATGCACACACTTCTTGATGGCAACTCGGTGTGTTTGTCACAATACCTTTAGGTTTTCAGTGACTAATAAAACAGAGCCTTGCAATAAACTTATTGACTTTCTGATTAGGCTTTAGGGACCCTCCTACACACAAGTATCACAAGTATGTAAATCCAATCACTGCTCACCAGTGCTCCTAACGATTAGCTGATCACCACTGTTTACATGGACCAATCACTGATATCTGTTGTTCGCCAACAACCAGTTATTGACCACCATCGCTCCAAATGACTAATCACTGATGGCCATCGTTCCCATTGGCCAATCACTGATGGCCATCGTTCCCATTGGCCAATCACTGATGGCCATCGTTCCCATTGGCCAATCACTGATGGCCATCGTTCCCATTGGCCAATCACTGATGGCCATCGTTCCCATTGGCCAATCACTGATGGCCATCGTTCCCATTGGCCAATCACATTTTCCAAATGACCACTCTACATTGTTCCCAACTGTTCACTGATCGCCATTGTTCCTTAAAAACCAATCACTATTCACCATTCTTCCCTAATGACCAGCCCCTCATCATCCCGCTTCTCAACAAATCACTAATCACTATAGTCCGTGCTTCATTTTCGACTGTACTCTTGGTAACATTCACAGTCATAAAAGAGAGTTATTGCATCCATAACCGTTTCCCTTGGCGCCCATTTGCAGACTTCTCACTTCTACTGTTTAATTTTTGTCTGCGTTTACAGAAATATTTTTTTATGATGATGTAACGGTTAGTGGATGACCAAATAAGGATTATTAAAATTTTTCTTTCCAGGCTTTATTTTATATTCTTATTCTTAGTCTGTGAGATCTTGTGAAGATCTTGTGTTTTTTACTTTCTAACTTCTTCAGCTGCTTTCCTCTTTGTATTTGCAACAGTCCACACACTCCTGTACATCCGTTCACCTGCAACATGAATTCTGGGTCATGCCGGAGTTACAATGCAACACACACATTAACAGTAAACATGTCTCAGACACAAAGCGGTTCAGAAATCACCGTGTCCTCCATGCGACGTGTGTGACGAAGCGAGAACGGGCGAGGAGGCAGAGTGATGTGTTAGTGATGTGTTATCAGGGTGCGAGTGTTATCCCTTAGCCCTGTGTTTCTTCGCTTCGTCTTGACGTCTCAGCTAAGAGTGTCAGATGCCGTGTTCACAATATTACACACACACACACACACACACACACACACACACACACACACACACACTTTGCTTGTGCATTGTTTGCAGAAGTAGCACTATACAAAACTGTATATAATTCCCAGAAAATAAGTTCTGTCTATTTTTTCACCTGCATAGCTAATGATGCGATGCTAATTAGTTTCACACATCTGTCATACTGACTGATGTAGACTGCATTTATATATAAATATATCTAACAGTTTTTCGATCTATCTAGTTAATTAGTGTGATCTAGCGGTCTTTGTTGTTGTATTAATCTTTTTTTTTTTTTTTAACAGTCCAATCCCTGACCAAAAAAAGCAATACGATCCTAACTGTGAGTGTCATGATCCGTCACAGACCTAGCAGACCATGAATATTCCAGAAATATCACTTTTAAAAGCACCGATTTAAAAACGTAGACGTTTTTAACCCTCACACATGCACACTGCGCGTTTCCAGAAGCATCTCACTTATCTCTAATCCTCAGTGACAAATTACAGGATGTGCTCCATCTGCAGTCGATCAATCCTAACTTGTTGAAAGGACACGGCTTAGAAGCTGGAGAAGCTTTTGCTTTCACTCTTTCACTTCGCCAGCGATAAATCCTGGACAGTGACTGCTAACAGGGACAGGAAGTCCTGCTTTTTATAGAGTAAGAGATGAATATAACATTTTTGGTTTTGTTTTTTTTGCAGGTTCATGGGTGTTTGCGTGCAGGAAGGTCAGCTCCATGCCCTTACAGAGGTAAGTCTCAAGGCATTCAACAGCTCATACTTAAAGCATCCTTGTCATGAGTTGTCCGGTGTAGTTTATAAAACAATTTGGTTGATTCCAACCCTACCATGAATTTTTTACAATATTCCTTACAAATCACATCTTCAACACAAGCTGCATCGTCCAATTTTTTTAAATAATTAGTCGTTCAAAGATAAAAACATCCAAATAATTTTTTCATTAAATTAAAATTTGTATTTATTTTTTTATTAATAGGAAAATGTTTTCTTCCAAAGCTGTGGCTCACAATAAACCTACCTACAGTTGAGAATAGTGTGTTATTTATTATTGTTAAGAAATGGGACCGTCTGATTTTTCCCGAAATTTATATATATAGATAAAAAAAATTGTGTTTCCGTGTTATCAGGATTGGTTTTCAATTTGCGCCAAACTGACTTTTCTTCATCTGAAACCTATTTAAGTTCTCGCTTTGACAAATCTCCCCAAAATTCGTCTTGGTTTTCTCTGTCAGTCACCACAATCTTTTAAATATGCACACGAAACTCGACATGAAGCAAGGCCCACCCCTCCTCTCTCATAAACTTAAAACGACTAAACTTTAGGTGGTAGGTTTCCCAAGATACCGCCTTCAAAACCAGGGGAGAGAGAGAAAAAAAAAGCAACAAAATGAATGCAAGAGGTCAGGTTACATTGTCTGTGTCTAAAGTTATTAACATAGCTTTGTGTGTATTTGCAAAGTTTGTGTTTAAACCTAAAAAAAAGTCTCCACACTTTTATTCATTTAAAAGCAAAATCCAGCCAAGGAAAAATGAAGCTGGCTTTTAAGAATTTTTTTGAAGGTGTGAATGCATTTTTTTTATTTATAAATTTGGTGTTAAATTGTTAAGAATTGAGCTTTAAAAAGGAATGAAGAGCATTTTAAACTCTCTTAGTGTAGCAATAAAGCCATGTTTGTGTGCAGTAAGAATGTCTGAGTCGCCCTTTTGCGTGTGTTTGTGTGTGTGTGTGTGTGTGTGTAATCACGCAGTGATTGGCAGCAAAATATAAAAGCAGCTGTAGGAGCAGGGTTAATTAAAAGTTAGCCAAGTGTGTTTAGCGGGTGAGTAGGAGTACGGGGGTGCAAACTCGTAAACTCTAAAGGAATGCCACTTTAAACCACTCAAGCCTGCACACGTCCCCGAGGTCGTCTTCTTGTAGTGCGCAAAAGCAAGGACTTCAGAGATTCAGTTGCAGGTTTTAGAAATGTAGATGTTTGAACTCCCATCATCCATCATTATGCATACATCAGATCATGGTGTATGCACCTGGTGAAGGATAAATCTTTAACATGAGCTGTGAACAGGAAACTAATCATAAAATGATAATGAAGCAGAATTCCAAATGAGTTTCTGGTGTTTACTGATGATTATTATTGATGACTTTCTACACAATGACAAAAGTAAGAGCTAAACTTCAGAGCCATGTGCTGCTATAATCTACACCCACCAATATCAACCCTTAAACAACCTGAGAGTAAAACAATTATAGAAATAGAAAGAAAATGAGAAAGAGCTTGGAGGGTTGCTTCTTACCGCTACTGCAGTCGTTAATGCAGTAGGAGTGTGTCTGTTGAGCGTACTTTCTGAGCCAGTAATATGTGAACTATTATAATTCGAGCACATTCTGGAATGTATTTACATTAAAAAATATGAATTGAATTGCATTTGTAACCCGAGTTACTGCAGGCATTCCTCAGGGATCGAGTCTAGGTTTACTGCTGTTCTAAAACTAGGCTGTTAAAAGAACTGCTATCTTTTACAGCACTAGTACCAATACTGCTAACAAAAAAGTTGTTCCACGAATCTTTAGAGTATATCGATGGACGAGACGTTTCATGTTAACACAACAAAAGTTTTAAAAGTTTAGCATTTGTGTCCTACCGGTGAGGCACGATCAATCATAAACAGATTGCAAATTAGATTTCGGTGCGATGTTAAAGCCATCTGTAACCGTGAACATCGAGAGCAAATTGGTTGTACTTTCTCAAGGAGCAGGGATGGATGGCATGCTGGCACTGCTAACAAGAAAATCAATCATAGTGAGACTAGCCAATCATATGAGTCTGTGATCTTAAACAAGTGGAAGGAGTAGGGAGTGCTTTCCTTTGAATGTTAGCCTTTGCCCTGACTGGTTGGTGGAGGTCAATGATTATGTAAGGAGTCCTTTATTCTTTAAAACCTGCTAGATCCGGATGGGTGTAGAGTAAAAACGAAGACATCTGCAGTACTCTGGGGTCACTCGCTTAATCTATGCCTCCTTGATCGCTTCCTGAAGATCATGTTTCTTCACTGCTTCTGCTCCCTCTTCACAAAAGAACTATTTTCTGTTGGGTTTTGGTCTGGAGATGGCCCATGCCATGGCTCCAGAAGCTCACCACTATTGTCAAGTAGCCAGTTTTTTACTAGTTTTCCAGCAAGATAGGCTCGAAGTAATTAGTGATCATCTGTTTTATGGTACAGTGAGAGAACTATAATACATGGGTTATGTTGTCTGAATACTTTTGGCCAACACTGTATGTTCCTTAAAGATACACTAATTACAACTTTCTACATCCATAGAAAAACCTTATACTATGCTAAGCGTGTCATTCTCGACATAATAAAACTATTTATAAAGCAAGTAACGTTGCATCATGTGCTCAGTTGAAGCTAATTAATTTCTGTAAACTTGTCATCGATACACAACGATGTTAAGAATGTTGAATATTAAAAAAAAACATTCAAATTTTGGATAAAAAAGTCATATTGAGCTTAAAGGCGTTCCTTATGGATGAAGTCTAGGACCGCTGCTATATTAAAATTGGTTGGTTAGGAAAAACCTGATGATATTAGAGAAAAATGTATTTTGTAATGATAGTTATGATGGTAAAATGTTTAGAAAATGCTTGATTTTATCTGCAAAATTGCAACACATTAGTACGAATACAACGCGAGTAAAATAGCATTTCCGTGGCATCATATATGTTTAAAGAAGGATAAGATTTAATAAGCTCTGTTTACTCAGACAATATTTATTTAATCTAAAATCCTTCCAATTAAACATGCCAAATTAACTGTTTACCTAACTGCGGGGATAAGATGTGGGTTTACATCCTTTTTACAAGTGATTAACCAAGATTATAATTTATTTGACATCCAAATTGTTTCTACTCTGTGTGAATAATTTAATCTACCACAATTATAACAAAAGAATTTTTTTTTTTTTTTTTTTTTATTCAAATGTTAAGGTTGGATTGGGCTTCCCATTTTTGTGCTGATAAATAGCGCCTTCTGCATTATGATTGGTTACAAGCATTCGGTCTCATCTATGATCGTTTTTGTATATGTTAATGTTAAATATTTAAAATCTATTCAAATATTGGATAAACAAATATTAGGCTTAAAGGCGTTCCTCAGGGAGTCTAGGACTGATGTTTTAAAATTGTCTTGTTAAGAAGAACCTGATGGTATAAGGGAAAGACGCATTTTGTATTGATCATTATGGTGGAAGAGTTCCTACTTCAGGCAGAAACTCAGTGAATAATAGTCTGAAGTTTAGTCTGAATAGTCTGATTGTTTCGATTGGGCTATTATTAGAGAAATATTAGTGTATATATACAGTACAGGCACTTATAGAGCTTTGATAGAACTAGAGCGTTAGGATTTGTCACATCACGGCTTCCTGCATAGGAAGAATTGAGAAATCTCGATATGTGTGCTGCTTGTCACATCGCTGCTCTGTAAGACACGTACACAGGAAATAAACATTGACTCTTGGGTTTGTCACCCTAAAGACAGGGTTACGAATCAAACCATGATGCATTCAACCCAAGCAAGGAAAACACTGCTGCTGTGTCAGAGTGTGCCTGTTTAGCATTTATTTTCTACGGTGGCTCAGTTTGTTTGAGCTAAATTCCTGTTTCAGTTACAAAAATTTCATTTCAACTCATTGCTCACGACAATACGGATTATTGTGATCGTGTGGAGTAGTACACAGCGTGAAAAGATGGCAAAAACAATCCAGTCTTTATTTAACAGAGCCTCAGGCAGAATTTCTATTCAAGAACAAAACAGTTATTCCCTCAGGCTTGACTCCATGTGTGTGTATGTGGGAGAGATTAGTATCGATCAGGTGGGTTAAAGCGCACATGTGACTGATGATTGACAGATATTTCAAAGGATGCCGGGCGAGTTACAGATGCCAGGCGTTATCAGCCGGCGTTCCTGCGTGAACCGGATCTTCAGGTAAACACGATAAATAACAGACGAGCTCCAGTGCCATGTGCAGCTTCAGCACACACCACGATCGCAGCCTCCTGTGTGTTATATACAAACAGAAGCCTGTCATCAGCGTAACACTAAATAATACATGCCGCACATCGGCCACCTGGCACGTCCCAGACCTAATCCAATGACGGAGGCTGGGAATATTCATCAGATATGTTTATTTATTTATCTTAAACGCCCCATCGAGATGGAACAGTGGGTCTGTTTGTTCTCCGCTCTATTCTTTATGACAAGGTTAATGGAAAAAAAAAATCCACTTTGTCTCAAGGTCATAAAACCAATGCTGAATTTTTTTTTCCATTTAGCAATTTTTTCCATTCAGAGTATTCATAACAAAGGGAGTGTTGCAGTTGGTGTGGTTGGTGTACACGCTAGACTTCGAGTCCCAGAATGCTGTCCTGCCTACGAGCTAGACTACCTTTCCACCAATAGCAGTGCGGTGTTATGGGTAACGTAGGATAACCCTAGGCCCACAGATTTTCTTCCTAGTTTAGTCATTTCCAAGCCCCACCGTCATATTAGGGCGATCAAACATCAGCGACAGCCAGCAAACTAGGGATCCTCCGATGCATGTGAATGCCAACCACTCACCATTCTGGAGTGACGTAACACAATATTAAAAATCTTCTAAAACATTGGAATAAAAAAATCATATTGTGCTTAAAGGCATTCCTCAGGGATGGATTCTAGGACCACTGCTGTTTTAAAAATCGACTTATTACGAAGAACCTGATAGTATCAGATAAAATGTATTTTGTTTGTATTTTTGTCGCTCACTCACAATTACAGAGTGACGTAACACACTAGAAGAAAAGTACTATGCAATCCCTTAAATGATTGGCACGTGTCGCTACGGATAGTGGTGGCATCACCCGAGGATCAACCTTGCGATCTCATAAAGACAGCGACGAGCACCTTAACACTGCGCCAGAAGTTGAGGAGAAGAAAGGAGAAGGATGTTTCCAGAGGAATCTGGACATTTACAAGCACAAGGAGGGATAGTGGCGAGGTCAATTGGCTTAGCAAGACAATAACGAAGCTTAAATGATATCTTGATTATAATAAGGTACTCCATCTGGTTACGGTTTGATTAATCTGATATTCCTTATTCTCATTAAACACCTACCAGGTCAGCTGTGTTTGGGTCAAATGAAGTAAACAGGTCAAAAAATATCCAAGCCTAAAGAAGCAAGACTGTATATTTAGCCTCAGATGTATGAGCTGAAAGAAATAAGAGAGAGAGTGAAAGAGAGAGAGACACGTACACTATTACCTCTGCTTAAATATAGCCATTACATCAGCTGCGTTCATCTGTCTCAAAATTCTCTCTCTCTCTTTGATTGATTCGCCTACACAGGAGCAGGAAAGCGCGAGAGTGCGGCGTCCCCCGTGTCTAGTTCCCGTCTGGACATCGGAGACGTTATTTGCATTCGAGCGCTCTGTGAAAGCAGAAAGATCATACCTTTTAAACAAAACAGGGACCCTCGAAATGACAAGACGGGTGTAAAACACGGTGCCGTTATCAAAAAGCGGTGGAGATACACATAATAACAGCACTTCCTGAAGAGAGTCACTCCACACCGTACATTTTTATAGATTTACTTTATTATTAAAACATAGATTTTATCAGTTTATATTGAAGGTAGGTTCGATCTGTAAAACAAGCGAGTCCCAGTTTTCCACTTATGTTACAGCAGCTATAACCATTGGCTTCCTCAACAGTCTCTCTTTCTCTTGCTTAAGAAATATGTTTTGTTACATTGTGTTACTGCGAAACCTTAAAGCGTAAATTCCTCGGTCATGAAGACGTCCGAAAGCTACAGTCTGGGGATTTCTCCCGGATAAGTTGTTGTGTGAACTGGACATACAATCATTTACCAACACTACTTACACATTACAGAAACTTGGCTAGGAGTTATTGCCACATCCGCCGTACACTCCTGACCTCGCTTTGAGACATTTCCACATGTCTGGGCAAACATTAAAGGAGTTCCTGGGCGGTCAGCGTTTTTGGCGTGAAGCAGACAGTCTGATCATGACTTTGGTGTACTGAGTAAACTTTCTACTTTGATGCTCTCCAAGCACTAGTGAAACACTGGGATAAGTGTATTAGTGTCGCAGGGAATTATATAGAAACATAAAGGGAGTTTTTACTCTTAGAACTGTGTTTTGTTATTCTGCACAATCAAAAGTCCCAGTTTGACTTGAATATAAAGAGAGGTACTGTTTATAGAACACCTAATGACCAATCAGAATTTAGAATGTAACACTCTGTGGTCTCAGTACAGTACAAACAACACTAATGTAAAATTGGAAAATGTTGTTGTGTAGAACTGTTTATTTATCTGCGTCATGGTGTGAGGCAAAAGAGGAATCTTGCGCATCCCATCGTGAAATTCTTTTCTATCTCGAAAGACAATGATGTCATCGCTGCCCTCGTCCTCACCCTGCCTGTCTGCACTAGTGTAAACGACGCCTCCCATGTTTCAGAGCGTGAACTTTAGAGAGTCCATTAGCACAGATTAAACATAAATGATAAAGGAGATGGACAGACAGAAGCCTCGGAGAACAGTTCTATTTACGGTCAGTGAGCGCAGGAGGAGGAGGAGGAGGAGGATGAGGAAGCACAGCTGATCTGATTTTAATGCTTACTCGGCTGCCTGTTCACGATGTCGTAATGCAGTTTGATTTCCGTTTAGCTTCAGGAAAACATGAAAGTAGGGCAAAGAGGAACACTGAGATGTTTTGTTTCGTGGTCAGGTCACGTCACGTAATGCACGGGGAAAAAAAATGATTAATAGAGCAGCCGAGCTGAGACGTATTAGGTGGAACAAAAAAATTAAACCACTTAGTATTTTAGAAGGATGGGATTTCATGCTGGGAAATCTGTCTGCGCTGATGCCGTTGGTTTTCTCATGATGTACTGTAACGGGTCTCACTGACAACCAGGTGGAGTTTCTGTTATACTGAGACTCAGAGTTGTAAAGTTTACCTTAGGTCTTAACGTTAATAATTGGTTCGGAATAAACTGTTTGTGTATGTGCAAAATATTATGTTTTTCAAAAATAGACCACCGATAAGAAAAATCTAATTTATCTTTAAATTTGTTATTCTAATATTTTCCAGAATGAGTTAAAATTACAAATATAAACATACAAAATCCAATTTTAATAACTTTTTTTCTGGTGCACACATTCATTATAAGATAAACAGAAAAAATATTTTTATATAATATTAAAGTTAAGGTGCTAAAAAAGGTGCTAAAAGATAAAAAAAAATTTTAAGTAAACTCGGCAAATCATAGGAAGGCAATAAATAAAACCAACAAAAAACAAAAAAACTGTTAAAAATAATATGGAAAAAAGTGAAGTAATAAAAAGAAAAAAATTGAATGTGAGAAAATATTTTTTTTTAATAAAAACACAATATAAAAGGATGTCTAAAATTAAATAATTAAAAGAAAAAAAGGAAATTGAAAAAATCTGTGTATCTAATGAGAAATGTATATAAAAAGAAATAGTTAAACCTCAGATTGCGAGCATAATTTGTTCCAGACACGTGCTTGTATATCAAAGCAAATTTCCCCCATAAGAAATAATAGCAACTCAGGTGATTCTTTCCACAACCCAAAATATTCATATACAAGTAATTAATACAAAATTTGAAGTAAAAAAAAAAAATTAACCTGCACTTTCCTACCTTTGAAAAGAATCATGACTTATGTTAGACGAGAGAAGGAGCAGGAACAGAGAGGCTACTGTGTAGGACGACACACACAAACACAAAAAATGCTTTTAAAAAATGCTTAACCAGCACGCACACACGTGGTCACAATGTTATAATTCAATTTTATTTGTATAGCGCTTTTTACAATTGACATTGTCACAAAGCAGCTTTACACAATCAAAAGAATTATTTAAGTCTGTATGAAATGTGAATGTAAATGAATCAAAATGATAAGGCTGTCCCTGATGAGCAAGCTAAGGATGATGGCGACATTGGGAAGGTAAAACTCCCTGAGATGGTAATAGGAAGAAACCTTGAGAGGAACCAGACTCAACAGGGAACCCATCCTCATCTGGGTGAAAACAGATAGCAGGGGTCAATCTGCATTTAGTGCAGAGTGCAAGCAGGGACTCTGGCAGGACTAACTATGAACTACATTTGCAAGAGAGAGAAGAACCATTGGATCAGTTGTGATCACGTGACACTCGACAGACAAAGCGTACTACAGCACTCGCATATCAAGGCCTCGCTCATTAAAATTTACATTTTTAAAAACTTTTTAAAAAGGTAACATTCATTTAAAAAATTCGCTTGTCTTCCAAAAGTGAGAATTTGTTTCTGATTTGTTTAAGTGAAAAATATACTCCATTTCCGCATTTCCGGTTGTTGCTTGTCGAGTCCCGTGTCAATGTGAGTGAATGTTCTCGTCTTGTGCTGCAGTACATCAACGGTGGGAACTTGGAGCAGCTGCTGGACAGCAACAAGTACCTGAGCTGGACCTCACGGGTCAAACTGGCGTCAGACATCGCCATGGGTCTGGCCTACCTGCACTCCAAAGGCATCTTTCACCGAGACCTCACCTCTAAGGTAACGACGCTACACTCGCGCTTCACTGAGTTTTTAAAAAAACCGCTTGCTCGTGCTGCGTCCCACACAAGGCGACGCATCACACCACGAGGACTGCGGCGTCTGATCCGCCCTCTTCCGTATGTATCTCTTTATATTTTAACAGACCAAAAATAAGAAACAACTTTAGTTCGACATACTTTTTTGTTCTAAAGCTAAACATTAGACACCATCTTCATTCATATCTGGAATCTAAAAAAAAATTATCGGTTTCTCTTCTCTGTTTGTCCAGATATGATAAAAACCAAGCTGCAGAACCGCATACTTTTCCATACGAACCCGAAAATAGCGCCTGCCCTCAGATACACATGACCTCCTGACGTCTCACGTGCAAACCGTAACCGAGAAACCGAGATATTCTCCAGATCGTATCGGCGATAAGGAAAGACGTGGAATGTAAACACACGCAGCCTCTCAGTGGGCGCACTTAGTTTTGCTTTTAACTTTGCTACCTGAACATGAACAGGAAATTCCCAGCGCGCCAAGCCAAAGCCGTGTCAGGCTTACAAGATAAATAAATCATTCCGAAATTATCTCAAACGCATAAATCACTCTTGAATGATTATCGGAAACCGACGTGGTAGGGCGCTAAAACTTTTTTACAGCCTCCACGTTAAAATATGAAGCTGCAGAGGGGTGGCGAGAATGAATTTTTTTTATTTAGCAGTTCATGACTATACCTTGTGTGTGTGTGTGTGTGTGTGTGTGTGTGTGTGTTTGCAGAACTGCCTGATCAAGTCAGATGAAAACGGTTACACTGCGATTGTTGGAGATTTTGGACTCGCAGAAAAAATCCCCAGTCATGAGTAAGTCACCACACGAGTGTGTGTGTGTGTGTGTGTGTGGTAGTAAGTGCATCTGATCTGGCAGAACATAGCGTTCAGTAGTTCACTAATAGAAGAGCTAATAATACTAAAGCTAATAATACTGAAGAACTCTCTCTCTCTCTCTTTCTTTTCATCCACATTAACATGATCAAAAACTTCCCCTTTACCTCCAGGGGGTACTTCATAGAACGTGTTCGAACTTGTCTGAGAATGTTTACAATCTCTCCCTCTCTCTGTTGTACGCGCAGGGCTGACGGAGAGAAGCTGGCGGTGGTGGGTTCTCCGTTCTGGATGGCTCCGGAGGTTCTGCGAGACGAACCGTATAACGAAAAGGTGAACCCATGAGACCCGGAACGCACAAACAAGTCAAAGATGATCACAATAATAATAATATTAATAATAACAATAATAAAACAACCGCTCCTTTGTGTCCGTCTCCAGGCCGACGTCTTCTCCTACGGCATCATCTTGTGTGAGATCATCGCCAGGATACAGGCCGATCCCGACTTCCTGCCTCGCACCGAAGTCAGTTCGTCGCTCATCTCACTAAACCCTTGAAACTGAAACTGCATGTACAGTCTCGGTGTATATAAAAGAAATGATCGAGTGTCTCACTCACACAGCCTTATTTCGAAACTTTTTGAGAAATTCCTTTAAAAAAAATAAATAATTTAGATATGATCTAATCTACAAACTCCTTCTAGAAGAATTGATTACGGCTCATAATACAGGCTGAAATGTTTAACATTAGATGAATAACCTTTGTTTAAAATTAGTTTGTGTGTGTGTGTGTTGGCAGAACTTCGGTTTGGATTATCACGTGTTCCAGCACATGGTCGGAGACTGTCCTCCTGACTTCCTTCAGCTCGCCTTCAACTGCTGCAACGTGAGTATCCACTGCGTAAAGAGGTTTTATTTAATTTAGAACTGTAGACGTTTCATGTCTGTACGTCTCCA
Organism: Clarias gariepinus; assembly: GCF_024256425.1. NCBI lineage: Eukaryota > Metazoa > Chordata > Actinopteri > Siluriformes > Clariidae > Clarias > Clarias gariepinus. The sequence continues at coordinate 3,506,412 of NC_071124.1, read as the reverse complement.
AATCAATCCATTAATTGATTATACTCCTCCCGGACAAAAACAACATTAAAAAAAGTTGTAGGCTATAATATTTCACCTTGTTTACCTTTTGTTTTGATTTCTCCTGTGGCATCGTTTCCATAAGCTTATGCAACCTCACAACATTAACATATCTGTCCAGTCGTATTCGTTGCTCTCCGAGATCTTATACTGAGGATGAGAGTCGGACCACTGCGTTAAGCCTTGACATTGTTAAACCTGGACCTGAGCAACTAAAGCAACCCCAGATCATTATACTGCTTCCACTAGACGTAAAGGGTAAATCTGGACTCATCCGACCACAAAACCTTTTTCCATCGCTCCATAGTCCATTCTTTATGCTTCCCACCAGACTGGACCATTATTCTCCGATTAGCTGCAGTGATAGCCTTTTTTTAAGGCTACACAGCGGTTTAATCCCAATTTCCTTCAGCTCTCTTCACATTGTTCGTGAGGAAATGCTCTTACTTCACTGTTAAACATAGCCATAGATTCTACTGTTTGTTTGTTTTTTGTTTTAATGACAAAAAAATTGATTGCTTGATTGATTGTTTTTCACCAAGTGTTTGTGATGTCTCATTACGCTTATTCAGGATTCTGACCTCCTTGAAGATGGTCACCACTACCTTTCCATGTTTTACAGTTCTAAACTCAATTTTAGTAGTTTAAGCAATCTCCTTTAGTTGTTTTCTTTGCTTGACGCAGAACAATAATTTGACCCTTCTAAAGCAGAGGAACATTTCTCCCACAGGATACCTCTCCTAAAAAAGGTCGTTTAAAAAAATGAGAAGCTCCTCACTGCAGTGAGTCAGTTAGGGTTAAATAACTTGCTGCAGCCGAACCACATTAATCACTGCGGTAATTATGCAGTGGACGCCTCTTAACTGTTTGTTTCGTTAAATCCACAGTTTATAAAGTGCATTGGTTTGGACGCAGTGTTTGTGTTGTAACATGCATGAAGGAAAACCTCTGCTGCTCATGTGATTCCTGTCATTCCAAGATAGCGGAATTTCCCGTGTTCAGTATCAGGTGTTTTCGTTTTTATATTCGAGTGTGTTGTATAGTTTGAGCAATAATAAAATGGTCTGATTAGATCAGTCTTTTTTTTGGTCGATCCCGTTCAGTGAATTGACGGACGGGTTTTCGATTATTTCAATTATTTAGGTAAACATACTTGGTAGAACTTAAATAGTTAAAAATCTAACGATTACATACAAATTTACCTCAAGCTTTCGAAGGAAATACAAACCACTTTGTAAAGTACTTAAAATACTCACGTTTTGTAAGATTATAGCAACAACTTCTTCTTTTACTTCTTCTTTTTAGCTTATGGGTGGTTTGTGCAATACTGACGTGAAATTTAAGCCGCACAATTTACACAGCATTTCAGCGTTCATTAAAAACTTTCAAACCTTTTTTTCGAACACTTTAAAACCTGTACGAATCAAATTCAGTTGAGGCCGGAGTGCAGAAAACGCTTTATGTTTTATGTTCAGTGTTGGAAATGATGTAAAGGTCATGGACCAGACGCTTGGGCGCGCACACACCTGACATGTCATTGTGTATTGTTTTTATTGTTTTATTGTTCAATAATATAGCGATTGGTGGCATTTGGAGTAAGGGGAAAAGATTTAGGCTCCATGTTAAGCACTTTGCCTTCTCTCTCGTGTTTCAGATGGACCCAAAGCTCAGGCCTTCGTTCCCCGATATCGTCAAGAGGCTGGAGGACATCCAGCGGCGTCTGAAAGCTGAAGAAGCAGAGAGAGAGAGGATCCATATACAAGCAGAGATGGATAAAAAGAGCATCCCTAAAGGTGTGTAACAAACACACACACTTTACACCATTGCTGTATATTTAATAGTTAAAGTGAATCATTAGGATCCTCGAACCTAATCTTTATCAGGACATGGAAACTAGCGTCTTAATAAAGTAATAAACGTCCTCCCAGACGCAGACGGGCAGTGTGCAGAGTTCCTCCTACATCTGAATCAGGAAGCTGTAAAAGATAAAGCCAGGTCTTCCACCTGACGCTCCTCCACACCCACCCCACCACCGTTCGGGGCGATCCGCGGCCACTTTGCATCTTTTCTCAGAGCGAGCTGTCCTCTCTCCCCCGCCAGCTCCAGTTACACTCTCGTTTTTATAACCCTGTTCTCTAATTTCCTTTGGCAGCTAATCCAGGAAGTGCGCGAGCACCCGGCGCTCTCACTGGGCGTCCCATCAATCATTCAGCATCCCTTCAGTTCTGTTCTATTCCTGTAACGGGAACATTTAGCCACCTGAGCAGCGCTCGCATTTTGTTTTAGGTTTTTTTTTTGTTGTTGTTTTTTGTTTCTGGTCGTCTGCTAAACCTAAAGGCTTTTTTTTTTTCGAAAGTCGCAATGTGTGTAATGTTTGTAATTCCTTACATACCACAAATTCAGTCTAGAGCTACGTACATTCCACGGTGCTCGCTTACCTTCAGTTCTGGCCGGCGTCCATCATGGGGTTATTTTTTTTTCATGACGCCCCCTGGTGGTCAGTGATGCAGCAGTCCATTCAAATGTTATATGTGGAAAACTTTGTGGATTTCTATTTTTAATTCTTCTTATCTTATTTATAATGTGTTTATTTTTTATTAGTCATATTAATTAGATTGTAAATAATGTAGAAGTGGGTATGTTGTGCAATTGCCTTTAGTTTTTAGGACTGCACAATATGACACGAGTATTAAAAAGTCCAATATTCAGCATGTAAAAGGTGTGTTCTCGTCTCTTCGTCCCTGTTTAGGCGAGAAGTTCCAGGGTATAAAGAGACTGAACCCTCTTGGCCTTCAGGACGACAAGATCCCGCCCAAGTCGCCCCGCCCACGCCGCAACATCTGGCTTTCGCGCAGCCAGTCGGATATCTTTTCCCGCAAACCGGGGCGTAAGGTGAACGTCCAGGACCCTTACTACAACCCCGGGCCACGGGCCGTTGCCAAGGTCAACCCTTTTAGCGCCCGCGAGGACCTCAAGGGCGGCAAGATCAAATTCTTCGACATGCCCAGCAAGTCGGTGTTCTCGCTCATGTTCGATTTGCACTCGCCGCGAGGCAGCATGAGCTCGTACCAGCCTCAGACAAACTCCTGGCCTGAGTTGTGGCAGCTGCCAGGACGACAGTGCCGTTCCCTCCCCGTGTCTCCGCAGCAGGCGCTGTCCGAGGCTTTCTGCGGCGCGAGGAGCGAGGCCGGAGACATGCGGCCCAAAGCGATTAGCAGCTGGGCGAGGAGATACGCCGTGCCCGAGATCCCACCCTACAGACCTCGCGAGCCTTCCAGAGTGGAACCGGAGTCTGAGACCGAGGAAGCCATGGACTGCTCAAATAGCAGAGGCAGCTTCTTCGACATCGACTACGACGAGGACAAGGAGCGAAACGAGCTGCCTAACGGAAACGGGGAGGACATGGAGGCCGAAAGCGAGGAGAACACGTCCAGCTTGTTCTCCCTGACCAACAGGAACCCGCTTCCTCTGAGCGCATCAGCCGACCTGCAGGAACCGCGCTCCATCGTTCTCGCTCCATGCCGCGCGCCCGCATCACCCGACCTCGTGTCCCGGTGCGACATCTGAGAAAACGTCGTATTATTTAACACTCAGAGAATTATTATTATTATTATTTTGTCCTTGAAGACAACGCAGCCTGATGTTTTCAACCAGATGTCTTCGTGAGCTCACACACACACGGAGATCAAATGAATGTATTTTGTTTGTTTCTTTACGAGCACTATGATTATCTTAATCGGACAAAATTTTTGCGACTGCGAGAGAAAAACGATTGTTTCAGAAAATTAAAAAAAAGCTAGAGATTGTTCCTGGGTATTACAGCTATTCACTTGTAATTTTGCACTGTAATTAGCACACCTGATCGCTGGAAGAGACAGAAACATTCCGTACGCGCAGTTTCACCCTGTCCTGAGCGAGTGTTTTTCTTGCTGAGAGATTAAAAAAGAAAAAAACTAAACACGTCCGTGTCTGTAACTACTTAAAACGTCGTTAAATTGCACTTGAATCGAAGAACTTGTTGGGTTTAATCTTTTTAATCGTTTTTTTTTTTTTGTTGTTGGATTTGTCACTACATTTCTATGCAATAAATCTAACCGAAGCAAACTAGTTTTATAGTAATATAGAGAGAGAGATGCTCTATTTTGATATTTATAAAGAAGAAAAGAAGAAAAAAATGAAAAGAATTTTACTTTCTATGTCTTACTTTCCCTGCTGGTCAACTGTGTGTGAAAATGTCGTGTTAATACAGTTCGATGAGCACAAGATGTGTGTAAATAGACGTCAGGTGTTTAGACGTCATTAGTCCTGGCTGTTTGTTGTTGTTTTTTTTCCCCTCATCGCGCAGGTTTGTATTCGATGTCGAGATGTATAATTTCTACCAAAGACAGATCAGGACCTTCCTTTGTTTCCGTTCATAAGGTTTCATTTTTTTTTTTTATGTTTAAGTGCATGTATGTATATTCAGTTGTTTAAAAAAAAAAGATAATAAATGATTTGCTTTCGTGTTGTTTAATCTTGAGGGAGTAATTCTGCCTGGAACGTGTTTGTTAGTGTAATTCTAAGATTTGTAATTGTCTGCTTGGCCACACCCCTTCGATAAGTCCAGGAAAGGGGGCGGTGCTACAATGAAATCTATATTCTAGGAAAGAGGTTCATTTGTTTACACAATGAAGTTACAGTTTCTGGTTTTTCTTTAAGTTAACCGGAATTCTGAAATATTTTAGGTGTTCCGATTTTGTTTAAAGTCATAAAAACATGCAAGTAGGTCGACTGGTGATGCTAAAATGCTCCAAGATGTAAATGTATGTGTTTGTGCACGGTGACCTGCATGGAACCATCTCCAGTGTGTATTCCTGCCTCTTATCCCTCCACAACCCTGAGCAGATGATGTGTGAATTTTTTTGTCTTGCATGAAACTTAAGACTTTAAGTCCTTCGTGTTTTACATAAATCAAAGTTCTTTATTGTGCCACTAGAGGGCACTATATAAAAAATTTGTTAAATCACATTTATTACAAAAAAAAATGTTTCATGCATTCTCGTTTCCTTTGGGAAACTCCGATTTAGTGTGTTATAGAGTGCCCTCTAGTGGAACAATAAAGAATTCTGATTTCATGTAAAACATTGCGCAATTTATTCTTTACCGTTTTATGTAATATTATAAAATTGTAATTCTTGATTATGCCACTGAAGGGCACTCTAGAAAAGTATTAAATCACAGTTTCCCAAAGCAAACAAGAACGCACAAAGAAAATTTGTTTTTTGTGATAACCGTTTTTTTAATCACAAGAAAGAATTTCCTTCATGAACTGTGATAACATTTTTTTTTCTAGAGAATCAAAAATTTAAATTTTAGAATATTATATAAAACAAAGAATAATTCTCTCATGTTTTACATAAAATCAAAATTCTTTATTATGCCACTAGAGGGCACTATGAAAAATAATCACATTTCCCACAAAAATCAAAATTTCCATTACACGATCTCTTCCGCTTTGGGAAACTGTCCTTTCCAGACCTGCTCCATTTTGGTCACATGAGCCTTCGTGGACTTCGAGAAGCTGCTCTTGGCGATGTGAAGCGGCACGCTCTTGCCGCTCAGATACAGCTTATTGGCGCACTCGGGAATCCAGGAGTCCGATCCGTCTGCGTTGAGGCTCGCGAAGGCGAAAATGTATCCGGTCATAAAGGCGTCGAAACCGGCTCTGTGCGTTCCTGCTTCCACCTTCCGGTTTTTGCCGTCAGACGTGGGATCGGGCCTCTGAGGAGCGTCGCTCCCCTCTTTCACAGGATCTGCAGCCGGAGTTTCGGCGCTCGGCAGTTCTCCGTCCTGTGCGCAGTGTTTACCGTCAACATTTTTGTCTTCTTCTTCAGGGTCCTCGTTCATGTCCTCGGTGTGAGGCTTCTTATCCTGCGGCATCTCGTCGTCCTCCTCGTCTTCCTCCTCCCCCTCCTCCTTTGCAGCCTTTTTCTTCTTTCTCTTGCGCTTCCTTTTCTTCCGCTTGTCCTCTTTGCTCTTCTCATCTTGCCGGATGATGAGGTCTGTGTCATGTGACATGGGGCAGCGAGAGCCGTTGGGGCACCATCCGTAAGCCTGCAGCGACAAACACCACCACGAGTTTACCTGAGTTCATCGTTCTGTATATTATATAAATTTATTCTTATATGACTCATGAACATGAATCTTAATTCATAGGCTTCAGTTATATGTATAATCGTTGTCATAGAAACAAAACGGCAGGCGACACTTATGTTTGTCTTTTTTAGGAAAAAAAAATACATATTTAAGCTTTAAAGCTACCGAAAACAGAGGCCAGAGCGACATCTAGTGGCAGCTAAAATTACAGCAGCTGAAATCAGCTATATGACAAGAGTTTATTTTATATAACAGGAATTCTGATTGGTCAGAAGGTGTTGATTCATTTTCTATAACAGCAGCTCTGACTAAAGCGCACTTGCAACACAATTATATTCTAAAGTACTGACAAGAAAAATGATGGAGATTTTCTGTAAGAAGATGTTGGTTTAGTAATTATGGAAGGAATCTCCGGTTTCAGTGTTGCTAATGTGGGCTGAGTGGGCGAGAGGGGGGTTATTATAAAGTGGGGGGTATTATAGGGTGAGAGGGGGTTATTATAAGGTGAGGGGGGTATTATAAGGTGAGGGGTTATTATAACGTGAGAAGGGTTATTATAAGGTAGTGGGGTTATTATAAGATGAGAGGGGGGTTATTATAACGTGAGGGGGTTATTATAAGGTGAGGGGTTATTACAACGTGAGAAGGGTTATTATAAGGTAGTGGGGTTATTATAAGATGAGAGGGGGGTTATTATAACGTGAGGGGGTTATTATAAGGTGAGGGGTTATTACAACGTGAGAGGGGTTATTATAAAGTGGGGGGGTATTATAGGGTGAGAGGGGGTTATTACAAGGTGAGGGGGGTATTATAAGGTGAGGGGGGTATTATAAGGTGGGGGGGTATTATAAGGTGAGGGGTTATTATAACGTGAGAAGGGTTATTATAAGGTAGTGGGGTTATTATAAGATGAGAGGGGGGTTATTATAACGTGAGGGGGTTATTATAAGGTGAGGGGTTATTATAAGGTAGGGGGGTTATTATAAGGTGAGAGGGGTTATTATAAGATGAGGGGGGGTTATTATAAAATGAGAGGGGGGTTATTATAACGTAAGGGGGGGGTATTATTATAAGGTAGGGGGGTTATTATAACGTGAGGGGGGTTATTATAAGATGAGGGGGGGTTATTATAAAATGAGAGGGGGGTTATTATAACGTAAGGGGGGGTATTATTATAAGGTAGGGGGGTTATTATAACGTGAGGGGGGTTATTATAAGATGAGGGGGGGTTATTATAAAATGAGAGGGGGGTTATTATAACGTAAGGGGGGGTATTATTATAAGGTAGGGGGGTTATTATAACGTGAGGGGGGTTATTATAAGATGAGGGGGGTTATTATAAAATGAGAGGGGGGTTATTATAACGTAAGGGGGGGTATTATTATAAGGTAGGGGGGTTATTATAACGTGAGAGGGGTTATTATAAGATGAGGGGGGGTTATTATAAAATGAGAGGGGGGTTATTATAACGTAAGGGGGGGTATTATTATAAGGTAGGGGGGTTATTATAACGTGAGGGGGGTTATTATAAGGTAGGGGGGTTATTATAAGGTGAGGGGTTATTATAAGATGAGGGGGGTTATTATAAAGTGGGGGGGTATTATAGGGTGAGAGGGGGTTGTTATAAGGTGGGGGGGTATTATAAGGTGAGGGGTTATTATAACGTGAGAGGGGTTATTATAATGTGAGGGGGGTTATTATAAGGTGAGGGGGGTTATTATAAGGTGAGGGGGTATTATAAGATGAGGGGGGGTTATTATAAGATGAGGGGGGGTTATTATAAGGTGAGGGGGGTTATTATAAGGTAGGAGGGGTATTATAACGTGAGGGGGTTATTATAACGTGAGAGGGGGGTTATTATAACGTGAGGGGGGTTATTATAACGTGAGGGGGGTTATTATAAGGTGAGAGGGGGTTATTATAAGGTGAGAGGGGGTTATTATAACGTGATGGGGGTTATTATAACGTGAGGGGGGTTATTATAACGTGAGGGGGGTTATTATAACGTGCGGGGGGTATTATAATGTGAGGGGGGTATTATAATGTGAGGGGGGTTATTATAAGGTGAGGGGGGGTTATTATAAGGTGAGGGGGGGTTATTATAAGGTGGGGGGGGTTATTATAAGTTAAGGGGGTTATTATAAGGTAAGGGGGTTATTATGAGGTGAGGGGGGGTTATTATAAGGTGAGAGGGAAATTTATTATAAGGTGAGGGGGGTTATTATAAGGTAGGGGGGTATTATAACGTGAGGGGGGTTATTATAAGGTGAGGGGTTGGGTTATTATAATAGGGTGCGGGGGGTATTATAAGGTAGGGGGGGTATTATAACGTGAGGGGGTTATTATAAGGTGAGGGGGTTATTATAAGGTGGGGGGGGTTATTATAAGGTGGGGGGGTTATTATAAGGTGGGGGGGGGTTATTATAAGGTGAGAGGGGGTTATTATAAGGTGAGAGGGGGATATAATAGCAAGCAGAGGAGCTGGGGTTTCACTAATCAGACGAATCTGAGGGCTCTGAGAGGAACTCACCGAGAACTGGACGCAGACGTTCAGCGGCCCGTCCTGGGCGTGGCTGTCCCCGCAGGGTCTGTAGTCCACATAGCTCTGCACACGCCCGGTGTAATTACAGAACTCCAGAAACAGGTGAGGTCCGGCCTGAGCGGTGTCGATGGATCTGCTGTTGTCCAGCTTGCTAAAATCACACACACACACACACACACACACACACACAGGGCTCAGAATTTGCCTCCATGCCTCCGAACTTAAACACGAGCTCCACTTTGAAATAGGCTCTTAGATTTCTTTATATACAAAGGGTGAGTCAAAAATTATCCACACTCTGGCTGTAGAATTGATTTTAAATGTAAACTTTTATAAAGTTTTCAACTTGTTTTCCAATACACTTTGTCTATCTGTCTGTCGACAAGCTTTCGTATTCCCTCGTGTTTTATTCTGAGCCGAGAGACACGAATGCAACGCTGTCTTCAGTTCTTCATCAGAAGTGACTCTTCATCCTCGTAGTTCTGCTTTCAGGCGTCAGGTTTTACTCGCCCGGCAGTTAGAAATGAACTGATGTAACACGTTCACACCTGCACAGCCATGACTGGAGAGACGGATATATAACCAATTAAATATAACCTAAGTGCGGATCATTTCTGACTCACCCTTGTTTGTTCTTCCTTTAATTCAGAGGTCATATAATATCTAAAGAAACAGTGAAGCAGATTTCGATGACTCGTCCTGTACTCATGCAAACGTTCAATAAAAACGCTCGCTAGAACTCACAAGCCCCGCCCACTCCGGCCCCGCCCCCAAGCGCTCACGCCTCTTTCACCCCTGCTGCGTCTGAAGCTATTTAAATAAAATGAATTGCTACTTTTAAGTAACAATTGTGTTAACATGTAACCTTTTTAAATAAGATTGTTTAAGTAGATAATTACCATTTGGTTTTTTATTCCCACTTACTGATCATTCATTTGTAATTTTTATCATATTTAATGACCTATTTCAGTAATCATCGACAGCGAACTCTTGTTATTTCTTCTCGATGTGTGTGTGTGTATGTGTGTGTGTGTGTGTGTGTGTGTGAGCGTACCACTTCTTGTAGGCGTACTCCAGGTAGGACGCGGTGAGGCGGAGCTGGTACTCGGAGGCGTACTTGGTGTCGTAGACGCCGGCGGGGAACATCTGCGAGAGGTCGGCGGTGAAGCTCGCGAGTCTCTCAGGCAGCTGAGCGTAGAAGCTCTGGTACAGAAACACCAGGTCGATCAGGCCGTTATGGAGAACCAGCGGCTTGTTGGCTCTCAGGAGCTCCACGAACAGCGTACGCATCGTCACACCCTGGGGTTCTCCGCCCTGACACACACACACACACACAGTCAGTTTGTTTAGACAACAAAATGTACTTCACTACTGTACGTTTATATTCATCACATCACACACGGCACACTGAGTTTGATCTGACGTTAAACTCACTAACTCACCTATTCATCTATCCATCTCTCACTCTGTCACGATTCTTTTCATTTCTCTTTTTCTTACACTGTCTCATTTCTCACTCTGTCTCATTTCTCTCATCTTGCTCAATCTTTTTCCTCTCTCTATCTCTCCTTCTCCCTAACTCTCACTAATTGTCTCTCTATTACTCCATTTATGTTTTTCTCTTTCTTCCATCTTTGTCTTGTTCCCTTCTTACTTCTCTCACTATTTCTCTCTTTTTCTCTCTCTTTTTTTTTTTGTCTTTCATTTCTCTCTTATTTTTTTCTCTTGTTCACTTTCAGTCTCATCTCACTGTCTCTCCTTTTTCTCATCTTTCTCAATCTCTCCTTCTGTTTCTCTCTCTCTCCGTCTCTTGCTAAGTGTCTTTCTGTTTCTCCATCTATATTTTTCTCTCTTCTTTTCTCTCACTCTGTCCATCTTTGTCGTGTTTTCTTCTTACCTCACTCACTCTTTTTACTGTTTTTGTCTCTGTATCTCTCTCTCATCTCTTTCTCTCGTTCGGTTTCTCTCTCATTGCCAATTTCTCTCTCTTTTTTCTCAATATCTACTATCTCCCTCATACACCTCTCACTGTCTCTTCCTCTTTTTGTCTCTCTCACCCATCTTTAAGTCTTTGTTTCTCTTTCTCTCATTTCCATTTTCTTTCTATCCCTCCATCTCTCTCACTAAGTGTGTCCCCGTTTCTCCATCTATGTTTTTCTCTCTCACTTTCTCTCATTCTGTCCATCTTTATCTTTTCTTCTTACCTCTCTCACGCTCTCTTTTTTTACTGTCTCCTCTCTCTTTCTCTCTATAAGTAATAAGATCAAATAAACAAATAAACGCATAAAACATTTTGTCGTTCAACAAATAAGAATCTTATCCTGACAAATTACAGGAACAACACATACAGTAAGGGGAGAGTCCTGATACACACACACACACACACACACACACACACACCTTGTCGTTGCCCTTGTCGTAGGGAACTCCCTGAGCGTACTGCTTGTTGAAGTCGAACCCGTGCTGCACCAGGAACTGCACAGACTGCGGTTCGATGACGTACTCCTCGGCACACAGCAGCGTCAGGTTGTACACCTGAGTCAGGTACGTGCTGTCCGTCTGCACAAAAACATCACCACCAACACACACACACACGGTTACACATCACACCGGCGTCACAAGCAATAAATAAACAGAGAGACTCACACTACACTCACTTTGCCATCGAGTTTCCTGTAACAGGCCAGACCCAGAGACAGGATGGAGCGCGTGCGCGCGGCGTGGCATATCGCTTTATAACGATCCTCGATCGACCTACAAGAGCGGCGGAAAAAAGGGCCGTCTAAAATCACATCACGTACACAAACTGTACACAGTGTGAGACGAAGCCAGACGCAGCCAGACGCTCAGACGACTGCGAGTGACTTAAAAAAGAAGAAGAAGAAAGATTCCTCTACGACTGAGAGTACAGTGAGATTTAAATGTAATTTTATTTAAGAATAATAAATTATAAAAATTCTGGCTGAAAAATTTACAATACATGCAGAAGTTACCAAAATAACATAGAATTAACATTACGCAGGATTTACAGACTGTACAGTAAGAAATTACACATGATCTTTAACACAATATTTGGATTTATTTCATCTATTACTTTCACATTTCTTCTCAAACAGATTCTTATAAAGACGGGGCAAATATAATCGGGGCGGCTCGGTGGCTTAGTGGTTGGCACAGTCACCTCGCACCTCCAGGGCCGAGGGTTCGATTCCCATCTCGTGGTCTGTGTGCATGGAGTTTGCACGTGCTTGCTGGGTTTCCTCAGGGAACTGTGGTTTCCTCCAACAGTCCAAAAACATTCAGGTTAGAATAAATGCTTTTTAGTTCCAAATTGCTAATAGTGTGTGAATGACGATCGGGCGACAAGCTGACAACCCGACTCCGTAAGTAACCGCCAGAGAAACGTGGGCGGCCCACCACTGAAGGTGGTGTAGGTGTTCTGTCTCAGCTCTAAATCAGACCAGAATCTCTTTTTTTTTTTTTTTTTTTATAAATTTAGTCCTGTCCAATTCTTTTTTCCCCGATTTTCTCCCCAATCTAGTCGTGGCCAGTTCCTCCCTGTCACTAGGGGGCTCCCACACACATTAAGGCTACTACAACCACTCAGTCGGGAGGACGAAAGCTATCCCGTGTTTCCTCCGAACCACGTGACGCGAGCCGACCGCATCTTTTCGAACTGCTCGCTCACGCACCGTTAGGGGCGGAGTAACACACTCGGAGGAAAGCGCTAGCCGCTCCTTCCGTGTGCGCGAGCTCACAGACGCCCCTGATTGGCTGTAGCGCCGTGACTAATGTGGGAGCACAAGTACCTCTCATCACTCCCCCCTGAGAGAGCTCGGCCAATCAGCTCTCTCTGTGCCTCCGGCTGTGAGAGGAAAACAGCATCACCCGGGGTTCGAACCAGCGCTCCCTGGATGATAGGGCGAGCGCTTTACCACTGCGCCACTCGGAGCCCAATCAGACCAGAATCTCTGGGGGGGGGGCTTAAGCTACCAGTTACTCCAAGCTACCAGTAGCCTAAAAGAATTTATTTATTCGGTTGTTTTAAAGGACAGGGAAGATGAAAAGAGAAAGATCTGTAGGTAGCGGTGATGCAACTTACGGAACTTTAACTGCAGAGTGTTACTAAAACAGAAATGTGTCGAGTAGAAAGTGTGTGTGGAAGTGCCGGTCAAGTCAAAACGAGATAAAGTCAGAGAAGGATGCATTAGATATTTTAAAAAGGCGGGACTGGAAGATGAGGGACTGTGAGGTCTACAGGTGGTGGTAATGTGACCTACTGGACTCCAACCGCCGTTAAACAACAAAGAAGAAAAACAAAGAGTTTCGTCAAATTTTCTGCATGGAAATGTTACCAAGAATCTTTTCGTGCATGAATCTCAGACAAGCGGCGATTTTTTTTTAGGTTTAGTGACGATGTGGATTTTTACTGATTGCCGCTTTAATACTCACTCTGCTAGAAGAGCTTTCCTCGCCCCGAGCCCGCTGAGCTCCTGAGACACAACCAGGACAAAATCAGAGGTTAGGGAAATGAGTAATGAGATAAAAGTGTGTGTGTGTGTGTGTGTGTGTGTGTGGGTCTCACCGTGTCCAGGGCGATAAAGGAGGAGGTTTTAAAGGCGAGCACTAGAGCAGGCCATAACTCTTTAAAGTTATTACTCTGAACATCTATAACAGGAACCACCAGTGAAGAGCTCATCACTAACTGCTCTCCAGGTCACAATAAAAAATAAAAGAAATAATGAATAATACAGTACAGACACTATAGTGTGCTTGGTTTATTTAGTTTTAGGACTAACATGAAATCTCTGATTCATTTCATTAAATGTGCCTGGACTATTTACTAAGCGTGTTTGTTGTGTCCACATTTCCCTCCATGTGAGTCCCCAGTGTTGATAAGGTTAGTTTCCAAATCCAAGACCACACTTTAACTGCAAAGTGCCCTACTTAGGACGTCAAAACACGTTCTTAATACGCTCGTATCTAGGGGATTTTGACGCCATTTGAGACACGGCCTTGGGTCCTACAGAAAACAGGCGACATTATACAATCTTAATTTTTTTATCCACAAAAAACATGTATTCATGAATATGAATACTAAAGTAAGAATTAAACGTTAACGAAACTAAATCTAAACTGTGTCACACATTATATACGATTATATTTTCCACTTTAAAAAAATATATATATAAAAAACATATGAAGTATTTACCTCAGGCAGCAGCATGGACAGCTATTAATACGACGTCATCAACAAGCGCCGGTGGAAGAAGCTGTTTGGAAGAATGGCGGCCATTTTAGTTGACTCAAAAGTAACAGGCATGCCGAATAAGTAATATCCTACATGTAGTTTGTTATTTAAAATTATATTTACCTTAATAAGTTGTTTTTTAATTGAGAATGCCGTCGTGTTCAGTGATCGGGTGTTTACAGAGAAACGTAAGCGACGGAATCACGCTTCATAGGTGAGTTATAAATAAATAAATACAAGCCCGGGCTTATAATAAACACTAATAACAACAACAACAACGACAATAATAATAATAATAATAATAAACAGCTCTATCTTGCAGGACAGCGCCGGTAATAATTGACAGCATGAGTTATGCATTACTTTTGTACTCTGATGCAAAGTAATAAAAATAAAAAATAAATGTATATTATACATTTATTAAAAATAAATAAATTAAAATACTTAATTAAAAATATTATAATTGAGTTTAATTGTTTTTAAACCTATTTATTTATTTGGCAAATTATTATTATTATTATTTTTTTTTTTACTTTTTAAATTTTGCTTTATAATTTTTTCTTACTTTTTTTTTCTTTAAAAATAATTTAATTGGAAATTAAATTAAATTCTTATATTTTTAGAAAGATCTTTTTTTAATGTAATCTCAAAGCTAGAACGTATCATTTAAAGTGACAACTTAATATTAACGAATAATGATTAATTACATTAGTTAAAAAAATAATAAAACACTAATAAGAATAACTTAAATAAGAATACATAAAGCCTAGCATGTTATGCTATCATATGGTTTATATACTCTTTAAATTTGAGTTGGATATTAATTAATAATTAACATTTTTATGTCTGTATACACAGCAGAACCAATATACATTTAATTGTCCCCGAGTTCTTAAAGCAAAAATCTCTACTGAGATAAGAATTTTCACATAAGAAATAACGGATAGTCCATTCCAACTACAGAAAAATCTTACTAATATTACAAAAAAAAGGGTGAAAAATCATGTAGATTTTAAAGGTTTGCAGAAGGCAACGTTGGTATCTGAGATTGACCTTTTTTGAAACAGCTATTGAAATATGTATGTATGTATGTACGTATGTATGTATGTATGTATGTATGTATGTATATTGTATGTAAATCGAATGAATATATTGAAACTGAAGATGACAACAATATTTTTTCCTATAGTCCTGCAGGGAATTTTCACAACGGTGCCATAATGTAACTGAAGTGTCTAAGGGCGTTTTCTCACTGGGATCGATTGTTCCGTTCCGTTTTTTGAAAATAAATGTATACTGTAAAATCCATGATGTGTGGGTGATTTGAAACAGAGACAAAATACTGGTTAGAGTGCAAAATGTTTTATTAAATATAATTCAAGCAAGTGTTGTAACTTAAAAGTAGCTGTCCAGTGTATTGTTATATTTACTTGTACTTGGATAGCAAGAGGTTGTGTGTTAATGAAATTAAGTCCAGTTAGTCCACATATTCATCAACATCCTATTCGATCTCTGGATGTTCCTTCCCCAGTATCTGTAGTCAGCGATCCTCCATCAAAATGTAAGATTTCATCCAGGCATTATGAGTCTCCTGCACGTCAGGTTTTTCCTCTTTCTTCTGTTGTTAGCTGGTCTTGTGCTACTGTCAGAGGTCTCAGTCTGTGTTTCCTCCAGTGTCTGTCTGCAAGAAAGGATAAAAGCAAGAAATTAGCTGAAGGTTGCAACCATAACAGCTTGTACAAATTTAATTCTTCCAACATCCAAATTTTGTCACAGTAATCACAGATCAATCACAGATAACCTAAAATTGTGTGTGGAGCTTATGTGGATCATCAGCATCTCAATATTCATAAGTCTCACTGAGATGTGTTGGAGTAGATACTTAAAGGTTATACATAAAATAATAAGTAAAGAGTAAAGTACCTGTAACTCTAATAGCTACATAGGTTGATTACATTCTACTGTTTTGGACAGGGAAATGATCTGGGGCCTTACAGTAAGCAGACATGAGGGGCAAGTTAACCTTGTTGTGAGTTAATGTGAAAGCACAAGATCCACAGACAACTCCCAGGAGATGCTGTGATAATACGGGACTCTCTTTACCAGTGTTAATAACGTTAGTATTTAACTTCCTCACGCTCGCTCGCAGGCTCTCTGCTGGACCAGGATTCACGCTGTCCGGTTCGGATGATGAAGGTAGATGGTGTCGTGAGACAGAGGGGTTCCGACTCAATCACACTGAATGGTTTTCATCCTAATTTTTTAAAAATATTTTCCTCACTTTAGTATCGCACGCGCACTGTTTGCAGCTCAAGCCAAAGTTTGTTCAACTCTGCACGGCGTAGCGTGCAGTACTGCTGTACGCGCGCGTTTAAATACTTACGGATACCTCCGTAAATATCTAAGTTGCGTGTAGTGTCTGATTGTCTTTGGGTGTTTTCGTCTGTGTAAATTTTGAGCAAACACTGAACTTTACAGAGATTTTTTTTTAGCAGCCACGTTTTTTTGTGTACGGAGTCAAACAGTAACTACGTCACTTCCTCCTTTAAGCACAAGCGCATACTTATGTCCCGCCTTCCGCCTCTGCATCCGGTCCAGGGATTCGTTTCCGAGTTTGGAACGATTGCATGCTCACTGACAAAAATCGACTGATCCCGCGGCCAACTGTGCTCGGAAACGGGTCCCGGACCCCAGTGAGAAAACGCCCTTAATCACAAAGACTGCATTACTCTGCAGTGTTATGTTGCGTTATTGGATGCTACGTAATTACTTGATTAGTTCACGTATGAACGGATGTCCTTGTTTCGTGTGCAGATTCCCACATGACCCGGTTCAGAGGCAGCGCTGGGTAGATGCTCTGAGGAGAGAGAATTTTGTCCCGGGGAGGTCAGCCGTCGTGTGCTCGAGACACTTCGCTGAAGAGGACATCGATCGGACGAGTCTAGTTTGTGTTCGGATTCGTGCAAATGCGGTCCCGACGGTTTTTCCGGATTGTCCATCACGTTCACGTAAAAGAGGGAGGAAAGTCAGAGAGAGGAAGTCCGGGAGATTATCTTCAGATGTTACTTCGGAACAATTCAAGGATGTAGATCATGGGGAATCTGCAGTTTTGTCTGCTTCTTCATCAGCAGAGACTTCATCCTCTTCCACGCCATCAATGACTTCTCCCATCACGACATCGACTTCCTCACCTTCCACAACTGTGACTTCCTCTACCTCCACTCCATCAACAACCTCCTCCGCTTTCACACCACTGACGACGTTTCACACCGTGCTATCAACTTCCTCCACTTCTTTGCCATTGCCTTTATTCACTTCCAAGACATTGACCTCCTCCACTTCTACGGAATCAATAACTTTTCCTACCATGCCATCAACTTCCTCCACTCCTTCGTCACTGCCAGCGTCAACATCCAAACCATCTGCGCCTTTCCTCACTATGCCATTGGCTTCCTTCAATTACACCGCATCAAGCTTCTCTTCCACTCCATTGACGACTTCCTCCACTTCCGCGGGATCAATTTCTGCATCGCCGAATCCAGAAGCGTCATCCGGTGCGGCGAAGCCCGCCCACACGTCCCTAAACCTTCACCTCGAGCTTAAGCTTGGCCGTTCACAGCAACAGCTGGAGTCGTCGAGGAAGCAAATAAAAATTCTGCTGCAAAATAAGCGAAGACTGAACAGACGTAACGCTCGTCTGAAATCGATGATTACTGATCTGAAAAAGCAAAATTCGATGCGCTCCGAAAGCTTGCAGGTGTTTGAAAAATCTCCGACCGGTGTGGCAGACCTTTTGAAAAGACACACCGCTAAACAGTTAAACGAAGTTCTACCGTGTTCATATTCTGCAGAACTGAAGAGATTCGCTCAGACGTTACATTACTGTTCTCCGCGTGCCTACAGATACGTTCGAAAGATGTTTAATACCTGCCTGCCTCACCCACGGACTATTGAGAGGTGGCACAGCGACACTGACGGATCATCCAGCACGCTTCAGGATTCACAGGTGAGTCTTTATGTTCATGGAAATAGTTGGTGTGTGTGTGTGTGTGTGTGTGTGTGTGTGTGTGTGTAGTTTTATATATAGTCAGAACTCTTCACAGTAATTAAATTATGAATAATGCTTCCACAGAACACAATGTCTGCTCATGAATTTGATTTGACATGTAAGATCATATATAATATTTTATATAAAATTATAGTATAATTTACTTAGCAATAACAACAGTAAATATAGTTGTAAAGCAATAATGATCGGGCCCAAGCACCTGTTCCATCGCCATTCAGGTGACCTGAAAAGACAGTCAGCAAATGCAGGGGAAATGTTTCATAATGTGACGTAGCAGTAGCTCCTACGGTGAGCGTCACAGGAATTCCTCATCGAATGTACCAGTAGGTCACCAGATTTTATATAACTAAGGAAGTAGACACTTTTCGCCATAAGTTTAAGGCCGTTTGAGATATCGAAAATCCCCTTGCAATTTTGCATCCTCAATGTCTTGTGATCATATCGACCCAGTTTGGTGGTGATCGTGTACGTCCTCTATGAGTAGTACATCGAAAACCATTGGGTGCGTTTTGCAAAAAGTAATAATAATAATAATAATAATAATAATCATAATACTGTACTACGACCATAAATAATGTTCTGTTTTTCCACTTTACTCGATGTAAATTTTATATGTTATATTTAGGACGACATTCCTGTTAAAATAATAACTTACTATTTTTTTTATTATTAATTTAAAAGCATCTTTTGTTTTGAGTTAACTAAAATGTCCGCCATGCTCCGCCCCCTGACTTCAGGCAGAAATGACGTCATGTCTTCCTCCTGTTATTATAACTCCGTGTAGAAGAACGCGGGCGCCATTTTGGCTCAAAGAAAGTCCGGGTTGCACTTCATTTCCAAGGTCTAATCTGTATGATATTTGTATATAATCTGAAAAAAAGAGCTTGCCATCCGATTTATTATCGTCAACAGCATTTTATTTGTTCTTTTATTTTAACGATGTTTTTTTTCAAATATCATTTAGCGACGTGTCATAGTGTTATTAGCTAATGGTTGCTAACCGTTGTTTTCTTAGCCGTATTCCGGAAACCTGATACGATTGGCTAAAACTTCAATCGCGCAAAACAGTCCTCCAATCACACAGAGGAACAGAGTACTACCAACCAATCGTAGCGTAAGAAGGGCGGGATTTGTAGGAATACGGGTACAGCTGTGGAAATATCGCTAAGCTCATTTGAAATAATAGAATATCACAATGGGTGGATGTTCTGCTCCGAACTGCTCAAATTCTACAACCATCGGAAAACAACTTTTCCGCTTTCCAAAAGATCCGATTCGAATGAGAAAGTGGCTGATAAACTGTCGGAGGGACTTCGTGCCGACCCCCTGCTCCAGACTCTGCCAGGCAAGTGGAACTATGAGCGAGAGAAAATGTTTTCCAGTCGGGAGCAAAAAGAAAAACAACACGCTAACGCGTCCGCCATATTGGAAAGGTCTCGCTAAGCTCATAAGTTAATGAGAGTCTATGGAAAGGAAGCGCGCATGCTGTGATAAATCGACTAATCTGTGTCATGTTTGATATATATATAATTTTATATATATATATATATATATATATATATATATATAATTAAATAAGCATTTATTTACCTAGCAAATATAATTATTTTTATT
Source organism: Clarias gariepinus (assembly GCF_024256425.1). NCBI lineage: Eukaryota > Metazoa > Chordata > Actinopteri > Siluriformes > Clariidae > Clarias > Clarias gariepinus. The sequence goes on along the minus strand of NC_071124.1, from coordinate 3,486,762 downwards.
GAACTTTTATTATTATCATTATTATTGTTATTATTATTAATCTTAGCAGTGTTAAGTTGACCCTTCCAAGATGGCTGTTCTCGCGAAGCATAAATCTAGACTAACATATAATCTTTCATATTTTTGTGTCTTGATTGCTTGCAGGATCATTTCGAGGAAAGTCAGTTCGAGGGAATTGCCCGATCACCCACCGGAGGAAAGAAACTCAAACCCAACGCAGTTCCCACGCTGTTCAACGTTCCAAACCCGCCCTCGCCCATCGCCCAGCACACACACTCCACCCTGCCGTACAAACCCGAGACAGGTAAAAAGGGGTTGTGTTTACGAATAGCCGTTTAAGGGAACAAAAATAAAACAAGGCTGATGGGGATGGGGTTTCACCAGTCACCTATGATATCATGATACCTTGGTGCTAATTCGCTTAAACCTGTGATTCTATACGTATCACAATGTTTAATAAATATCATAATACGCTATTACATTTTCCCCAATTTAGTTACTATTTTAAACCTTTAAAAAAAGTTTAATGAGTAATTAAATGTAGCCATTCCCGGCATGTGTCTCTGTCATCCACCATAATTATTATTTCTAAACTTAGCAAATAATTCACTCCTACCACATGATATAATAACGTGTAAATAGTTCAGGTTTTGTCACCTGTAGGATTATAAAAAAACAGTGATGTTTTATTGATGCAAACGCCTCCAAAGTACCACAACTCAGAGTCGGTTACGTCCAAGCTGTTAGGCCGATCAGCGGTCACGGACAATCAAACTGAAAACCAGCGAATTCTGGTCACTGGCGTATCAACTGGTTTATAACCAAATAGATTTTTCCCCATCTCTATAGGTCGATATGTCAACCTCAATAAATCAAGTTAAAATAAGGGAAAAAAATAAAATGTAAATATCTGTGATATAACCTATCGCCCAGGTGTCTGAACCGTGACACTGCTTGTTGTTAAATTCAGCAGAGAGCGATTTGAAGGTCGGGGATCACGGGTACGCCCGACGGCAGCCCCGAGCCGAGTTGGAGGAAGACGAGCTGCTGAGAGCAGAGGAAGAGCGGCCATGTTCTCTGTGTCAGCACTATAAATCCCAGCTGGAGCAGCAGCAGCAGCACACGGCCAGGCTGCAGAGAGAGGTCCAACTCTTTATTCTTTATAAAGATATCATCAGCTTGTTAAAGATGGATGAATGAGATCTGACTAGACTCTGTACAGCATCATGACAGGATTGAAAGTCCTTATCGTCCTCATGCTTTTTTTTTTTCCCCAACAGGTGGAGGAGATGAAGAAGCGCTTGCACCGGCTGAGCCGGATGGAAAAAGGCCTGCAGGTGTTCCTCTTTGAGGATCAGATCCGCGCCCTGACCCTGAGCAAGCGCTCGCGCCGCGCCGTCTGGTCCCACGACACCGTCCTGACCGCGCAAAAGATCCGCTGCGCCGTCGGCGTAAAAGGATACGAGTTCCTGCGTGAGCTCGGCTACCCCCTGCCCTCGTACCGGACCCTGTGTAACCGTCTCGAACCCAGGATAATGATGAGCGAGAGCATGCAGGAGGATCTGGCAGAACTTGGGCTGGGGATCATCACCGCCTGCGACAGCGCGGACGAGAACACAGCGAGCGAAGAAGCGCTGATCGGGATGATGACATAACAGACTGGCTTGTTGTGTGTTTGAGAGAGAATGTGTGTAAAGTGTAGAATTCTGGATTCTGATTGGTCAGAAGGTGTTATTTCTAATTAGCGTGTGTGTTCTAATACACTATGGTTTCTATAGTAACAGCTAATTTACAGAGACTCGTACAGATTAAGGTTTAACGCTGGATATTAAACTGTGACTGAGGAGTCGATGCTTTATCAGAGAGGAGAGGCTGAACGTGTTTCACAGACATTTATTGTGACTCCAAATAGATAAAAAAAAAAGTGTGATGTCATTTTTGTAGTCAATAAAAGTTGTTATTCGTCTGGTTGCTGTAGCGTAAGAGGAATAAACCACTCTAAAATGTGTTGCTACAGGACATCTCGCGGTGGTGACGCTAAGTCTGCTTCATCACCAGAGGGTGTTAGATTCATTTCCTTATAGCAACGCGACTCTGAGTGTGTTTATTTTTTTAGCAAAAAATTCAGAACATTCTCAGTGTCTGGAGTTTGTTTCTTTACTGACTTATTAATGACTCCATTAGTTACTGGAGAGTTTAGGGAACTGGAACTGATTATTTTTCTCCTCATGTCATCACACACACATATGTGTGGCATACGTCACTTTGTTTAAGCATTTAAATTGTGTATGCTTTCTGCTCACACTTTCTCACAGAACAATAATAAATAACACTAATGTTTTATAAATGGAGTGTCTGCTTTCATTTATAATCACCCTTTAAGAAGGTTCGGAAGGTCCCAGGTTCAAATCCTATGACCACCGATCTGCCGGTGTCGTAGGATTTTGCCATGTCGGGCCCTTGAACTAGGCCCTCAACTCTTAACTGCTCAGATGTGTAATGAGATAAAAATATAAGGCACTCTGGATAAGTGCGTCGGCCAAATGTCTAAACGTTACGTTGTACTGCGACAGGCTGCCAAGTGCGTAAAGATAAAATTAAAAGCTGGTTGTTTATGTAATAACTTCAGCAGCGACCTCATTTCCCCTCTCATCTGTTCCAACCCTTCAGCATCAGCAGTCCACTAATCATCTGCACCTGATGTTTCTCACTGGTTTATACCTGACATTAGAGGGTTTTTTATGCTTGAATGTTTCATAGCTCACGGTGTGGCTTAAAAAACAAAAAACATTCCTCAGGTACAGGGACAGAAGTCTGGAGAGCTATTCCTTAAGATTAGATAAAAAAAAAAAAACAAGAACGTCTGGCTTTTTGGAAGCAAACTATTGATTAGTCCTGATTGTGGTCCCATCCTCCGCTTGTATTTAAAGTCAGCCTTGTCTATCTTGTCTAAAAGGACTCTGCGTGGGATTTCGTGTGTTTATCACAACCTTGTACCTGATGGGATTAGTAACTGTTTAACTCGAACAAACAGCGACAAATGGTCAGCTGTCCCCCTAAACAAACGAACGCTCGAGACTGATCAACATCTGCCTCCGATCTTTTTCACGCCTACGCTTTCGTCACGTTTGATGTTTTAATCTTTGCCCTGTTTTTGCTCTGATCTTCTCAGATTAATGATTATAATAAATTGTCGTAAAGAGATTTGCTGTGAATGTTGTAACAACACTAGACTCCTCCTCCTGTACGGGGTCACTGTGTGTGTGTATGTGTGTAGGGGTGTGTGTGTGGGTGTGTTTTATGGGGGGGGTGGCCTTCACTGGACTCAGATAAAAATATCCGGGTAAACGGACACCTCTTGTTTTTCTTCCTAAAGCAGAGCGAGAGGTACGTGCTCACTTCTCGGTCTCTCTGATCAGCTTGCTTTTTACATTTTCATCTTTTCATCCATCTAGCTGAGCCGTCCTTTGATGCTTTTATTTTGTTTTATACGATAGAATTTGTGGGATTTGAGCTCACATCCTTCCATAGCTGAGAGGGTAAGGACAAAGACGGGGTCATGCGCACTCTCTTGGCTCTGTGCTTGGCCTCGCTCCCGGCCCTGTTCTGGGCTTCGCTGTTCTTAGAGAGGGAAGGCAGCGGCTCGGCCATCTGTAAAGCGGCGCCGCACTGGGAGATCGATGGACGCTCCCCCATGAAGGAGCTGCTGGGAAACGTGGTGGTGGTAGCACTGCTGAAAGCCAGCTGACATTTCTGCCTCACGCAGGCCGCTAAGTGAGTTCGGATTCAGCTGTGACAATCCAAATACTAACGTTCACGTGTTTATTACATACCAATAATATAATGTGGAATAAATCTTTTTTTCTTTAGCTCCCATTTAGGAGGAAAATAATAATATTTAAAAATTTTTAGCATTTAAAGGCTGATTTTGCTAAATAATAATAATAATTATTATTATATTTTCACACTTCTTAATTGTCTTGTAATGTATTTTAAAAAGATCATTTTTATTTATTTTGGTATTTTCCATTTATATTTAAATTGGGGTGTTGACCTTTTGCAGTCATGTGACTACCCAGATATCAATCATGACTGCGGACTCCGGTGACGCTTGCTAGCATTAGTGTTAGCATTAGTGACACAAAGCTAGTGCACTATGTAGGGTGTACAATCCCTCGTTCCACACAAAAAGTAGTGCCCTAGATCAGGGGTTAGAGAGGGATTCGGCATTCAGCCTCGTGTTAGAATCTAGTTAGCTTTGTAGCTCGCGTTTGCCGTGTACAAAACAACATGGACAGTTCTTTACACGTTTAGATGAATTTATACTTGATCACATTACACTAATAAAAAAAATTATAATTCTTACTTGTGAACAATTTCTGCACTCGTTTGAATTTTATATGATCTGATCCCGGAACGTTGTGACGAATGCAGGCTGGGAAAACTGCGTGATAAGCTGGCGCGGGGAAACCTGACCAGCGTGGCCTTTCTGATCGTGAACGACCAGGACGCTCACTCCAGAGCCATGTACTGGGAGCTGAAGAGACGGACGGCACAAGACATCCCCGTGTACCAGCAGAGCCCGCTGAACCCCGACATCTGGTACACGCTGGATGGGGACAAGGACGACTTCTTAGTCTACGATCGGTACGCTCAGACGTTAGATTCCTTTCCTTTCTTCGTACACCGTAATATATTCATTCATTTCGATAGTGTGTGATCAGTTGAACCCAGTGGCGGCTGGTGCAAAAAAATTGGGGGGACGCAAACAAAACTAAAATTAAACTTTTAATAATCGTCAGTAAATAGCCATTTATCAGGTGATTAAGCATCATTACTATTAATCATTCAGCTCCGCAAGTGCTGGACACAAAGCACCGAGTGTAAGCTCGGCCCTAATCACGTGACTGATGCTTAATTAGGAGATCAGGTCGATCTGGTCCAAGCTCTTTAACCTTTTTTCTTTCTTCGTCCAATCGCCTTGCGCAGGGGTATTTTAGCAAATTACAGAATTTCCTTCCTTCCACGTCAATCACTATTCAATACATTAACTAACAATCTGCTGAGCGTTAATGAGACTCGTTAAAAATGGTCCAATCACATGAGCCTAAATATTTTAAAACAATTTTGATTTGCTAAGAACAAGTGGGAGGGTTCGGGGCGCACAGTGCTGCGCCCCAAGGATGATTTAAAAAATCCAATTAGAGCTCAGCCGCAAGTCACATGCTTTTCAAAAATTCACGTGCCTACATAGACACTGGTTTGTCCGACGCCACGGTACACAAACACGAACGAACGTAATACAGTTAAAAAATTTTTTTATTGTAAATAAATTATATTAAGAAATGCAGCGGAATAGTGTGACTAAATGACTTTAATTCAATATTAAAATAAATAATTATTATGTTAAATAATTACATGTTAAAGTAGCAGTCTTCTCTGCCTAACTTTAAGGGAGCGGCACCACTGCGCCATCTTATTGACTGGTTAAACCCCCTTGTGAATTCTCACTCCTCTTTCCTCGTCCTCTCTGCGTGAGTAGATGCGGCCTCCTGACGTTTCACATCGTCCTGCCGTACAGTTTCCTGCACTACCCCTACGTGGAGGCGGCCATCAGAGCCACGTACCAGCAAAACAACTGTAACTGCACGGTGAGCACGATGCCGCATCAAAAACACATTTTTTTTTTTCACAAACAACTTTTGTGCCTTTATTATTATTATTATTATTATTATTATGTTTTTTTTTAAATGCATTCCAACTCTACGCAGGTAACAACGGGTAACACGCCTGCAGAAAGAGGTTTTGAGCAAAACATGACCGCAATAGAAGAAGAATTCCCCGTGCGCAATGATAATCATCACCACCATCATCACCCTCATGATCAACATCAACAACTTCATCATCAAGACAACCAGAGTGGCTCCTCCCAAAAAAAAGGCTCTGACGACGCCACGTCAAGCTCGCACTCGCATGACACGGAACACGAACAACCTGTAATCATGCAAACACACACTTAAGCCAAAGACATCATTTTAATTTTCATTTCAGAACCACGCTTTTAAATATCTTATGGAACAAGCGAGGCATAATTACATACTGTTTCTTTACTGGAGCTGCGATGCTAAATCAGCTAACTACTGCGCAAAGCATATAGCTACTAGATTAGCGTGGTACAATTTCTGACACTTTTTTGCTAAACGCAGTCGTAGGGCAGTCTGGAAATCAAATTACAGGAAATGAGTTAATCCGTTAATAATCCGTACGGGTATTTACATCAAGATTGAGTTTTTAAATTACGCAACAGTTTAACGAACATTCAGCAAAAGGTATTAGTTTCATATTATTTGAACCTTAAAAGACAAATCGGCAAACTGGGCAAAAGTAATGGCACCCTATGAAAGGTTAAATAAGATAGCAGGTAAGACATGTTGTGTTTATTTTATACCAGCAAAGCAGGAAATCAAACACACGCAAATTCGATTGGCAAACCGTGTAGAACAGGACAAGCAGAAACCAGAAAAGAAAATTAAGTCAAAACACAATCGCGGTAAATAAGGCTTGATAACGTCCTGATAAACTCCTGGGAGCGAATACTTCGCAAAATCTGATGGAGTGTCTCCGGTAGCTGAAGAGCTGTGGTGGCTGAGCTGCATTATTGGAAGACTTTGCTTTCACTCTGCATCTAGAGGGCGCTCTTTCTCACTTTGTTCATTTTCATATTTTGTATCTGAGCTTTATAGAGTTGAGTGGGTGTGGCTACTACTATAGTAATGAGCCTTTTCATGAACACTATTGTTCATAATCTCTGTTCAAATTTATTAACATGTGCTTTTGAGTTCGAAGAAAATCAACGTCAATGAAATCTACGGTTAAGACCAGTGCTTTATAGAGAGCTAACTTTAAAGCCAGGTTTCCTTATGTGTTAGCAAAAAAAAAAACATCTAAACAAATAACTATATTTGTGATAAAGGAAAATGTGCTTTTCCTGTAGTTAATTTAGTTCGTAAACACTCGTGGTCCAGTGTATTTTCTCAGCACGTCTCTGACCAGCTTTCAGACGGAGAGCCGTCGCCAATAGATCGTTGTAAAACGTGCGTTCCTCTTGGGTTCCTCTTTGTTGCTCTTAATGAAGCTTGCACGTCAAACCCGGCCTGGGTGTGTGCAAGCAGATGCTGAGCCGAGGAGAAATCACGTGGAGCACCAACACACCTTCTGTCCAAGATGGCTGCCCATGAGGGCTGAGGTTTCCTCCAGGGACACCGAATCATCGACGTTCTGCGATGTGTGTTTGACTGAACGAGGAGCTTAATATACTGGTTTATACGAGGCAGATCTCTTATATGGTAATATGGAATAATCTAAAGATGTTAGATTGTTTTTTAACCATGAAAAAAACTGTTAATAAGTTAAACTTAATGTTAAATAGTGAATCATGTCCTGTACTCACATTTTTTCCCCTTAATAAAATATTATACATAAACTCAGAAGCACTTGTTTTATCAATCAGCATATTTTTTATATTTGCAATCTGATTGGTCCGAGGGTGTTTATTACCACACCGGCTGTATAGAAAACAATCACAGGATTATGCTATTAATTGCTGTTTCCATGGTAACAGCTCGTTTAAAGTAAGTTGTCCAGTTGCCGATTAACATGATCTAAGACTAGCCATAAACAGGTTATTTATTTGGCGAAACAAAACTGTATACTCACTAATATGGAAAAGCTTCTTGTAAGCAATCTAAGTTTGTGAGCGACTGAACTTTTTCTTTCATATGACAAGTTTGAAGATGCAGTAAAGGAACCACTCTAAATTGTTAAAGATGGATGGATGGATGGATAGATAGATAGATAGATAGATAGATAGATACTTTATTGATTTTTAAACACCCAGTGGCAATGATAGTAACACAACAGGCAACAGTTGTAGAAGTAGTTGTAATCGTAGTTGCTATTGTATTGTGTAGGGCATACCATAAACACACACACATTTGGAGAATGACCGATGCTTCTACAGAAATAACTAAAAGAAGAAGACATTTTACAGGCATTACATGGAACTATAAATAGAAATTCAAATTCAAATTTTATTTGTCACATACACAGTCATACACAGTACGAAATGTAGTGAAATGCTTACACGACCGCCAGTGACCTTAAAAAGAGAATTGAAGCTTATAATAGTAATAAATATGAATAAAAGAAATACGATAGAAAATTGAAATAAAAAAATTATATAAATAAAATAAAATTTAACTAGGAAAAATAGAACTAAAAATAGAAACTGAAAATAGAAATGTGCTGTACAAATAGAAATATAATGGTGTGCAAATATGCATAGAAACAGGTATAATGTTGTATAATAATTAAAATAATAATTATAATAGGCAAACTAAATACTTGCTTACTTGTACACACTTGTACTTCTGCACTAGACAGAGCTCTTCCTGTAGCTCCTAATTGGCATGCAGTTCTTCTTAAAACCACCAGGTGGTGTCTTGTGTCAAATGTCTACTACTGAGTTAATTGACACACTGAGTCAGTCAGTCTCTCTCTCTCTCTCTCTCTCTCTCACACACACACACACACACAATAAATAACAATCTGAAAACTGCATTAGATATTATTAGGTGTACTCCATCTTCCCATACTGCTGCATTTTCACCTGATTGTTAGTATGCTAGTATGCCCACATATGTGTACATATGAGCAGCAGTATTCTAATGTGCACGTATGCAAGTACTATGTATGCTAGCTTCTAAGTGTACTTGTGTGCAAGTATGCAATTATGTGCATGAGTTAGTATGCTAGTATGTAAGTGTACAAGTTTTTAGGAAGTAGTCTGTAAGTACCCCGTTAAAAAATTCTTAGCATGTAAATATGCTAGTATGCATATATAGAATGCTAGTATTCCAGAAAGCAAGTGTCTTGTTATGCAGAAAAGTTCACTGGAGTGAAAGTATGAGAACAATAATTGTGATATTTGTGCTTAAGTATGTAAGTAAGCATGAACGTGGGTCTCCTAGTGCAGAAGTATGCATGTTTACTAACGTGCAAGAACAAAAAGGTATGTATGTTACCATGTCTGCCTCAAGTCCCTTCGTATGGAAGTATATGCATATGTAGGTGTGCTAGTGTGCCAGTATGCTAGTATCTAGGAGTGCAAATAGGCAAATGTTATAGTATTCTAGCAGTAAGAGTGCCAGCATACAAGTATGTTAGCATCCAAGTGGGCTAACATGGAAGTCTGCGTGTGTAATTATGCAATATGCTAGTATGCCAGTATGTTGGTACAGCATATTACCAACTATAGTAAGTAAAGCAATAAGTATACTAAAACACAAGCATGTAAATTTTCTATTATGCAAGTGTAAATGTAAAGCATGTAAATATGTTAGAAATAAGTGTGCTAGTGTGCAAGTACAGAAGTGCGTAAGTAGGCAGGTATTATAGTATTCTAGCAATAAGCATGATAGTGTGCAAGCATGTTAGTATGTAAGTATGTTAGTATCACAGTGTGCAAATAGGCAAGTGTTATAGTATCCTAACAATGCGTAGGCTAGTGTTCAAGCATGCTAGTATGCTTATATCGCATTGTGTAAGTAGACAAGTATTCTAGTATTCTAGCAATAATCATGCTAGTGTGTAAGTATGTTAGTATGTAAGTATGCTAGTATCACAATCTGCAAATAGGCAAGTGTTATAGTATCCTAGCAATAAGTGTGCTAGTGTGTAAGTGGGCAAGTGTTATAGTATTCGAGCAATAAGTGTGCTAGTTTGCAAGTATGCCAATATCGCATTGTGTAAGTAGACAAGTATTATAGTATCCTAGCAATAAGCATGCTAGTGTGTAAGTATGTTAGTATGTAAGTATGCTAGTATTAAAATGTGCAAATAGGCAAGTGTTATAGTATCCTAGCAATAAGTGAGCTAGTGTGTAAGTAGGCACGTGTTATAGTATACTAGCAATAAGTGTGATAGAATACTATGCAAGTAGGCTAGTATGCTAGTATGCCAATATCACATTGTGTAAGTAGACAGGTATTATAGTATTCTAGCAATTAGCATGCTAGTGTGTAAGTATGTTAGTATGTAAGTATGCTAGTATCACAATCTACAAATAGGCAAGTCTTATAGTATCCTAGCAATAAATGTGCTAGTATCACAGTGTGCATGTAGGCAAGGATTTTAGTCTTATAGCAATAAGTGTGTTAGTGTCCAAGTATGCAAGAATCTCACTGTGCAAGCAGGCAAGTATTATAGTATTCTAGTAATTAGTGTGCCATCATTCATGTGTTAAAATGTTACTTTGCTAATATGTATGTGTGTTAACATGCAGTACTACTAGCATGAAAGTGTGCTAGCGTGCAGGTATGGTAGTAAGCAAATGGGTTAGTATACAAGTATGCCAGTACACATCTATTCAAGCATATATGCAAGTGGTCTGCATACCCTAGCAAAAAGTGTGCTAGTGTGCAAGTATGCCTGTAAACATGTATACTAGCATTTAAGTGTGAAAGTACGTAAATGTTCTAGTTTTCTAATAATAATTCCACCCTGTGCGTGCCCTGTAGCTGCGGCGCCATTTCCCTGACTTCATCCTCTCTCATCAGGAATTTCTTTTTCGACAGCAGTGAAGGTGTTGTCCAAGGACGAACTACATTACACGCTACCTGATCTCCACAACTCTTATAAAAAATACTCATTAGAGCTTTTATTGAAATGTCAGGAACAGGAGTGCGTGTGGAGAAGTGCACTTAATTTTCAGATAAAGTGAAAATCTGTGTAACTAGCAAAACACTTAAAGCGCTCCAAGGCAGAGAGATGTTTTGTGTATTTTAGTTTTAATCCCGAGCTGTAACCTTGCTCTGTAACACACTGTACAAATCCTTTTAGCACCAATATTATACTGCTACTGCTGTATAAACCCCTACACACACACACACACACTCACACACACACATGCAACTGCTATTATTTACAGTCAAGTGCACTTAACTATTAATGTTCAATATAATCAGGGCTCGGGTTCCTGTACATATTCTGAAATATGCACATATATTATACTCACTGCATGCACAAAAGTTAAGATTCTTAGATATCTGCATTGTTAATTTATGTAAATTTATTGATATTACTTTTACCGTTTTCCTGTTACCTGAAATGTACCGATTTATATGTGAGTGATTCAAAGTTACCAGTTTAATTTTCAGAAACTTCTTTTTATAGAATTTCAGTAACACAAGTATGCTAGTACGGAAGCGCACTATTGTACAAAAAAATTGTAATGAAAATGTTTAAGTATGCTAACATGGACAAGTGTAAAAGCATACAGCTGTGCTACTGTGCTAAAAAAATATGCTAGTAGTTAGCAACTGTGCTAGTATGTGTGCTGCCGTATTTAAATAATTTAGTATGCTTGTCTGCTGGTAAGTATAAATGTTAACATGCAGGTCAGCTATACATTGTGTGTGTTCTAATGTATAAATATGTACTAATATTATAAGTATGTTGCTGTGCTGTAGAAGTTTGATAAAACGCTCATACATCATATTAGTCTGCAGAGTGAGTACGGAATTTATAGTATGAGTATACTTGTAAATGAGTATGTAAGTCTGCTAGTATGCATGTATGGCACTGTACAGCTATACTGGCCTGTAATGTGAGTGTACTGTACTAGTATGCACTAATCAAGTAAAAATATTGTAGTATACAAGTAAGCAAGTATGTACGTATGTAGTATACCAGTTTGAATTTATAATCGTATAGACGCAACCATAAGCTTTGAATCGTTTTGTTTATGCTTGTAGAACGTTGATGAGACATTTGAAGGTGAGTCTGTGTCGACAAAGATGAGCGAGTTTCCGATGCTAACTAATGACCGGTAGTTCTACGCGTCCCTTATTTGTTAGCAAGATTAACCTCGGAGCCCCCATGCAAATGCTTTTTTTGTGAACTTCTCCTTTATCTCTGGACAATTTTCTGTTCTGAATGTGTGAGGGATAAACACCACACACACACACACACACACTCACTCACACACACAGTGTAACCCCTCACCCTCACCCTCGCCCATCCCCCTCCTGCATCATTAGGGACCTCTGTAACGCTCTAGCGATCAGACTAAATTGAAATAAACCCAAGTGGACTTTACTTATCTAATCTCCTCACCGCCATGACACTTCATCCGTCTCACTAGTCCTTGGATCAGCGACATCCAATCACAGCTTAGTGAAGAGTTTCAGCCCGCCCATATCTCCACGCTCTTTCACACATCCTCTGTGTGTGTGTGTGTGTGTGTGTGTGTCTCTTTCATGTGTCAAATCATTCAGCAGTACTAGCATATAAGAGTAATAGTATGTAATATACTAGTATGAAAGTGTGGAAATGTACAACAATGTGCAAATATTTTATTATTCACGTTACCTTGAAAGTGCACGTTAGCAGGTAAGTGTGCAGGTAAGTACAGTATGTTCAATTATACATAAACATGCTTGTGTGATAATAAAGAAGTATGAAAGTAGGCATACATACATACATACATACATGCATACATACATACATACATACATATGGTATGGACAAAAGTGTTTTTCCAGACCTGCAATGACATTGTATCCAAACACTTCAATATGGAGTCGGTCCCCAGTTGGTTTTGCAGCTATAACAGCTTCCACTCTTCTTGGAAGGCTGTCTACAAAATCTGGGAGTGTTTCTGTGGGAATCCGTGCCCGTTCATTCTGTAGAGCATTTATAAGGTCAGACGCTGATGTTGGACGAGAAGGCCTGGCTCACACTTCCTGTTCCAGTTCATCCCAAAGGTGCTCGATGGGGTTAAGGTCAGGGCTCTGTGTTCGGGCCGCTCGAGTTCTTCCCCACTGAACTCATCACACCATGTCTTTATAGTCCTTGCTTTGTGCACTGGGACGGAGTCATGTTGGTATAGAAAAGGGCCTTCCCCAAACTGGTGCCATAAATTTGGAAGTATAGCATTGTCTTGGTGAGCTGAAGCATTAAGTTTGCTCTTTACTGGGGATAAGGAGGCTTGATTGGTTAAAACATCTTAATTCAATAATTAACAGGTTTGGCCAAATACTTTAGTCTAACATATAGCGTACACGTATTGCACATACACAAAGTATGCTACTGTAACATGCAAATGTCCATACAACCATGCTTGTCCGATAATATATAATATATATAATTTAGTATATGAGTGTGCTAGTGTGCAGTAAAAGTATGCTTGAATGCTAGAAACTGACGAAGTGTGTTTTTTCTGTTCTGTATGTATATGTATGTGTATATGTGCTACAAATACTGTATATACATTAGTATGTAAGTAGGCTTACTAAATAAGGTAAAATTCAAAAATTGGGTTTGGAAGTGTGCAAGTATGCAAGTAAATTATATACTAATGCTAATACATATACGTCGTAGTGTTGTAGTATACAAGTGTTCAAGAATGTAATGATGTTAGTACGCATGTCTGCTAGTGTGTAAGTGGACATGTGCAAGTATGCTAATAAACAACCAAACAGATATAGAAGTATGATATGAATACAGATTTTCTATAATATAATATATATATATAAAATCAGATGATTCGCTGTGGCGACCCCTGAAAGGGAACAGCCGAAAGACAAAGAAGAAGAATATATATATATAAAATAAACTTTTATTGACTCCAGAATGATTAATGAGAAATAAATAACTTGGAAAAACTGAAATTTTTCAACAACTGATTAAAAAAAAAAAAAAAAAGCTCGATAATGGTCTAGGTGTCAATCAGGTGTGCGGTGACTGACAAGCCGAGCAACCTGCTCGTCTTTTCCAGTGTGTGTGCCGGCGTATGGAGGAGGATAGTTGGAGAAAATAACCTAGTTATTATGTTGAAGAACCCTGCAGCTGTGCTTGAAAAATGCAGCTCTAGCACCTGAGTGGCATGTGTCACAGCGGGGCTGAGCCGCTTTTCCGGAGGAGGAAGGTAATGATACGGAATTGCTGCCAGGGAGCTGCTGGAATATTTCACCGACTTTGTCCGAAATGATGCGGGTTCTAAATGTCAAGCGCGAACTTTTCTGCGTTTCTGATGGACTCTTTGTTTTCTCTTTGAAAGCCGGCCGAGTTCTCCACTTCCTGTCCTTGTATACGCTTATTAAACCTTCACTCTGATGCAGCATGAGGAATTCATCGCACGCAGGTGAATGCTCGAATGAGCCCCAAAGTCGGGGAGAGTCTGGCGAGTTAACGAAGGAGACAGGAGTCTCTCGCCGTCCTGTCACGCTGCTGACAGAAGGTGCCTGAGGAAGGTTTTTTTTTCCCCTCCGTCTGCCTAAATGCGAGTGTCCCACAATGCCGTCGGCGGTGATTTACAATAGGCCGCCCGCCCGCGTGAGTCCCGGAGTCGTGCGCGGTAAATAGCTGACAGTTCTCTGGGTGTGCCGCTAAATGTCACTTTCCCCCAGAGATGCCACATGAAGGCCGTTCCTCAATGCGGCTGTCACTTTAAGTGTGGGCCATTCTTTGTGGTCGAACCTTTTGTCAGGGTGTGTATGTGTAGTGAATGTCCTTCTCAAAGAAGCATTCTTGAAGAAGAACGGCGCGGAATGAATGTCTGCCAACCTTCCGAACCTCCTTCCCTCGCTTATTCCAACTCAATCCTGATTAGATTTTAAGGAACCGAGATGGATGATCTGTGAGTCTATAATTAAAGCACATTCCTGTACTGTATACTAGAAGAAAAAAAAATCTAAACGCATCCATCTGGAAAACACGAGCTAACATGATGATGAATCTATTTCCTATAAAGAAATCATTTCCCCCTTTCATACCATCGCTGTTCTGTACATTTTTTTTTACATCTTTTAGTGGATTTGGTTAAAAAATACTCAAATGTACAGAATATTGACGTGCAAGAAATGAAAATGTAGAAAAACTATGTAGCGTACATGATACTGAAATTTACAGAATACAAAGGCATGAAGTGTCAAGCGTATGGAACACTGCAGCATCATTCTGGAATATACATGTACGTAATAGTTCATTCTAAGAAATATATAGGTTCATGGAATATTAAAGTGTATAGGATAATGAAGTACATAAAATATTTGTGTAGTGCAGAGAGAGGTGTAGCGAATCCCGAAGTGTAAGGAGTACTATAGCGTAGCTGCCAGTAAATTATACAGAACACTGTTGTGTAGAAAACCATAAATTATACAGAACACTGTTATGGAGTGAATAGCTAAGTATAGGAAATACTCAACCAAATGGAATACTGAAGTGTACACAACAATAAAGTATAATGAATACTCTAGAGTAGTTGAGTACTAATGTATACAGAATATCAATGTGTATGGAATAATGAAGTGTACAGAAAATTATAGTGGACATATACTGAAAGATAAGTTCACAAACTACTGGAGTGTACAGAATACTGAAGTATAAGGAAGTGAATAGTGAACTGTAGGGAATACTGAAGTGCATTGGATATGGAAGTGTACAGAATACTGACGTGTATGGAATACAACATTGAAGTCTGTAGATTATTGTGTATGGAATAATTATTTGTACAGAATGTGAAAGTGTACAGATGAAAGTAGTGAAGTGTATGGAATACCGAAGCGTATAAAATACTGTAGTGTTTGGAACAGTAACGTGTACAGAATACTGAAGTGTTGTTGTTGTTAGTCTTGCTTCCATCGAGCGGTCACCACAGCGGACCATCCGATCCACACAACTTGGCACAGGTTTTACGCCGGATGCCCTTCCTGAGGCTTCCTGGGCTTGGATGCTGGCACTGGATTCAGTAGCTGGGGTTTGGGTGGGAATTCAACCTGGGCTTTACTCATGGCAGGTAAGGAACCTCCCATAGAGACACCAACGCCCTCAGTATGGAGTATTAAGGTGTAAGGAATAATGAAACGTACAGAATACTGATGAGTATCTAATCATATATAATCATATAATCACATAGAGTGTGTGTGATGCTGAAACAGCTGGACTATGGTAAGTTTACAAAATACTGAAATGTACAGAAACCTGATGTGGTTTGCTTTTACCATATTAACCCTGAATCCTAAATGTTTTCCTGTTAGACACACAGAGTACTACCAAAGCCATAGAATCATTATTTCATACTGTCTAGTGTGGTGCGCTGATCTAGGAAGTAGGGCACTGGCTCCCAAATGGTTCCCTAATGCACATATAGTGCCCTAGGCGTTTTCTCTTACCCAGTGAAGTGCAGTTATATAGGGAGCAGCGAGCCATTTGGGATTCAACCATCCTCAACATTGCAAAGCCTAGAGTTTCGAGTTATTTCCCCTAGCTTCCCTGGAGAATCCCGGACTCTTGCTTGAAGCTGCAATTACGAATCACTCAGAGGGCCTGGGTCATCTCACACTGGTCCTAGTCAGTAATCACACACACACACACACACACACACACACACTCTCTCAAATCGCCAAATGGGATTTAGGTGAGAGGCAGCTTTCAGACAAAACCCGAACCAAATGCATGCTGTGGAAGTGGATTTCTCTGCTTTTTTAAAATAAAAAAGAATAAATCAGCTTTTAGTATTCTGTAGTTCTGCACCTGTCCAAAAAGAATGAAAAAAAAAAAAAAAAGAAAAGCTAATAGCAGAATTCATACTGAATTGGTTTGGCACCATATTTGATGAGAAAATTGTGAAGCTGTTCATATATTGTATGTAAAAAAAAAGAAAGATGTATAATGATGTCATTTTTAGCAGAGAAGTGATAAAGTGTAACGTTAGTCAGTGTAAAGTGGACTAAATCGCTCTTTATAGATAAGCACAATTCATCCTCATAGTAACAATTCTAGAAATTCGAGATGAAGTCCCCCCCCCCCCACACACACACATTACTTCCTGTTTCCTGCTTCCTGTTTTCTACTTCCTGGATTTTGAACGTCCATGCAATTGTAATGTTTTCAAACTGAACTCTCTGTTTTTTTCCCCCCACCGCATCCGAGTATAAAAGTGTCTCTCCACCTAAAAACCTTGTCAATATTTAATGTGCATTCTTTTACGAAAGCTGACGTTGATTGGTGACGCCTTTACACATGAGAAATCTAAAACATCACAGGACGCGTCTGGGACACGTCTACTGGTGGTTTACAGCTTCGGAGGCGAGAAAAACAAAAACACGAAGAGGTTACGGGTGAGTCACGTGACGGTCGGATGTGGTGTCACGGTGGTGGAGATAAGGGCCAGTGCTCTGGGTTTGCTGTGAAAACCATTTCATCATGGATGGCAGGAAGAAGTGCTGAGGTTTGGGGTGAGGGTGTTACAAAAACACTGGATGGCAAGCTTCCTTTCTCACACACACACACACACAACCTAGATTAGCAGGCCATGATGAAGCACTCGTTTTTTTTGCACCCCAGTGACTCTAGCTTAATGTTTTCAATTCTGCTGATTGATTGAAAGCATCATGAATGGATGTGTGTTTAGCAGCAAATACATCATATTGCGTGTGAACCTTATGTATTTTATCCATGCATCAAGTTTTCTTACAAAATATGCAATACTTTCCAAACACTGAATTGAATCCATTGAGACCTTTTGATCTGAACTAAGCATTGAGCTTAAACCCTGGCTTTGAAGAAACTCAAATCCTTTGCTAATTAAAGATCTCAAAGATTTCCTCTTGATCTGTTTAGGTGCCTAAACAAGCTTGTTCGTGCATGACTTCCAATTTATCCATTGATAATTTATCTCACTTGGGACTCCCCCGAATGCTGTTCGGGATTTACCTTATTTATTTCTGAAAGTGAGAGCCCCATCTGGGGGAGAAGGCAACCATTTCAGAGCTCCCAAACGAGCTCCTATCAGCATCACTGAGAGCTTATCAATCACTCGGAGACCTGGCGGAGCGAGATTTATGGGTCCGGTCAGCCAGAGGAAGGAGTGTTCGAGGAGGCAGGAGGTTTATAATAATAAGGAGGAAGAATGCACCAAAGAGGGAGTAATAAAAAATGGATCGGGTAGTGATGCGGATGAAGTAAAAGGGTCGTTTGATTTAAGTCATTCGAAGTAGATTTGATTTCATATGCAATGAACGATGTTGCTTTTAATCTATGATGTAGTCATGCATAAAAGTGGGAAAAAACAATAGGCTTTGAAGAAATGAAAAACAACGTCAAGTTGTTGCAGGAAATCTAACGACTGACCTGGTAGTAAGTTATCATGCTGGAGTTGAGTATCATTCCACTTATAATATAATATCACTATATCTATAACAGCGAGGGCCGTTCAAGTCAAACCAGGACTTTTAATTGTGCAGAAATTGCGAACAGAAATTGCGCACAGTCCTGAGAGTAAAAACTCCCTTCATTTCTCTATATAATCTCCTGCTACACTAATGCACTTATCCCAGTGTTCCTCTAATGCTTGGATACCATCAAGGTAGGTCTGAGCTGTGATTGGTAGCTGTGATAGGTTATTTTAAGTTCCTTTACCACAAATTAGCAGAAAGCGATTTTTCATGATCAGGCGTTCCACTCTCATGAATTATTGCAGCAGGCTCCGAGCCACTTCGGCCAGGGTCATCATTCACGGCCTGTATGGCCTGCTTTAAAACGTCTCATCACCGTACTCTGCTCGAAGTCTTCTGTAAATGTCAATCAGTTTTACTACTTCATTTATCTGCTCATGCGAGGCCAAGTCCCATGGATGGCTTGAACACCCCTTATATAACTAGCAAAGGCAAGCCCATCTGGTCTCATCCCAAACAAAAGCCATTGTTGAAAAACAGACAATGCTGGCCATGGTAGAAAGGCACCAGAACTCCCAATACAGAACAACACACCACTCAAGCCTCCCAGCAGGCAAAAGGCCCAAAGCTGGCGACACACAGTATGCAAGTAAGTTCAATCTATGGAGCCCCCACCCAGCATCCAACAGCACCCAAAGGATATGGCACAAAGGATCCATTGCCAGACAACACAACACACACCCAGAAGCCAAAAGGAGCCACAATCTGAAGGGCCTGAGCCAGACCAGTGGCACAAGGGAAACCCAAAGTCTAGGTTTAATGTTAATGGTTTATTGGTTTTAATGTTAAAATTTTATGTATGAAAGATATAAAATGGGAGCGAATGTTTTGGTGCAACAAGATGCAAAGTGTCTTCAGGAAGTGACCTAAGCGCAGCAACCTCATTTTCCCTCTTGTCTGTTCCAACCGCACAGCATATATATACACAAACTGTTGTTATAAGTGCAACAGGATTTTGTTATAAAAAAAATAAAGACAATAAAGTTTATAATAGTCTTTATAAAGACTATTTGAAAATAGTGATATTCCTTCATGATTAAAATGACTAACACCAAAAATAATCATGCTTACCTTCTATTAGGTCATACCGATTAATATTGTTTAAAAAATAATAAATATTTCACGGTATATAAGATATTTAAAACCTCACTTACTCACTAGACCGCTTATCCTGTTTAGCGTCACAGAAAGCCTGGAGCTTATCTCAGGGGTCTCGGGGCATGAGGCGGGGTACACTACACCCTGGACCGGGTGCCAGTCTGAGCTCATGCCTAATTTAACAATACGTGGGAGCCAATTTTAAAATCATGTTTCCAAATGCACAACAGAAAACCCCCATAGAGGCCCAAAGAAGAATATTAAAATAATTATACATTCAAAGTGACATTTTAGAGACAATACATCAGCGCCTCACGTTGCCCAGTCGGGTGATGTGTGATTATACAGCTATAGAGTTTTGTAATACAGTAGAATTACATTTCTGAGACTCCCACAGGCACCAGATCTAAGCCAATGTGTTTTTTTTTTTCAAGCTGTGATTAAAAAGGTCGTTTTTTATGAATAACAAACGTATGATTGCTTCCAGATTGCCTCGTGTTGTGTGCAGAGTTTTGGCTGGAGATCCTCTTTTGCCCAGTGGCTCCAAATCTCCACTCTTGGACTAAAAATTCTTGCGGACCCAGAAGACTTGCAGCTTTAAATATGCATGAGTGTTGCAGTGAAGTTTCAGATAAAGGGATTGCATCAGTATGAGCTCATTCTGTCTGGCCTTTGGCTGTCCCTTAGCCTGCACATCACGAGGGATGCTGGTCTATACAGTTTCTTAAATTTGCATCGTGAAGTCCCCCAAGATTCCGACTGTCATTTTGTTTTGTTTCTTTTTTTAACTCCCCCAAGTCTGTCGAATGGAACGAAGTTAGTATGCATGTTTAGTTTGTACACATATTTCAGTGAGCTCTAAATAAAGTCGGCCAGCGTGGGTGTGTTTGGTGTCTGAGGTGTGTCCAGGATGGATGGACAGATCATGTACCTAAAATCCAACCTAATGGTAATTTGAGGTGGAAGGAAACCGAAGAACCAGGAGGAATCCCATACAGAACCAGTGATCAGGACCGAACCACTGCGCTGTGCCTCAGATCATCTCAGCAGGCAGGAGCTTGTATGCACTTCCATTCTTTATTGTTCATCATGACCTCATGACCATTAACGTTCATCTTTTTAGTATTCCATATAGAGTAGGAATAAATTCATTATCCTTGTGCTTGATGGAAAGTGAAGATTACGTCCGCCGCCTCTCCATGGACTAGCTTCTCTATGAGCTGACCTCTTTATGCTGGTCAGGCTTCCTCAGCGTCCTTCTGCTTTGCATTATTCACAATGAACCAGCCATGGCAGCCCGTCTCTCCACGGTCCCCTCACACGTCCATTCAAGACTCCTCAACAGTGCACACATTCTCCTGGCTCACATACAAAGAGCCTCATGCACATGTGTATTTCCCAGGTCCCTGACAGTATTAAATATTAATGTTGGTATAATTTCCGAGGCTCCCAAGGAGCTGAGGAATGCAGGCCCCGCAGTCATTGGTGAGATGTGTGTTTTTCCCAGTGGCAAGACGATTGTCGAAATCAATTTGGAATTGAGTAAGGAAACAGCTCTGTGTTTAAAAAGCTTATGACTTTATTCAGGCAAAGGGAACGGCATGTATATGTGTTCCAATTTGGGTAAACAGCATGCTCAAAAAAAAAAAGGAAGAAGGAGGTATAGGGGGTACGCTTTAGGGTATGTTATTGCACCGAAATTTCTAGCTTGTACACTTCTCACTGAAATAAACCCGGCAAAAATAGACAAGACTACCACGAGAGTTTTACACACACGACTCCTAATTTTTACTAGTTGACCAGTAGTTATAAAATATATCTTTATCAGAGTTAAAGCAAAAAAATTGTTGTCTTTGACATCACTTTAAATTTGTTTAATTTGTAAGAAAGATTTGAAAGCTCACTTTAATTAACAGCCATAACATGGACTACAAAAGGATTCGAAAACGACTTAAGGGGAAATGTTTTTCAGAAGCAGGCTTCAGAGGTATTTACAGCATGAATTGTGACAGCTCGACGATTGCATGAGACCCCTAGTTAAAATTTGGCTGTTTGCTAATTTTACACTGGGTGACATTTCTGTGACATTTTATATGAAATCAGGAACTGCAAAATAAAAGATAAACAGCAGTCTACTCTCATCTAAACACAGCGTTTATAATAACTTTCACTGGACAATGGAACCTCTGCAGCCCAACTAGGGACCATGGAGGCCAATGGTGACCGTTGTATTTATTCCCAGCTTTGAAACCATGGTAGGACCTCCGGTCAACATTCACACACTACGGGCAGTTTGGGACCACCAATTAGTTTATTCTGCTTGTGGGAGGAAACCGGAGTACCCGGAGGAGAACATGCAAACTCCATGCACACAGACCACAAGGTGAGAATCGAACCCTGGAGGTGGAAGGTGATAGTGCTAACCGCTACGCCTCCATGTCGCTTGTTTCTCATATGGCTACCGAAAAGTCATTGATATATTTGTATTCGTGCTCAAAAGATGTTTGCGCTAGAAAAATCACCCAGCAAGTGTGAATGGCTTTTATACAACACTTCCATAAACACCATTTATTATCAACAGATTATGATTTGTTTCTCCAGTTATTTTGCTCCACCAAATCATATCCTTCCATGCCTGGCGGAACTAACCAACTGCAACTGGTAGAGCTGGCGACCGAGAGTTAGTGTAATTAACCAGGGGTGAAAGTTGACTTAAATTCTTCCCGGTACTATGTAGCCGAAATTTGAGGACAATATACCATGGAGGTGGTGGACAGTCCTGTAAATCTCATACATTCATCTTTATATTTCTGCTTATTCTGCTTTAAATATTATTTCCGTTACCTAATGCGGTTCAATCCCAAATAGTGTTAAATGGAAAGCTAATGCACTATGTTTAGTGTACAATCCCTTGTTCTCAACATCGAGTAGTAGTAACGCCTTTAGTAAGAACACATCTGATAACGTTATGTCGTCCTAAACAAGTGTGTTCTTGCTGAAAGTGCTTCTGTGACTGGGTGTGAATGTGGCTTTTGTCAGGCAGATGCTCTCTCCTCAGTACTGCGGACCGTACAGACCTACTCTCACCCCACAGTCAGTGTAATTAACCACTGTACAACACCTGGGACGCAGAGTGATACGTATACCAGTGATGTTCTCGTCCATTATCATCACTTGTAGAATGAGTCTCGTCCAATCAGATCGCTCGTCAGCAATAGCTGTTGTATAATACACGAGGTGCAACCCAACTGAAATGCTTTCCGAAATCCTCGCAGTTTGAAGTTACTATCTATCTTGCTGATTTGTGCTAACAGTTTTAGCGCTGTCTCGATGAGTGTGTTCATGGTATGTTTGGTGCAACCTGTGCTCAGACTTTTCCGCACATTTATTCTCCATTTCGCCCACTGTCATTCATGTGCTGAGCAACGAGAACCACTTTTACATCAAAGCCTCGTATGCCTCCTTTGTCCCAACATCCTTTTGATTTTCTGGTTTACTCTCTTTTGCACACTCTCTCTTATTTTTTTACATTTTTTTTTTCCCCAACCATCCTTGCCCCCATCTTTCGCGGTCACCTGGCATCCAACGGAGAGCCGAGTTCTCCACCCGAGGCCGTCGTGCCACAGAATTACATTGCTGTTCCGCGTTATTAGATGTGACACTCCAGTGAGATAATGGAGGCTTTCTTCATCCCCATTTGAAACCCTAATCGCATTTCTTTGATTAATAGGCGCTGATCTGCATATCAAGGGCCCTTGTTAATTTACTCCAGCGCAAATCCCCCACCCCTTCTTTACGATGCGCTTTTGAAACAGATGAAGGGGGGAATAAGAATGATATACATATCTGTTCTCCTCATCTCCTCCCTCCTGTGCGTGCTGGGACGAGGCATCTAAATGCAAAGGCTGGAGGTGGAGGATGGTCATGGTGTGATGAAGCTTATGTCTGAAGAGGTTCGATTGAAGACGTATAACACTTCTTTTTTTTTTTTGTATATCCGAGGTGGGGCATGCAATGTAGCTGCCTCTTAAATATTTGAAGATCTGTAGTAAAGTAAAAAAAAAAAAAAAGTAAACATTTACCTAAATAGTGCCGCAAAACCGCCTTCCTAGCCCCCTCATGATACAATTCTGCAGTGCATTGCACAATAATTCCGCTGACATGGTTTATTTCAAGTTTGTTCTCTACTCCCTTTCACTGTAGGTGGAGTGTTTTTAGCGTACTCATCATTCCAGACCCAGACCCTCACAGTGACCTTTCCGGCTTGGTGGAGCCAGTCAGGCCACAGGAAACCCAAATCTACACCCAGCTCTGCCAGGGTCAGTAATAATACTCGGTTTAGGGTACGCATACGGAGGACGAGCTCCGGGTGACAGATGTCGGTTCGACTATTTTAGCGTCAAGCCCTTGACGTGAGGAATGCGTTATTCAAATGTGATAAGGGGTTTCTGAGCCAGCGACGTGGCAACTGTGACCACATACGGATACTTGGCTCGCGAGTGGAACGATCCGAACGAGAGTATTTTCGAGAAGCCGGAGAGACATTTTCATTCCCTAGTTTGAGATGAAGAGGAGGTGTGCAGTGATAAGTTCTCTTCTGCTCAAATCATAACTCCTTCGTTTTGGTTTCACAACCAACCGTCCGTGAAGATGGTGCATGGAATCAGTAGAAGAACAAGAGTAAGCAGCCAAACTGTCTCACAAAGAAGACTCGCTTGACTCCTACAAAAGGGCTCATCTGTGTTCTACTATAACATTAGAGCATGATTAGCAGCACTAGGATTAGTATTGCTGTATTCTGTACAGCCTTTGTAAACTAAATGTTTATAAAGGACTAGAACTCGAACTGTTTATCGAACTTTCAATGCAAATGTCATACAGCCAGACAGACAAAACATGGTGTTGGTGTTAAAAAGTCTCACCTAGGTGAAAAAGGGAATTTTAAGATAGGATCATATAACACCAGTTTGCATATTGCTTAATGCTGCTTATCCCCTGATCACGGTGGGCAAAAACAGCAAAATAAAATAACAAACCCGAAAACGCAACAACATATCCAGAAATAATTAAAAAAGCAAATAAGAAAACACAAAATGCGGGTGTATTTTGCAAATGAAATTCTTATCGCTGATTGGACGAGCCATCTGTCACGCAAGACATACAAGAAGTACTGCAGCCCCCTGGCATTTTAATTTCCGGTTTGACTGAATTGTCGTTGTATTTCCTTATTTGATATTTTGTTTCTGGAAATGTCGTTGTGTTTTCCGACTTATGTTGTTTTCAGTTTTGTTATTTTCTTTTTTTTCGGTTTTGTTATTTTGTTTTGCGCTCCAATGCCACCGTACCCGATTCATGCTTTGTTTTTGTGAATACGCATACACATTATTATTTTTATCAGATAAAAAGAAACACATTTGCTACATACAGTTTCATGCCCTTTTATGTAGTGTCTGTAACTTTTCTGAATTAAAATCTTTCAATGATCTTAGTTGTCATTTAAATGAAACTTGGAAAATATAGATTTTACATGAAAAGACATAAACATGGAAAATGTTTTACTCTAAAATGCAAAATTTTTAAGATATTGAGACATGAATTTGACATGGTTACGGACACTACAGATTTTTTTTTGGGGGGGGGATCCTTCATTTTGCACAAAATGCTTTAGTTTAAGCAACAGTTTTTACAGGTCATTTGCTTCTAGAAGCTTACACCAATTTCATTATCAATACTCATAAAGAAATATGAATAATTTGCATTTTAAATGATTATTGTTTAAAGTGAAATGGCCATTTTGGGGGCACATATAAAATCATCTCTCCAAAACGGCTGAAGTTAGCAACTTGAAATTTTTAGGGAAGCGAGTCCTGTGGCTGATGAAGATTAAATGTCAAGTCTTATCTAACCGTCTTATCAAACAAAGTAGCATATCTATGACCAGCGCAATGCAGACCAGCATAAACCGGCGGTAAGCCGTCGTTCTTTCAGGAAGGTTGCTTGATCAATTGACTCAGGTGTGTTCTCCGAGCACCATTTCGTCCCCACAAAGGCCCTTTGTGACAAAGATTAGGGGCCGCAAAGTTAACTGGATGTGATAAGGAGATTCCTATCTTGCCCAATCAGCTAACAAGGCATTGTTCTTTCAATCAGTAAAGCTGTTAACAGATGTTACCTTTAAATGATGTCTCTCAGTCTGTCCCTCATACACACACACACACACACACACATATGTGATGTTAATACCCGGCTCATAGCCAGAGGCTCAGTAAGTTAATTAACCAGCTCATTTCCAGAACACCTCTGAGGAACTTAGAAGCTAATTTATGGGTTAATTAATACGACGGGCTAAAGGTAAACATCATAAGAATCAATTTACTCATGCCGACAGCACCAGGGGATACGAGACTACCTGCTCCTCCGCAGATGGAACAAGGGACGGGGCCTGAAGTGGGAGATCGTTCGGAAATAAACGGAGGGCTGGCTCGGTTGGCAGCCGCCTAGGCAGCGCAATCACAGCTTTGTCAGAACGAACAATTAAAATCTTATGCAGGCAGCGATGCTCGGGCAAAGTGGCCGTTGTCTCAAGGAGGAAGGAGAAAAAACTGTCATCATCAGGATAGGTGCCAAAGTCCAGGTGTGGCAGATGGTCCTCCTGTGTAATGCCAAGAAAAGCCTGTTTGTCTGAGATTAGGCAAAATTAGCAGGAAAAAAAAAGCGGGGCCCAACGTTTGAGAAGATAAACAAGCTGATTTGTTGTCTTCTTGCTTGCAGAGAAGATGGCAGTGTTGGTGTTTTTCTTCCAACATCTGAAAGAGATCCGTTTCGGTGATGAACTACAGGGCTCCAGAATTGTGATTACAATCATGCCGGCTAAATCACTTTGCAGTCAAGAGAAAATAACCTGCCTAAGATAATGAACGGGTGAGTCTTTGGCTTGATTGGCACTCCGAGTATGAATAACCTGGAATTATTCGTAATAACCATGGTAACCGTGCGGTAATTGCCAGAAAATTCTCCCGTCTCAGAGCCGTGGTCGGAAGGGGTAGAAGAGAGGAAGAAATTAGTCCTTGCATGCAGTTAAACCTCCATTAATTGTACGCAGTGTGTGTGTGTTTTTATGTCACAAAGGACAGCACTGCTTCCAACTCTCAGGGGTTCTTTCTTTCGGCCCAGAATGAAGGCAATTAGCATTTAGGCTCGTGAAATGTTTTCCGTGCTCTTGCGGAATACAATTCAGAACCCGACTAATCCATAGATAAAAGCTGTGAAAATTATGTAAAATGTCGACGTTTAAGTCTTCACACATGAAAGCCCTTTCTTTCTACTTTTCTTTCTAATAATAAAAAGACGCACAGCGTTGCTGCAATTTTGGGCGCTCAATCAGCCGTGGGTAGAGGACACACAGCGTTCGTGAAATCTTGTCTTGCTGAATAAGCAGATGGCCAAGAGGAAAATCTACACGCCAGAAGAGGCCCGATTGTTATACAATAGCGACGGCTCAACCTGAAAGCGCCATGTGAGCGGCGCCGTATGAGAGTGTAACACACACTCTGCGGTGTAGATCTAATTTCCGAACTCAGGTGGACCTTTTCCTGGAAGCGCGCGCCTCTCTCCGACTGCATGCCGAGCGCAAAGGGAGGTGAAGGAATCTCGCGATTAATAAAGATACCATGCAAATAAGCATTCCCTTCCCTCGGTATGGGATTTGAGGCGAAGGAGAATGGCAGGCATGTTCTGAGTGGGAGCGACAGAAGAATGAACGATAAAGAGAGCGAAATGTTCCACAAAAGTTCCTGCTGGCTTGCTTTAAACCTCTCGGACGTCATGATCATTCGGGTCACTCGAATTGTTCATGAGGCCAATGGAGAACAAGCCTGAGGCTAATATTACTGATGTCGTTGATGGGGCCCAGGGTCTGAGTCGAGGCCCTGCAGGAGCCCTGCTACTCTCCAGGGGACAGTGCAGGCTTTTGTTCTCCTCTCATGCCTGGCATTCCCCACGCAGACCGGCCTCGGAGAAAGTCCGCGTCGATGCCGAGGAACATGAGCCTTTTCTACTCTGCAAAATCCAGCCCCTGGGCACAGCCCATTCGGACCGAGTGCTCTAAGATCTCACTAATTAAATACAACCGGAGAAAGACAATGGGAGCAATTCAAGGTGGCTGGAAGGAGAACAGAATGATAGACTGTCGTCACCGTACTCAGTGTTCAGACAATACTTTCACATCCGTAACTTCACCCATGAGGAACATTTTTGTCCTGCCGTTGATTCTCCAAATCAATCTAAAGTACTTGACTGTTCACTGATGGGTGTGGTCTGTTCCAGGGATGACTCCGCCCACATCTACACTGCACAGTGCCGTGCTGATCGTGAAGATGCAACAGTTACTTGTATATTCACGAGCAGTGCTGAGGGACGTTACTTTTTAAAGTAACTAATTACGTTACAAAATTACTGTTTTTAAAAAGTAATCAGTTACATTACAGCGTTACTTTCTGATAAAAGTAACTAGTTCGAGTACTTTTCCATTGAAGAAAATAAAAACTTTATAAAGACCTTTATAATTTTTCCACCATCATTACTCAGCGTAAGTCCGGTTCATTATGATTCAGTGCAAGTTTTGGCGCTGTGATTAGGTTTCCATCTTTCCGGATGTCGGTCCTCAAATAGTTAAACCGCATAGGTAAGATAGGGGTATAACAGCTGGAATAACAGAGGGGGGGGTATCGGGGGCGGGGCTTGTAAGACGATGTTCACACACACACACACATCAATGGATTGGAAATCATTGCTGTCTGGCTCATGGATTATGTCTAAATAACATATTACATATTGATGTAGACATTAGATTACTCGTTACATAAAAAAAAAATCCAAGTAATCCACGTTACACCCAACACTGTTCACAAGTAATCCGATTGGACGAGAGGCATTCCATGAATGGTGATAATAGACAGTAACAGCACTGGGATGTTTTAGTATGTAAATCACTCAGCAATGCAGGTGTTCAAGAAAACACATCTGATCAGGTGATGTCATCTTAAACAACACTTTGTCCAAGTTTCGAATTGTCTGTTTTGAATCGCCTCTGAACGATCTGTGTTGTTTTGTTTACCTATGCTGAGCTACAAAGTTAACTAGTCTATAAAACAAGGTTGTGTCCTACATTCATCTGTTATATCTAAACAAGGGCACTACTTAGTGTGTGAAACACTAGGTTGTGTAGAGATTGTACACCCTACATAGTGCACTAGCTTTCCATTTAACACTATTTGGGATTCAATGCAAAACCCGGATTTAACAAAGTTGATATTCAAAAGTGAAATGAGCGGAAATATAAAGAGAAGCTTATTAGATTGACAGAACTGCGCACCACCTGCATGGTTTATTCTCCTCTATTCTACTCCGTTTAACTATACACTCTGGACTGTATGGGCGTCCCAGGTGTTAATGACATTAACTGTGGGTCTCAGCATATGTGAGAGTAGGTCTGTACGGTCTGCAGTACTGAGGAGAGAGCAGCTGCCTGACAAAACCCACATTCACAACCAGTCACAGAAGCACTTTCAGTAACAACACACATCTGATAACGTTATTTTGTCGTAAACAACACGCTGTTTTTGCAGTAATCACTTCTAAGCTGTTCCGAATCTCATCCAAACTATCAGTGTTCTTTTATTTACAACTACAAAGCTAACTAGCTTCTATCACAATACTGAATCCCAAATCCCTGATCAAGGGCACTTCTTGGTCTTAAACAAGGGATTATAAACCCTACATAGTGCACTAGCTTTCCGTTTAACCCTATTTGAAATTCAACCCCAAAACTCGGACATTAACGAAACTGAGTAAATGGAATAATAGCGAGAAATTTATGAGATCTTCAGGATTGTCCACCACCTCCATGGTGTATTCTCCTCACCTTTTGGCTATATAGTGCCAGGAAGAATTTTACAAAGAAAGTAACAAAGGCTACCATCAGTAACACACTACGCCGGCAGGGACTTAAATCCTGCAGTGACGGACGTGTCCCCCTGCTTAAGCCAGTACATGTCCAGGCCCATCTGAAGTTTGCTAGAGAGCATTAGGATGATCCAGAAGAGTATTGGGAGAATGTCCTATGGTCAGATGAAACAAAATAAAACTTTTTGGTAAAAACTTAACTTGTCGTGTTTGGAGGAGAAAGAATGCTGAGTTGCATCCAAAGAACACCATACCTACTGTGAAGCATGGGGGTGGAAACATCATGCTCTGGGGCTGTTTTTCTCCAAAGGGACCAGGACGACTGATCCGTGTAAAGAAAAGAATAAATGGGCCCATGTATCGTGAGATTTTGAGTAAAAACCTCCTTCTATCAGCAAGGGCATTAAAAATAAAACATGGCTGGATCTTTCAGCATGACAATGATCCCAAACACACCGCCTGGGCAACGAAGCAGTGGCTTCGTAAGAAGCACTTCAGTGTCCTGGAGTGGCCTAGCCAGTCTCCAGATCTCAACCCCATAGAAAATCTGTGTTGTCCAGCAACAGCCCCAAAACATCACTGCTCTAGAGGAGATCTGCATGGAGGAACGGACCAGAATACCAGCAACAGTGTGTGAAAACCTTGTGAGGCCTTACAGAAAACATTTGACCTTTTTGTTGGTGTTTTAATGGTGTTCACGGATAATACTAGAATTAGTACTCTTATTCATAACACCTTTTTCTGACATGAACCAACCAAAGATCATCCACTAACATGCAAGAAAGTGAAGAGTCTCAATATGGAGTCGATGAACCTTTTCGTTGCCTTCTGTCTCCGTAACAGGCCTGCAGCCTGTGTGTGATTGGCTCAGCTGGAAAAAAAAAATTGGAGCAGACATTTCATGACTGGATGTGCGCTCCCTACAGAGGGTTTGTTTAATGGAAATTTGGTGTAGGGAATATTCCCCCAAGGTCCAAAGAGCTGGAGCAAATCACAGGGATGTGTGGAGTAAATGTCTAATTTTACCCACCGCTGGTACACTATGCCTCTACCAAAACCAAAAGCTCATAACACACAACACACACACACACATGAACATGCTTCCTGTCTGTGCTTTAGCTGACCATTTCATGCTCTGCTTAATATTTTTCATCAGCCTCAGCTTCAGGTGATAATATAATATGCTCTAAACGTAGCCATATTGGTTTGCCCCATTACGACAGCAGATACAGGAGTTTAACCCCCTGCATCAAAACATGGTGCATGATCTCTTTTTCTTCGATTTTATCACTGTTTCACGTCTCAGCATCCAGCAACAGAACAAACGCTCAGAACGAGGCAGTTAAGAGGGGACGAAAGACGAAGACCGTGAAAGGGTGAACGAGGGAAAAACGTCCGACGTGGATGGCAACAAGCTCCGACAGCTCGACAGAGGATGGAGGAAGGAGCTTATTTCATGGCTGATTTGTTTTAATATCTGGTGCAACGGCGGGAGAGCGAGCACGGGGCAAGATGGAGAGAAAGAACGAGAGGAGGAGGGTGACAAAAGGGTCAAGATGAAAACAAGAAAGATAAGGTGGGGAACAGTGGAGAGGGCGACGATCTGAAGGGACAAGTTAGAGGGGAGAAAAAAGGAAAGATGCTATGATAGAAAGAAGGAAAGAAAGAAAGCAGAGTTCCTTCTTTTAGCGTTGTCTCCGTTTTGTCATCCGAGAAGAACAAAGCGGCAAAAGTACAAAACATGACAAAACATCTGTCACAGGCTTCAAAAAGCATGTCTCACTTCTTTTCTCACGAAAGAGCCCAAGGGAGGAATTCAGATTTGACAGTGACAGGAAAACGGAGTGCGCCACATTTCCTGAACTTTCAGAAGGCATCTGAGATGTGCAGCTCAAACGATCCATTCCGGGAAAGATGTTCAGCTACGACGGATATCATTTTTTTTTAAATTCTGCATAATATTGTACAGTATAACGAATTTATCCCAGTCTTTACATGTTCCGTTTTGACTGCATGCAAGTGGCACACACAACGTGGCATGCAAAGCTGAAATTTTAGTCGGATGGGGTTCTTTCCCATTTTTAAGGCCAATATAAGAATGTAAGACAATCTATAACAAAGACGGAGACAGTATACTGTGTAGATTATAATACACCTTCTGAGTGCACTGCTTTGATGCTCAGTGCATGAGCAATAGGTGAAACAGGTTCATGATGTTGACCCGAGCTTGCTTTTATGTTTAATTGAGCTATTTGGAAGTGCGTCTTTCTTTTTTCAGTTCCACGGCGTAGTGCATGGTAACAGAAAGCAAAATTTGACGCTTGAATCTCCTTCAAAAACAAAGAGGCAGGCCTTTTTTCCCCCACCGATCCAAGCGCTGTCCGTGTCACAGGCCTGTGTGCAAATTGATGGTGTCATTATCAGTGCAGTGATGCCACTTATTACTCATGTCAAAGTGACAGCTGGTCGCTATGGCACCTGCTGCGCCACTCGGTGCCAAGTTATTATTTGGGATGATTAGTGACATCATTCTTTCAGCTCTGCATTCACAGCAAGGCAGCAAGTAGTGGAGACAAAAAAATATGATCCAAACCTGAATTTATCCATGATTTTAATACAATAAAGGGTTAAATCTGTAGAGCTATAAATACTTCTTTATTTTGTCTGACTGGAGGAGCCTTCTACAACATTGGAGTAAAACATGTGCAGCAAGTTAGGAACTGTAAATACCATTCCAAACATAAAAACCAAACACCATTCTTTAAAATACTTAATGCTTATTATCTCCCATTTCATGCTTATTGTAAATATGCATACACATTTATATATTTTTTTAGAAATACATTGTATTGTACATGTCATTCAGCTGAAACTTGGCCAATTTAATTTTACACAAAAAGAAAAAGAAAATTAAACATGAAAAAGTATATTATTCCAAAATGTTAAATTGTTACGATATTGCAACAGGAAATTTACATGGTTACCTACACTAAAAATTATTTTGGGAAATTATTTTTTTAGATATTGTAGATATATTGTAGATATTGATTCGTAGATTTCTTGCTACACAACATATGACTTTCTATGACTTGAAGATCTTAGCCACAGGGCT
This sequence comes from Clarias gariepinus, assembly GCF_024256425.1. Classification (NCBI taxonomy): domain Eukaryota; kingdom Metazoa; phylum Chordata; class Actinopteri; order Siluriformes; family Clariidae; genus Clarias; species Clarias gariepinus. The sequence continues at coordinate 3,454,293 of NC_071124.1, read as the reverse complement.
ACAGAAATCTAAAGCAACTACAGCAGGGCTACAGCCAACAGAACGTACATGAAAATTGATATAAACATGCAGAGAACTGCTAGACACTACGGTAATAGCTAGGTCATGCTACGAATTGTTATGGAAGATACCGTAGTGGCGCTAAGGAGCATGATGCTAAGGAGCACGGTTGTGACAGTTATCCCTGGTCTGTCTGTAGGGATCATAAATCCTCATAGCATAGCTTAGAGCTAAGTAATTATCATTATCTGTGGCCTTATGTACCAAATTGTTGGCTTAACAGTGCTTTTACGTTGCAACACCATATTGTGCCTTAGCTTTGCCTTAGCGCTGCATGAGCTACACTTCAGCTAATGATGTCAGAGTGTGTCGGAGCCTCAAAAAAAATAAAAATAAAACCATAATAATTTGCAAAAAATCGTCTAAGTATAATACAGGTGCGAGGTGAGACTTTGGGAACTTTAAGCTAATCAGTGCAGTGGGAAAAAAATGTGAATTAGTCAGGAAAGGAAGGCTAAAGGTACATATTATAGCATAAGTATGTTTATTACAAACCAAAAGTAAGTTTATTGCACCTGATTTATTTAATTTCATCATTGATAATGAAGTTGGTGAGTTTTGTGCTGGCAAGTCACACAAGCAGTTAAAAAAAAAAAGAACAAAAAAAACATTTGATTTTACATCAAAGGCAAGTAACTTTCTTATCCTTAAAGTTGAACCTTTAATCTTTTCATTCATAATCTTTAAACTTTAAATTTGAATCTTATTTTATCTAATTGTAATAAATCTAATTCGAGAGAGCAGCACCTTTTCTTTAAAAAAAAAATTAATGGAGAAATACACTAACAGTCAAAAGTTTGTACACCCCTTCTAATTCCATGGTCTTTCCTGATTGTTATTTTAATAAATCACTAAAGAAAAAAACATTAAATTAGAAGGTGTGTCCAGACCTTTGACTGGTGCTATATATTAATTGGAACATAAGTACACATTTATTGTACCCAATTTATTAACTTTTATTATTAATATTGTAGGCAAAACAAACAAACGAAACCACAGAATTGGTCAGTTTTGTATAGTCAAGTAACACAAGCAGTAAAAAAAAAATCTTTTGATTTTACATCAAAGGCAAATAACATTTAATCTTTACACATTAAAGTTTAATCTTTATCCTATCTGATCTTAATAAATCTAAACTAGAAGCAAGCATACTATGTGCTTAGACCAGCATTTTCTCTTTAAAAAAAAAATGTTAATTGATAGGAGGCTTCAAATAGTACTCATAAACGATAAAATGTTTAACTGTCATACATTTAGCTTTCAGCTTCCATTTAAAAAAATCCATTTAAGGTTTCACACTTTCTCCTCCTCATGGCCAAAGTTTTTTTTTTTTTTTTACAACATAGGCATTCCAACCTGTTTCAGATGGGACCCCATGTGGACTAGGGGACTCTAAACAAAACTAAAAAAAAATTTAAACTTTAAAAAAAAAAAAAAGATTTTTAAGAAAAGGTCCCGAGCACATAGTACACTTGCTCTTGATTTATTAAAATCCGATGGAATAAAGATTAAACTTTAAAATAAAATCAGAAGCTCATAGCTACTAGGCTACTAATAGGAATTAAAAAATCCTGATTTTACTGTATAACACAAGAGTTAGCAAATGTTCACTATGTTACATTCTGACATATGACATCACCCAAAGTCATAGTTATAGTTTGTTATAGTCATAGTTTTTTATATATTAGAGACGGCACGTGGCTTAGTGTTTAGCACTGTAGCCTCGCCTCTGTAGGGTTGAGGGTCCGATTCCCGCCTTGGGGTCTGTGTGCATAGAGTTTGCATGTTCTCCCCGTGCTTGATGGGTTTCCTCCAATAGTCTGAAGACGTGAGGATAAGACTTAATGGTGTTCCCAAATTGCTCGTGAATGTTGACCGGAGGTCCTACCATGGTAATACGAAATGGGGATAAAAATAACGGTAATCACCACTGGCCCGCACGGTCCTAAGTTGATGGATGGATGGATGATAGTATATACAGTAGTGTAAGTATGTCACATAGCCTAGCTCAGTTTGATGTTTGTTAGCCTGAAAATGTCTGTGAGGGCAAAGGGAATTACACTAAGGTTGTATCGATTAAAGTGATGATTTTAACCATTACTTCTGGATCTTTCTACTGGATCTGCTGCACAGGATTATGGGATACATAAGACAACTAAGGATGTACGGTATTTTATTCAGACATGACTAGATCCCTTGCTGTAGTCCAAATAAGCTGCATTTATTTAAAAAACTTCAGATCCACCAACTTTTGAGCCTATTTCGTTCTAGCGTTAACCTTCATAAGCGAGAGAGCCAATCCCTCCTCCATAGCTCAGGGTGAGAGTGTGTTTCTTTACGCTTCTGTGTGTATGAGCTGTCCTCAGGAGGTCATGAACCAGGCACTGAGTGTCTGAGAAGTAAAGTGAGAGCAATACACACTGATCTAGTCGCCTATTTTCGGCGGTGATCTTCAGACGTTTCATGATGCTTTGCTTTCATTCAGATTTTTAGATTTGGAAAAGAAAAAAAACATTTTTAAAGTTCATTTTTTCATCTAGGAGAGAGTGTTTTCATTGATGGTGTGTGTGTGTGTGTGTGTGTGTGTGTCTTTTTCTGGTTTCTGTGTCTGAGCCGCTCCACTTAACTAATGGTCCTTGCAGTCTTTCCCTCCATGGTGTCATTATTCTGCCTTCCACATGGCTGGCACGCTAATAAACACACTGTGAAATGCATTATGGTCCAGGGAAGAAATTTGCAGGAGCTAAAGCGTGCCTTCTTTTCTCAAAACAATCCGAGTCTGTGTGCCTATTGTGTCTTTCGAGCAGGAAAGGCTTGTTTTTTGTTTTTTTTTAATCATCCGTGATTGGAAAGTCAGCAAGGCCGATCTTTTCTCCATCTGCTTTGTAAACAGATCTGTTAAAATCTTTTGAAAAGCGTGAAATGACTGCGCTGCTTGTAATTCGTACTAAATGAAGGCTCGTAACCTGCGTTCTGGTCGGGGCGAGCGCTGGCCTGTCTGATTCTGCCACGTCTGAAGGAAGCGGCCTCGATGATGATGATGATGATGATGATGATGATTCCTGTGAGGACACTGAGAGAAATCAAAGCAAAATGTATTCTTTTATTATTATTATTATTATTATTATTATTCATTGGAGCAAGGAGAACACCGACCTGGTGTTAATTTTGTTGGGTTTTTTTGTTTGTAGATTAAATTTTTACAATATGTTGTACGTCTGCTGCTTTGTTTTTTTGCTCAGTAACATCTCACACCTTCCAACGAAAAAAAAAAAAAAATGCTTTTACCGCAAACAAACATGTAATTTCATTAATTTCTTGCATAATTCATAATTGCGATTCGATGCTCAGGTTCTCCCAGGACGGTTGTTTTACTTTAAACCTGAGCGAGGAAAAAATAGGAAAATATACTGTACCAGGGTTCGGTATAAACATGTAAACGGGTCAATATTATGATATAGTATGTTTGAGATGTCATACATCCCAAAAAAAGATTTTCTATTTAACTTTATATTAACTTGATTATTAAACCTGCAAGAAACGAGAGGCAGGGGTAAATGTAAGGTATAGAAGAATATTAAAGCTAAGTTAAAGAAAAAAAACAACTGTTTGCAATAGTGTAGTCAGGTGGGAATCTGTAAAACTGCACATGAAGGTGCATTAAAGAGGTAAAAATGATGCATAATAATAATCACATATTGATTCTATGTACATGAAGATTGTATATTCGGGTAGGAACTTGGTGGGAACCAAAAACTGTAATATTAATAAAAAGAAAGAACAAAAGAATGTAATCATATCAGCGCAATCAGGTGGACAACATAAGAGACTGTAGACTGAGTTGCAATAATAATAATATAATCAATTCAAAATATAACAAAAACTATGCACGTGTCCATCCCGTCATGAACGGATCAATAACAGGGTGGACATTTATTTATTTATTTTAAAGCGTTTAATGAGCACACAGTGGACCTTTAGTTAGCAAAGTGATTCACGCTTGTAAGTCATCATGACATCACCGTTTATGACATATACAGTATTTAGAAGGAAAAAAAACGTTTTTCTTTTTAATATGTATTAAAATTTCACCATGACTGGGTGGACGGTGGATGTTAAGCTCGACATCAAACTACAAACACAATGTGATGAACATTAAAAAATATAAGTGGAAATACTTAATGTAGTTACAGCAGGTATTTGAATCTCCATTGAAGAAAGACAACAGGGTGGTTGTGATGTCCCCCAAAGGATAGGTTCCCCCAAAAACGACGATGTGGACATCAGTCTCAGGGATGTGTACAAAATGTAGGGACTTGTTTTATTAAATTTGTTGGGAAAAAGAAAAAAAGAGACTTAATAATAATTAAATCTCAGAATGTCATTATTATTATAATGTTCATGATAACTGGGTGATTCTGACGAGAACCTTGAAGCCACCTTATATTGATATTAACTCAAACACTACATCTATGAAAATTAAAAGAATGTAAAGATACACACATTTCCATGATATTTTTTTCTGGAAGGACGTCCTATACACTGCAGCGGAAAGGGGCAGTGTTGGAGCCTGACATATAGGCGAGGGACATCGAAGAGACATTCCAATGTCAATATAGGGCATTTCCTGCATGCTCACTCACAGCCGAGTCAACACCGACACACAATGGCCCTGTGTGTCCATGTGGGAGTGTGTGTTTAATGGGACTGTGGAAAATGGATCCTATGAAAGACAGGTACGAAACCTTTAATTAGGAAGACTGATGGATGCTGACACACCTTTCTTACCTCAAGTTATCAGTCACGACTGGGAACCATGAATACCCGCTCTTTTCTTTTCTTTATTGCTCTTGTTCTGTCTCTTTCTAACTCCGTCTCAGCCATTTATTTTCTTTCTCCCCGCCAGTCCCGTTCTCTTTAATAGCGCACACAGACTCGGTCATTAGTGGACCGTGGTGTGCTTTGAGGCACATAATAACACCCCGATGCGGGAGCCATCTTTACGGAACAAAGGAGCAGGACGGTGCCATCAGTTTCTCGATTGTAACCAAAGTTAATTGCTGTAGAGGATATTCCCAGTGGTTGCGCCGGTGTAAAACTGATACTTCAGCCGATCTGGTACAAACCATCTGCTGGCTTCTTCGGCAGACAATGGTACGACTTGATGGGGGTTGATGAAGACCATTTGGCCGTGCCCAGGGTATCAGCTTTTAATGCAGCGGTCCAGAACGCAGGACAGGAGAGCTCCTGAGAGCTCCTGAGGGCTCCGGGCGCTCGCAGGGGGAAGGGCGACGGAATCGAGGTTCGACATCCAGAAGGAGCTTCTTATAAATAGTGAATGATTTATGATCTTTAATTTAGGGTGCTTTTAAAGTGCCTGGTGCACAGGTTCAGGTACGGCTAGATTCGATCCAGTGAGATAACTACACCCAGGGAATTTGTGAATTTCTGTACAGGTGCCTTTCTTTGTAAGGATCTACTTCATCATCTAGGACAGAGATCCTCAAAAAGTGCTAGACAGTAATTAAATGCAATTTCACAGCACGGTCTGATTAAGGACTTGTGCCGTTTCGTGAGGAACTCATTAAGCTCTCCGAGCTCTTGGACAAGTGTACTTTCGCGGAACGAGATGCTGAGTGCCTCGATTTCTTCCCGTCTACCTCCTTAACCGCAATAAGCATAGCAAAGAGGTTTGGGGGGAAAAAACAAGCACACAATAATATGAACTAAAACTCTTGCAAATTAAGGACTCCAGGCAGCAGCCGGGATCGTGCTGACAAGAGTTTGTTATGCTAAGCGTTTTTCTACTGACATGACGCTAGGGTCTAATCAAAAGAAGTGATTCTGGGTGAGAAGATCGGTTTGGTTCCCGCATCAAATGCTAATGCTAATTGTATGGAAGTAAGAAGCAGTAATGATCCCCTTTAAACATAATTTATATCATACGCTTAATTATACAACAGTTAATTTTGACCTAGTGATCTGATTGGACGAGAGGCGTCCTACGAGTTTCAATAATGGACAGTAACAGAACTGGGACGTTTAACTAAATGCATCACTCGGCTTCCCAGGTGTCCTCTGCTCGATAATTACAGTAACTGTCGGTCAGATCATGGGTGAGAGTAGGTCTGTATGGTCCGAAGTACTGAGGAGAGAGAGCAGCTGCCTGACAAAACCCACATGCACAACCAGTCACAGAAGCACTTTCAGCAAGAACACATTATGTCATTTTAAAACAACACTTTTTCTCTTTAATGATTGCTACTAAGCCGTTCCTCTGTGTTGTTTTCTTTACGGCTACTAAGCTAACTAGCTTCTAACACAAGGCTAAATTCCAAATCCCTCTTTAACTCCTGATCAAGGGCACTACTTGGTGTGTGGAACAAGGGATTGCACACCCTACATAGTGCACTAGCTCTGGAATTCTGATATTCTAATGTATATAAAGAGAAACTCAAAAGATTTACAGGACTATTTACCACCTCCATGGTTTACTCTCCTCACTTTTGGCTACCAATAAGAATTAAAAACTACTTCCACCACTGCTTGTGCCATGTGCCTACGACCGCACCACATCCGTGCTGATATTCATCATGACATCACTCCTTCTTGTGTGATATTGCTTAAATAAAGTTTCATGAAGAACTTTTCATCATCTATACCGCTTTATCTTGTATTAAGGGTCACGGGGGTCCTGGAGCCTATCCGAGGAGCCTTAGGGCACGAGGCGGAGTATACCCTGGATAGGGTGCCAAACCATCATTGGGCACACACACTCTTCGGACAATTTGGGAATGCTAATTAGCCTAATCTGCAGGTCTTTAGACTGTGGGAAAAAACTGGAATACCCAGAGTAAACCCACCAAGCATGGGGCGAACATGCACACAGAGATAGGAATCAAACCTGGCCGGGAATCAATCCCAGACCCTGGAGGTGCAAGGCGACAGAGCTAACCACTACACCACCGTGCCGCCAAATCAACTTTAGTTCTGTATATTTTGTACGTTTACATTTTCCATAAATGAGATGCACGTTATCCTCCGTGGTTCTAGTGAAAGCTGTATTGCTAGTGGCGTCGTCCATTGTTAAACGTCCTGTTTTAGTCAGGCTAAAACAATTAGTCGGATTAACATAATGCCATGCTAACGTGCTGAGTAATGCTAATGTTAACAAAATTACTTTTAGCACCTAGACTCTTACAATGCCTAGCTAAAGATAAAAGGTAAAAATGTCTCTGTAATCATTTTACTGTGCAATGGAGGTAACTTGGACAAAAATGTAAGTAAGGTCCATAGTGTTAGAAAGTGCTATATTTAATATATTACAGTACGTATTATATATGCTCGCCTACTTTCACTCCTTTGTTCAGGTCTTCTACAGTCTGCTAGCATGTTTATTAAATTTAATTTGTTCAATGAAAGGAGTGATTAACACAAACGTATTGTTTATTATATCCAGCTAGGGAGTGTATAGATTACCCAGATTAGTGAGGATTACTGCAATTCATATGATATAAATAATTTATGATATAACAAAATTGTCCACCATCTCCGTGGATTATACACCTCACCTTTCACCTACATAGTTTCAGTTTTTATGTTTATATCTCTCATTTACACAACGAAGAAGTCATTTAATTGGACTGCTGTGCTGGGCCATATTACAGTATACGAGCCCTGGAGGTGGAATCCATTTACTGTCTGAATGCACTGTATGTTCGACTCCACTACGATAGGTGGCGATCGGTTGCTTCCAAACGCTTGTGTATAATATAAAGCCTGACAAGCAAGAAGCTTGTCTAGGTCTCAACCAAACCTTTAACAATATATAGCATCTTGAAATTATGAATAAGGAAGTGGTGGCTCTGGCATGGTTGTCATTGTCGGGCGCTTAACACTGTCTGCTCCAGTGACGCTGTATAATAGCTGACCACCGTATAATGCACTCTGACTCCGGCCTCCTAACAAAACCAGGATCTGTGAGGAGTAAAGAATTTCGTTGTGCAGTAATGTACAGTCTATGTGACGTATAAAGGCTGAACTCAAGTCTATGGACGAAAGTTTTCAGGTCATTCGTTCGGGGTTAATAAACTCCCACATCTCAGCGTGCAACAGTCAAGCTAATAAAACGGCGGAAATGTTTAAGTTGGATAGTGAAATTCGAACAGAGAGCTTAAAATTAGCAGCTGGGATTTCGTAACATTTATAATACCTGTATGTAGTATTCAATTTCTGCTTTTAATGACCTGGATTGCACAAATCCTTTATTCCAGCAAAGCCGCGTGACTGTATTTAGCCACGCGGATGTTGTGTGTCATAAAACCATTTGATCGTGTCGGTTGACCATCTGTACATCTGAAACATATTCAAAAGAACTATACAACCAATTTAAAGCTAACAGCTGTGTAAGCTAATCCCCCCTCCCCTTTTCCACAAACACATACACACCCATACACACACTTCGTTCGTCCTCTGAGCCTGGACTCTGCGTGTGTTTGTGGCTAGCCCACAATACTATCATCAGGAAAAGCCTCGGGCCTCTGCGCGTTTGCAGTCAGCGCTTCAACGGCCACGGTTCAGTGTGGTCAAGACGCTCCAGAAGCTCCGGTTTCAGCCGTGCTGCCCTGAACGACAGACAGAGAGAGAGAAAGAGAGAGCGAGGGAGGAGACCTGGAGATCACGCGGCCTGGCAGAAGGCTAACAATGGCCGAGTTAGAGTCAATACAAGCACACAAAGGCAGTTTGCTTAAAGAATTGTCTCGTCAGTGTCACCGATTCTTCCTATCATGATTGATTAGTTGGGTTATACCTGGGAACCTTAAAGCCTAATCAAGTCCTATAATTTACACTAAGTATTGTGTCATTTAGTAGACCTATACGAGGAAAGAGTAAAAAAATGTTTTATGTAATAAAGTGTTATGTTTATGTATCATTAAAAGAATTATAAAATAGCTATGGAGCCAGAAATGACTCGCTAGCCTCATTGGCATTCAGGGTTTCCTTACAGTGTTGCAGATATACAAGGCTCGGCCAGACTAATTCCTGCTGCACTTACTTAATCAGAGAGCTTTGGAGAGCTGAAGAGATTAAAGGAAGAAAACAGAAACTTAAATAGAGTTGCAAAGCCACTCCGAGGGAAAATTCAGGTAAGCTGCCAAATCAAACAAAGACCAAATTCCAGTCTCAGCATGCGTTGCGGTTATTGCGAGCTTTTGCTGTGTGCTTAGATTTATTTATTTATTTATTTATTATATTTATTTATTTATTTTTGTTTCTTCAAATCTCCCCCGGAACGTTAAGAGCTTAAGATTAGGTTCCCATCTCGTCCGACCTTATCTCATTATCATTCCTCAAAAGCTTTGGCCTTTTGCTGGTATTTACTCTATTGTCATTTCGTACTTATTTGAACATGCAAATGAGGTGCGATGGAGAGCTGAGGCATCTGCCTCGCTCAACAACACACGTCGTGCTCCTCAGGAGTGGCTCCCCCTCCCTCCGTGTTTGCCCAGAGAGGAGTCCCATCAGCCACCATGGCAGCGTGGAGGCAAATGAAACCCAGAGGCATGCTGTGCGTAAAATCGCAGCCTAACACCATTAGAGACATCCGAGCAATCACACTCGCCGGGCCCAGGAGAGACAACAGGAGTTTCCACTCGGGCTGTTTCTCAAGCCATTTGGGGCATTCTGTGACGAGTGTCTTCTCTGAGCGTCAGACGTTTCCTGTCTAAGAAAGACCAGAAGGAGAGAACGAACACACAAAACTCAGAGAAATACGATTTTGAATTGGAGCTCGCCGTTGTCCTGGGTGTTGAAGTCTCTCGTGGATAAACATGCCATTCTTCTAATAAAACAGTTCATACTTAAGGAATAAAACACTTCATGCCATGCTGTTATATGAAATCGATTAAAAATGAGATGATGTGACTAAATCTAGGAGGTTAATCCAGTTCCATAGTTACGTCCTTTGATTACTTGCACTGGAGACTCCTTCCATAAATGTTAAATTGACTTTTTCCAGCAGTGTTTAATTACAGGTTTGTTTAGTCAAATACATTTATTTATGAATTGGTTATTAGTTTTAGATTGTCATGTCAACCATGCAGGTCTTTATAGAAATTACTGTGATGTTTTATATTAGAACAAGTGTATAAACCTGGTGTTTTAACTTCTGACCAATCAGAATCAAGTAGTCAACAATTCAATACAATCCAATCAAGTTCATTATTATTTTAATATTAGCAAAATATGGCCGGATTGGTTCGTTGGTTAGATTGGTTATCGGGAAATTCCAAAAACCACGACGCTTATTGATGTTGACCTAACGTGTAATCCTCTTAAGTAGGTCGTATGATTTGTCGGATGAATGTTGCTAGATTTGGAACAAAAACATCCTATGTTAAACCAATGAGAAAACCCCGTTTCCGTCGAGGATCGCTGGTGGAAATATTCGCACACATCACTTTGTCTCGTGCTAGTGCGAGCACAGGGTGATACCCCGAGTGTCGATGACATGTGGCCGTGCATCAGCATCATTAACAGCCTTTCTTTTTCTTCTTTATATCCCTTGCAGCTGCATCCCCGCTCCCAGAGGGACACGCTCGTGGCTTTTGGGTAAATAATGCTCTAATCCAGCCAATAAAAGAATCCGGCCTTTAGAAAACAGCCATCCATCACCTGAGATCCCTGACTGGTCAGTCTTTCTTTTCTGTTTGTGCTAAATCCTCCCTGTCTCTCGATATTTGGACCTCGAAATGGCTCTGGGCCAGAGGAAAGAGAACGAGGAAAGAGATGAAGAAGTTGGGAGACTCGTGAAGAGTAGCTAAGAGCTTCTGTCACCTCCGGTGTGAACAACCCAGAGATGTTGGCTGTGTTTTAAATTAAGCTTCTGTCAGACCAGGAAGTGAGATATGCACACTTGTGTGTGAGTGTGGGGGGGAAGAGAAGGCTTGTGCGGTAAAATCACACCCTTTAAACGCTCTAATAGAACCCAATACACAAATGTCTGACGCAGCACGGCGCCTCAATAAACACTGTGCTGTCAACACAACAAACGCCCGGTCTGGAAGGAGCCTAGCACAAAGCTTAGCTGTCAGCTTAAACTGTTCAAATGAGAGAGAGAGAGAGGGAGAGAGAGAGAACCTGTCACCACAGGCAACAAAAGGGGCTAAGCTTTATAAGTTTTGCATGCCAAACTACATGCTATCTACCCCATTGTCTGCTGCAAAAGTCTGTTGTGGTGAGACCAGCATGCCTGCTAGGCATTAGCAGAGCCAGGCGGCGTGAAACAAAAGGTCGAGGTAATTCCTTTTCTTTCACACATGGGCGAGTTTTGCTCCCCACTCGAGCTCGAGTCTGAGTCACTTTTAACAAGAGTTAGCGCTCCTGATAGGCTGGAGACAGCTAAGGCCCCCGAGGGGAGGAGGGGCAGCCGCGAGCCTCGGCGCGATAAAATCAAGTGCTACAGGTGTAGCTGGGTCCTTTATCAACACCGCCATTGTTCACCGTGCCAACCGACGCTCGGCTAAAACCCATACACACATACACACACACACACACCTACACGTACAGTTTCAAAATCGGCCTTCTCCCTCCCACTCGTTCACACGTTCCCACCCCAGAGAGATCGACATGACGTGCACCTGAGCTCCGAGCCCCAGGCTGACTTGACATTCTTAGACACCGTGTCATCAACAAGTGCCGGAATGAGCCTGCCGAATCCTAACACGGCCCGCAGGAAGGTTGAGGAACAGGAGGGGCCAGAGATGTTGACATTGGGGACGTGACAGAAGTGCATTATGAGCTCTAGCTCTTTTAACACACCCTTGTTGACTTCCTCAGGTGACTTAAAAGTGTTTATCACCTACACTCTTGGAATCCTATAGGGGGCTAATGGATGGAGATTTTTAAACCAGTTCTGTTTTAGGGTTCAGAGAGAGAGAGAGAGATAGAGAGAGAGAGATGCTTGTGTATTTGCTTTTAAAGGACAAAGGTCTCCCGCTGAAGAGTGCTAGAAGGTTTTTAAGAGTGTATAAATGTATACACGGTTTCAGAAAGGGTTTTTGGATGGTTTTGTAGATTCCTTGAACTCAGAACTATCCTCAAAATGCAGACAGGTTGTTATAAGGCTCGACACAGAACCTTTAAAGGGCTGAAGATGGAGTGTGTTTATATGATTATGGATTTAAGTATTAATTTTAATAATTGGATCCTATTTGGATATCAGATTAGAGAAAAACCACATGCTTCATGCACCTAGAAAATCTATTTGGCCAAATATTTGTCCACACCTGGCTGGTATGCTGATATCCTTGTCCTTGTCTCACATTGTTTTTTCTTGCAAGGCTTTCCACTAGATTTTGTTGGAGCCTCAGTGTGTGGATTTGTATCGGTTCACAAACACTAGAAGAGCATTCGTGAGCTCAGGTGCTGGTGTCGGGATGACAAGGAGGCTCCGGTTCCAGTTCATCCCAAAGATGTTCAATGGGATTTGGGTTCCGTCCAGGGTCTGTGCAGGACACTCGAGTTCCTCCACTCCAACTCGAGTTCCTCCACTCCACCTCGAGTTCCTCCACTCCAACATACTCTCAACACACCATGTCTTCATGGATGTGGCTTTGTAGATCTCATAGGGGCATCATCATGCTGGATAAGGGTTTGGGCCTCCTATACCTCTTTTCCCACAAAGTGAACCAGGCAGTGGTGGCCGGTCAATAAGGGGCGCTGGGGCGCCGCCCCCTAAAGTTGGGCAGAGTAGAATGCTACTTTAATATGTAATTATTTAACATAATTTTTTTTTTTAAATGATGAAATAAAGTCATTTAGTCACAATATTCCGCTGTATGTATCTTAATATAATTAATTTACAATAATAATAATAATAAAAAAAAAATTCTAAACTGTATTACGTTCATTTGTGTTTGTGTACTTATGGGGCTGGACAAATGAGTGTCTATGTAGGCACGTAAATTTTTGAAAAGCATGTGATTTGAGGCAGATTTTTTCTAATCATCCTTGGGGCGCAGCACTGTGCACCCCGAACCTTTCCCACTCTTGTTCTCAGCAAATCAATATTGTTTTTTAATTTGGGCTCATGTGATTGGACCATTCTCAACGAGTCTTATTAACAGTCAGCAGATTGACCTGATCTTCTAGTTAAGCAGCAATCAATTGATCACGGCCGAGCTTACATTCGGTGCTTTTCAAGCACTTTTTATGGCTATTTACAGGCGATTATTAAAAGTTTAATTAACATTTTGTTTGCTCCACTGGAACCAGGTGCTAGTTCATGTCTGGTGCTAGTGCCAGGTTCAAAAGAGTGTCATGTCATTACATCACCATACTGTATATGCAGGTGTACGTCTCTACTTTTCCAGCAATACTACCGGTAAAAAATGCTAACGGCAAGCACAACAATATGAATGCCGAACTTCAACAAGGCTTTGGTAGTGTTTTTTTTTTTGTCTGATTGGATGTGCTTTGGCTGCCTGAAAACAGTGAACTGGTCCGTAAAAGGGGGACTGGCCCCAAACCAGCTCTGGAACTGCCTTGGTGGAAAAAGGGTATTAGTTCCAAGAGAAATTGTGATGTTATTGCATACACAGGTATTCTATATTTAAAAGTTGTGTGCATTAAGCTTTTTGGGAGCAGTTTGGTGATGGTCAAGGGTGCATATACTTTTGCAATATAGTGTATCTATAAACAGAATGGTTTTGGGGGGAAATGCACAGTTTTCCAACTTAAAGGCAACAAATGAGCCAAAAAGCCATGTTTGATGTCCAACATGTGCTTCTTTAGTCCTATAGATGGCGGCTCGCATAAAGAAATTTCCAGCGTTGAAGTTTTTGTTTATAATTTTAGACTACAATAAGCCCTACTTTGGAAGTTATGTATAGCAGATTTTATGTGAGACAGATTTCTATTAACCGTTAGCTACACGTAGCTTCAATGTAAAACACTTGAGATGATGACGTAATGCATCGGTTGGGTTAAAACCAGTCCTGGAGAGGTGTGAATATCCCGTTAACAAACACCAGGAATCATTTTTGAGTCTGGCAGCAAGTTATAACAGATCATTTATGTCCCTTCAGTGGATGAGGATTGTCAGGAACGGGTGTTTGGTGTGTCGGAGCCGGCGGATAGTGCCTTTATCCGAAATAGATGGACAGAGGGATTGTGATGGCTGAAAGAATGCAGGCCTGGTATTGTCGTATAGTTATTCCCAAAGAGACTTTGATGGGATTTTTCTTCTCTGCCCATCAATCTTTTTCCAATTACCTGTCTTGTTTCGCTGAAATCTATCAGAATCGTCGCCTTGGAAACTGATGGCATCCTCCATTAGGTTTTGGTCTATTGTTTGATTTGTGTAGACGTAGCAGCCTGGGGTTTATAGAGCGCGCCGCCTGTAATGATCCTAAATGCTTCCTTTAAGAGAAGGAGACACTTCATTCGCATCATCAGGAGACTGACGGATAGTTGCTTCTAAATCCGAGACGGGGAAAAGAATCAATAAATGAGTGTTTGGGAGTGTGAACGTCGCACACAGAATATGCGCGTGCATACATCAGCCGTTAATGCAATACGCCTTATTTTATCAAATGGTTTTTTTTTTTATTTACTTTAACCAAGTGTTGTTTTGATCAAGCCTTGGGGCAGTCTTCTCGCATTCCTTTCCTGTCTACAGACTGAAGTCAAATCAACATGGACGTGCACATTTTAACACCTTTTGGTGTTGGATGCGTTCATATTTACACGGTACTCGAGTTAAAAATATGTAACACTGACCATGATAATAATAATCACTGTTTCGAGAAGATAATCAACAACATTAATTAACAACAAGTTGATTGACGGCTAAGTTGCTTGCTGTTGGACTGTACTTGCACTGGATATCGGTCCAAAATATTATGGCTTTTTCCGTTTTGTTTGCCAAAACCCACATTCACAACCAGTCACAGAAGCACTTTTAGCAAGAACACACATCTGATGACGTTATGTCGTCTTAAATAACACGTTGTCACCTTAGTAATCGGGTCATTCTAAGTCATTCCGAATTGCCACCGCATTGTTTTATGTATGCATAAGTTGAGCTACAAAGCTAACTAGCTTCTAACGCAAGGCTGAATCCCAAATCCCTCTGATCAAGTGCACTACATTGTGTGTGGAAAAAGGCATTGTACACCTTACATAGTGCACTAGCTTTCTATTTAACACTATTTGGGATAAAGCGGAATAAGTGGAAAAATAAAAAGCGAAAGATGATGAGGTTTACATGACCGTTCACCACCTCCATGAGGTTTGTTTCCCTCTTTTTTTGCCTACAGAGTACAGGAAATAAATTTAAACCACCTTTACTCCTGTTAATCACACTAACCGTCAGTCGCAGTTAGTTATTTCCGCTATTTATTTCTTTTAAGTGTTGACGGAGCAAAATAACAAATCATAATCTGTTGTTATTAAATGTTGTTTGAAGAACTTTTGTATAAAAGCGAGATCAGACTCTAGGACGTGCTGTTGTACAGAATATCAGCACGGCTGTAATATCTTCAGTCCTCGTACCTATGACCGTATCACCGCTGTGCTGATATTCAGTACAACAGCACGCCCTTGAGTGTGATATTTCTGCTTCACTTTTCCACTTGAAACATACACACTAAAGCACTAATAACATATAGTGACAAGGTTTGTACTTTTTTTTATTTATTTAGGAGTGTATGACACATAGCGTAAGCACATACTGTAGGTTTCACAGGTCTCACAGCACACGATTATTAGACTAAGAAAAGGGGTGTGGCTTTAATGTCAAATTCAAGAAATCTGAATGTGAATTTTACGGACAGTCAATCTTTTACCAGCGTCCATCAAGGAGGAGTTTTCAGGTTAAAAGTGTCTTCTGAAGATGTAGAAGACGTTACAGCTTTACCTCCAGCTGTTAAAAACACTGACACTGGAGACTCCTTCCGTGAATGTTATAGAACAATATGACGTATAACGTAAAGCTGCTGTTATAGAAAATGAATCAACGCTGGTTTCCGACCAATCAGGTTTGAGAATTTAAGAACGCTGTAGTATTAGAGATATATTATGATTTTATGATTTGTTTCTTTAAAGACACCCCTCTTCACTACCCCCCCCCCTCCATACTGAGGTGCATTGAGGAGCACTGAAAGTGACAACACCCCTCTCCCACTCACACACACACACACACACACACACACAGAACTCATCTCCTGTGCGGCACGCTGTCAGCTCGTCATCTCTCACTCGGTGCACTCGACTAGACAGCAGCGAGCATGCTGGGATATGTCAGCCAGCAAAATGGAGTCTTCTCATTAGCTCTCCTCACACCTGCTGTTTCTCTCTCCTTAAGAGTCACCGAGCAAACAAACACAAACACACAGGCACACACACACTCACGCACACATACACACACATAAACAAACACCTATACAGCTGGATACCTCAACAAGTCAATGTAATGGCACCCTGCTGATGTGCAGGCTCAAAGCTGCATATTCCAGCCAAGTTCTCATCACACTAGCTTACTTATGGTTCATCAGAATAACTACGCGTTAAAATAGGACGCAAACAAATAAAAGGGAAATGATACTGATGTCTGAACTTGTTTAAGTGTACATGCATAATGAAAACTGAAATTCGTTTAAAAACAACAGAAATTGGAGAATTTGTACACTTTATGCTCCGGTATAAAAATTAGATCTGATTTTAACTGTGTATAGCGGCACAGTGGCGTAGTGGTGACGCCGTGCACCTCCAGGGTCCAGGGTCCAGTCCCACCTCGCGATCTGTGTGTGTGGAGTTTGCATGTTCTCCCGTGCTTGGTGGGTTTCCTCTGGGTACTCTGGTTTCCTCCTACAGTCTGAAGACATACAGATTAGTCTAACTGGCGTTCCCAAATTGCCCCTAGTGTGTGAGTGTGTGCTGTAGGTCTCTTGGGATATGCTCCCAGCCTCCCGTGACACTGTATACAGGATAAAGTGGTGAGTGAGTAAACAGTGTATAATTATGGATATTTTCAGGTTTTCTCTAAGGAGACGTTTACCATTTTTGCAAGGACTGTCACAGTGTATTCTCAGATTGCTGCATGGAAAGGTCTTCTGGACATGACAAGATACACTACTGTTCAAAAGTTTGTGGTCACTTTCTAACTCCATGATGGTTCCTGATTTTTATTTCTTTCTACATTGTAAAGGAATGCTGAAGGCGTCCAAAAAAATGCATTAATCTCCTTTGAACAGTTAATGGTGAGATGTTTCTGCTACTTCTGCTCTGTAAAGACTTCATAACGCCTCTAATCTGAGGTGCTGGTTGTTAATTGGTCATTTTTCAGGCTGATAACTCTAAATGAACTTCTCGTCTGCGGCAGAGGTAGGTTTTGGTCTCGCCCTCCTGGGACGGCCTTCATGAGAGCCAGTTTCATTATGGTGCTCGACGGATTTTGCAAATGCACTTGACAATACTGTTCTTGCAAGAACTATTACAGAAAGGCTGACCTCTGTGTCTTAAACTGTTGTTTTTCTTGTTGTTACGTAATTACCTAATCCCATATGTGTTATTTTATAGTTTTGAAATCCCCAGTATTGTTGTAGATCATATCGTATATCATATCACCTTTATAGACTGTTCTACTGAAACTTACCTGTTTCATGGACGTTCCACAGTATGGCATGCAACTAGAAATGCATAAAACCTAGAAGAAAAAGTTGTTGCATGGTAAAAAAAAAAAAATTGGGGCCAGTAAAACCCAAAGTTATGTGTAATAATAGTGAAAGTAAGATCAATTCCATGCACACGCACAATGTGATGAGAACTTACAGGATTGGGACTAAACAGCTGTGTGTCCATAAGAAAACCACTTGTCAGAAAGAAAGGCTTCAGTTTGCTAGGAAGCGTAAAAGACTGGACTTGGGAGTGATGGAGAAAGGTCATGTGACCTGATGAGTCCAGATTGACCCTATTCCAGAGTGATGGGCGTGTCAAGGTAAGAAGAAAAGGACATGAAGCGATGCTCCCATCATGCATAGTGTCCACTGTACAAGCCTCTGGAGACAGTGTTATGATCTGGGGTTGATCAGTTACTCAGGTCTAGACTCAGTAACGTTATGGGGCAATAAAATGAAGTCAGCTGACATGAATGTACTGAATGACTGAGTTTTTCCTCCATATTCCAAGGACTCAGGTTGTGAGAGTGGTTCTTGGAGCATGAGGACTCCATGACCTGGACACCACAGGGGGTGATGTAATCAGAGCTAAAGATGAGCAGGTTAAATATTAGAATGTGTGATTTTTTTGGGGGAAAGCAGTGTATAAAGAAAGATAAGTAAAACAGTTTAAGATGTGCCGTTTCGTCACTGTATCACAACACAGGGTTTTTTTTTCAACACTGGGTGTTTTATTTCTTACTCATTGCTCAATGATATGACAATGCGTATTGTTCAAGGTAAAGAAATTCAAGCTTGGAATGAGGAAACATCTCAAAATATGAATTATCTTATACAACATGTATAATAATCTAATAGTAAGAAGTTTTATTGCATGAAAACATGTTTTTGTATTTTGCATTACTTTGGCACTAGTAGGATTTGAAGTCGCATCTCATCACTTTAAATCGTATGGTATAAGATCCTCCAACGTGAAACCTCCAAATCTGTGTCTCCTAGAGACATGTTGTTCGGAGCGAAGGCGTCATTGATTGAGATTACGAGCCAAAGGCCACCCATGGTGGAGAGCGAGAGAAAGAGAGAGAAAGAGAGAGAAAGAGAGAGAGCGATAGCTAGAGATAGACAGAAGGAGAAGAGTCTCTTTTCACGTCCTTCGCCTCACTCCCAGCTGGACTCCAAAACTCCATCTTCAAAGGTCTAAGGAAGCTTTAAAGCTCCCTCCTGTGTTTTTTTTTCTTTCTTTTTTTTTTATGAGGAACAATGAGGTGAGGGCGTCTCAACAGGCTGAGAAAAAAGCAGCTTGTTGGCCGGGGAGCTGCGAGAGGCAGGGGATCATCAGGAGAAAGAAAGACACGACAACAGTGTCCTGCCAGAGAGTCTCTCTCAGTGTCTGCCAAGGGCCAGGGAGGTGAGAGGCCCTCACACTCACTCGCCTCTGTGCTCATGTGTGTGTGTGTGTTATGAAGTTGCAAATGGAGGAAGAAAGAAAGTGAGGGAGAAAAGAAGCTGTGTGGGAGGGGTTTGAGGCAACAAATTAAAAAAATCATAAAATAATATTCAGTGTAGATCGTACACTACATTACAGTATTCTTAATAAAAAATCATGGTGAGCCCTTTGTGATCCCACCAGTTATGAGGAGTGAAGATTTTAAGAAAGTGCATTTCCCGTACTCACAATGAGAGCAGGAACTTTTCTTTTTTTTTTTTTTTTTTTGTTAAGAAAAATATGAGAAATTTAAAATCCAGGCTGAGCTCTATATTAATATACAGAGACTTATTCATATTCATATCCATGTCCTTAATCAGCAACTCATCATCCGGCACCATTTTCATTACCAGTCATTTCTTTTACTTTTAAATCTGGATACGAGGAGAAAAATGTAAATTGCCCTAAGCAATCCATTGTTAATATCGGCCTCCTGGTGATGTAATATAAGCTCTACTTCCTGTAGATTTCTTGTCACATGGTGATGAAAGTATGTCCTGCATTGCACAATAAAATTACACAATACACCCTGTTGCCTAAAAGTATATCCTTGCCGGTATGCATGTGTAAAAAAGAACGAGTCAACAATCTAGACAAAGGGTCTGTCAACCTGCACCACCTTTACAGACACGTTACTGGATGTTTATTTGAGCGTTTCAGAAAGACGTGGTGTTTTTAAGGGTGTGAGTGTGAATTGAATTAGCAATTCATTGCCCTTGATGGCCTGTCTAGGTGAAAGCCTGTGTTTCTTGAAGCTCAACGACTTTCAGCTCTTTGTGAAAGGTGATTAGGTGACATGAGAGACTGACAGGAAGTTAGTGGCCACTCATCCTGTCAAATGAAAAGGTAAAAAAAAAAACCCTAGTAGGTCTAATGATAGTCAGCGAAAAAAAGCTGATGGACAAAAGTGTGAAGTGTGACTGTTATTAATAGACTAGAGATGAACAGGAAATGTGTTTGAAAGGGCAAGGAAACTGCATACCCACTCTCTTATAAACACCACAGTGTATTATGGGTAAATCATATGGACATAGATATGAACTCATATTCATAAATAAATAAATATAGTTGAGGCTGCAGGTTACTGCCTTTCTGATGGGATATTCTGGGGTTCGAACTCCAGCACTGCCTAATTGAGCCCTTGAGCGAGGCCCTTAACCCTCTCTGCTCTAGGGGGCGCTATAACCTGGCTGACCCTGCGCTCCTACCCCAGCTTCCTAACTGGGATGTGTGAAAATTAAGATTTCCCATAGAGGATTAATAAAGTACTAATTATTATTACTATTATTATCCTCTATCCATCCAACTAGAACCTGTGGAAGCCAATTGTGTTTACCATTGTATTTATTCCCTTTTTACGACCAGACCTCCGGTCAACAATCACACACTACTGGCAATTTGGGGACACCAATTAGCCTAATCTACATGTCTTTTAAACTGTGGGGGGAAAACCCGAGTACCTGGAGGAGACCCAGCAAGCAGACCACAAGGAGGGAATTGAACACTCAACTTTGGAGGTATATATATATATATATATATATATATATATATATATATATATATATATATATACTCAGTCATCTCGCTTTATATTGTATACAGGGGTTACAGGGTGCCAATCGACAGGGTACACACAAACACACACATGGTTACACTCTATGGGCAAATTTGAAACTACAGTTAACTTAATCTTCATGTCTTATATATAGTGGCATATAAACAAAATTAAATATACAACCACACTTGTTGGAAAGCCAGTCTTCCCAGTTTATTGTTGTTATGCACTGAAATGCACCCCCTGCCATGGATTCCTTAACCCTCAACTGCTCAGATGTGTAATGAGATAAAAATGTAAGTCGCTCTGGATAAGAGCGTCTGCCAAATGCCTAAATGTAAATGTCAAATATTAGAACATACCTTGATTTACAAATTACATGAGACAATAAAATTCAATAAGCATAATAAAAAACTATATGTTGTATATAAAAAAAATAGAAATATTCATATTTTTTCATATACAACATGTATACTTTTATATTGTTTATTTTATAATACAATTACTTTCGTCTAATGTTTCATCATAAACAATATTTATTTTTATTACATATAAATGTTTATTTGCATATTCATAAAAAAATAAATTTGCCACAAAATAAACATTATACAAGAATTTGTATTAATTGTCTGTCACGTGGGGTTCATTATAATAGTAATATCATTTTTGATAATAATAATAAACCTATGGATTTATGTCATAATATCATATTTGAGAGCGATTGTGTGTGTGTGTGTGTGTGTGTGTGTTAATCCATAGCAGGGGGGCATTTTGGCACATAACAATTGTAAAGTTTTATTTCAAACAGTTAAGCAGGTCAAAGTATAAACCAATCCTTTAGTACCCCCCCCCCCCCTTTTTTCCCCTATCTATGCGACATACAATCCATACCCATATAAGGAGATCCGGATACATCAAGGCAGAAGAGGGGGGAGAAAAAAATGGACTTTAAATCTTTAAACACTTTCATGGAGATACAGGAGCGCGAGTGTTTATGCGCGCGCGCGCGTGGTGGACCAGGCGAGGTGCAAACTTCTGACCCGGAAGTGCGAAATTTACAAGAATGAAGGCGCCATAAAAGCGACAGGGGTACAGAGTTAGAGACTTATCGTAACCCTGACAAGTCGGACAACACGAACGAACAAGCGCGCGCGCACACACACGCGCGCGAGCGCTCGCGCACACTCGGAGTCCCTGTGGAAGTTGCGCGTCGGTCTGCGCGGCGCTGTGCGTCCGGATTGGCGAGCGCGTTTGTTATTACTGGTGACGTGGTCCTCCGGTGGTGTCGCCCCTCCTACTCCTCCTCCTCCTCCAGTCCACCCCCCGCCTCCTCCCCCCCCCCGCCTTCCCCGGGTCCGTTCCCGAGCCACGCTCTCGTCTTCTTCGAAGTCGCAGTGTTTCAGTCGGTTGTCATGGCGGAGGGACGTGGCGATCTACCGCTGCATCAGCCGCCGCTCCAGCTCGCGTCGCCGCCGGCCAGCAAGCGGCCGTGCCTGCGTCCTGCTCCGCGTGGTCCGGGTCCCGGTCCGGGTCCGGGGCTCTCCAGCGGGCGCGCTCGCTGCCCGGAGTCGCTGCTGGACTGCGCGGCCAAGGCCGTAGCGGAGAAGTGGGCCTTCGAGCGGGTGGAGGAGCGCTTCGAGAGGATCCCGGAACCCGTCCAGCGCCGCATCGTCTTCTGGTCCTTCCCGAGGAACGAGCGGGAGATATGCATGTACTCGTCGTTTCAGTGCCGCGCCGCGGCCGAGGAGTCGTCTCCGTCCTCTACAGGGGGGAGCAGCAGCGGCAGCAGCAGCGCCGCCGCGTCCGCATCCGCGTCGTCCGCCGGATCCGCCGGAGGTCCCGGAGTCTCCGCTGCGTCCAACCCGGCGGGCAGCAGCTCGAGCTCTGCGGGCGCAGGCACCAGCGCAGGAGCGGCGGCAGCGGACGGACTTCCTTTTCGGCGCGGGATCCGCCTTTTGGAAATGGGCTGCGTGGAGAACGTCCTGCAAGTCGGTAAGTGCGCGGACGCTGGCCCCCTTTTGTTTACCGAATTCTCGGAAATGGGTCAAAAAAAAAAAAAAAAAAAGCAGGGCGCTCCTGTTTCCGAAGTTTCTGGCAACCTTTCTGGCGGTCCAAAACCAAACCGAGTCAGGGGGTTTTATTTATTTATATATTTTTTTTCTTCTCTCAATATAAAACACTCACACTCTCAATTAGAACATTTTTATTACCAGGGATCAGAATGTAAAAAGTCGGATCTGCAGTGTTTATGGCTCGGGTTACATTTGTTGCTGATGATCAAAGCCAGGCTTTTTAAAGATTAAAGGGCCGCTCGGGCGCGCGCGCGCTCCCCGGTCCCGGTGCGTCCCATCTGAATCTGAGCTGATCCGTTTACTGCAGAAAGGTTCTGCACGATCCAGAGACACCATGGTGTGCAGTTTGTGCGAGTCTGTAAACCCCGACATTTGAGCTCTCACAATGGACAGTCTCTAAAGAAAGAGGGAGAGAGAGAGAGAGAAAGAAAAACAACAACAAACCCCTATTGTATAACCTGCCTCAGTGCTCAGAGGCTCATACACACTGAGAGTGGTCTGGTTTCTACAGTTTCCACTGACTCTTCAAAGGGAATTGGATTATTATTGTTATTATTCTTATGATTATTGCGACATTATTACTGCTGCATCAGATCTCAGCCTGCACTCTGGTTAGATTCGGATCTCATGGCTTTTGTTTATTTGGTGCTTGATCAGGACAAAGGAGTCAGGATCTGTCTCGATACCATCACTAACACAGCGTGCTCGTTCAGCTTTTTCGTTTGTTCCTATAAAAGAAAAGAAAAAAGTGTCCAAAGAAGAAAGGGTTTGTTTTAGTAAAATTAGGCTGGGGAATAGGCTACACAATGAGCTCTCCTCCCCCCACATGATAGGACACAGAGCTCTCTCCCATCAATCAGCGCAGGAAGAAAGCCTCTCCTGTAATCAGCTTTATTCCAGACAAAGAAAAACCACAACAGATCCATTCCCCTTGCATGTTTCGTATAGCAAATACAGTTATACTATTGAATATGTTCCTGGTTTCGTTCCTGCATTTATTTCCCCCTTTTTTTTCCTTTTTTCTTTTTGCTCACGTAGCTGAGCCACCAGGATAGCCGAGACACAGGCTTAGTCATGCGCCAGGAGCGTTTCAGTAAATAGATCGGTGGCAAAGCAGAAACACACACCAACAGGGACGTAGAACTATGTAGAATACGTGGCAGGATGCATACACCAGGAGAAGTCATGCACATCTTCGGTATGCTTGTAGAGTGACCGTGACGTTGTTGCTAGAAAACCTCATTAGTTTATGATCAGGGTTTGTTGTTAAAGGTGCCAGTACTAACATTATATAATTATAGATTACAGTTATTCTTTTAAAAGCCTTATAAGTAAGTGTGTGTTTATCCTTCTGAGCAAATGCATTGTTACTTAACATATCGGATACTGTGACATTTCTTCGAACATCATATAAATATCACAATTTTTTTTTGTACCGCCCTGCTCTTTAACCGCTACCCGAAGCTCCTACCCTGCACCCCTGACGTATGAAGTGTGGTTCAGATGCAGGGTTATTTCTAGGCCGCACTGTCCGGCGAACACAGCCCACCTTTGTGAGTCGTCAGGCTTTAGCGTGTGTTTTCATTTCTTGAAATAGCAGTTATAGGATTCCCCAAATCCCCATTACGCTTAGGTGTTAGGAGGCCCATGAAAGCATACATATAGCTGATTGAATAAAGAAGCCGTGACCGGTTTATTCTTACAAAGCTCTTCTATGTTCCTGCGTATGTGGAAATGCGATAACTCTGCTGTAATGCAATAACGCCGGCGCGTATTTAGCCATCTCGAAAGGGCCTCGTTCACGTCTGCTCCACGCCTTACTTATAGACAACATACAAGTCCAGTTTCTCAGGAGGAAGTCGCACGAGCAAACACGGAGGTTAGGGTTAAGGTTTATTACTTCGACAAACGCTGCGTTGTTGACTTAGCGTGGATTCTGTTTGTTGTGAAATGTACTTCCTTCAACAAGACTGGTTTGGTGGTTTTAAAAGAGGACTTGCTTTGCATGTGTTTATTTATTTTGCTATGATTATGATGTAAGGTGTAGGATCCAAGCCTCAGCAGCTGAGGAACAGCAACCCAGGATTTGAACTTGTGACCTTTCAGATTACATTAATTGCGGGACATTATTAGTCTTTCCTATACTTTGTATGCAGACAGCTGGAGTTTTGGCTAAAAAAACAACAACAGCATTTATTTATGTATTTATTTTTTAAGAAAAGTCTACACTCAAAATGAAAACGAAGCCTGTAAATGCTTGATTTTGCACTATTAATGACCTCAAGCTAGACTTTACATTCATCGTCGATTGAAGCTAAAATGAAACTGATTAGACACTTTCAGCTTCTTTCCTGCTCTGTTTTAGTTCTCGCACATTCTGATTCGTCAGAGTAACGACAATATAGTCATGTGATATACCACTGCAATGATGCTTGATACACTTGATGTTCATTTTAATCACTCTAATTAGATGTAAAATCTAGTTTGTTGAAGGAGTGCTTCAAATTCTTTAATAGGCGTTAACTAAAACCTGTTTTTGAGCCCACTGGGTTTCATTGGCTTATTAAAAGCTTGCTTCACAGGCACTTTGTGCCACTAAATTTAAATATCGCACGCATCGTGAAAACGTCCTCACATGAGATATTTTTGTCATATCGCCCATCGCTGCTATGCGTGTTTTTTTTTTTAATGATCATGTGCGAAGGCGTGTGCTCTTGTGAAATCCCCCCTCCTCTTTTTTTTTTTTTACATTTTTAAATATTTTTTTTTTGTCAGCAATAGACTAAACCCACTTTAAGTGCCAGAAGAAGAACTCGCTGCTTGTTTTTCTCAAGCCTTGTCTTTTTCGGTCCTCCCCTCTTTGAACCTGGGATGCAGAAAGGAACCGCAAACGAGGTGCAGAAAGTCGCTCTGGTGTTTTTGACGCCCACGCAGGACACGGGCTTTCACGCTACAGACCGTGCAAGGAAGCCAGCCTCTCTCTTTCTCTCTCTCTCTCTCTCTCTCAGATGTACTCGAGAGCTCGTATGAGTGTGTCGGGCAACTCCCAGGTTTCTGGTGTGCTCGGTGCCCTGTTGAGCGTGCTAGGCAACTCACAACTGGTCTGGTGTATTAGTAACCCACACCACCTTCTGTCCGTGTCTTATGTGACATCACGTAGGGATCGATGTCGTGCTTGCTGCGCCATGCAGGTGTTCGGGAAGTCGAAGAGTCCAAAACCACCTTGAGCAAACTCAGGATTCTCAAAGCGATATATACATTTGTGTGTGATTCATGTTTCCGTAGCTAAAGCGAGGGATCCTCGATGCACCATTGTGTGACGGTGTGTTAATCGAAATAATTAATTCCAGAGTGTGTTTGCGCAAGGCCCCTCCTCCACGCCTGGCTCTTCTCCTGGAAGAGCTTCCAGCTCCGAGTCAAGCCTGAGGATTATTATGGGTCATGCTTTGTTACCCAGCTGTAGAAACTCCTCTTGTTTTTTAAATAGGGGAGGAGGCAAGTGTGTGTGTGTGTGTGTGTTTGAGTGTGTGTGTGAGGGACAGGGGGTTGTTAAGAGCGCAAAGCTGTGACGGGGCGTTTTTATGGAGCCTCCTACAGAGGCAAGAAGTTGCACCAGGATCCCAAAAGGATGAATCCTTGTTTTCTTCCCCCGGAGTTTTGTCATTTTTAGCATCTCCGAGCTTCAGAGCCGTCCCGCCCTCGAGCTTTCTGCTCTCCAGCTCAATCCTGAGATTTCGACTGGCCTTTTTAGTGTTAGTGGTTTCTCGAGGAATGTACAAAGCCACTGTGGTTTGTGTGTGTGTGTTTGTGTGTGGGTGTGTGTTAGTGTTTCTCTTTGGTAATTCAGCTAGTTCTCTTTGACTTTATTTTGGATTTATTAGTTTTAATTAAAAAACGCACACACAAGCCTGTTTTCTTTTGAATCCTACAGCGAATTCTTGAGATCATGACCGACGCTCAACCGCAACCGGTGCAGAAAACAACTCCACTTCAAGTCATGGTTTGATCGGGCAAAATTTTTTTTCTTCTTCTCTATTTTCCCATCCGGAAAAACCGAACCGCGGCTATTTTTGCGCTTTCTTTTTCCGGGCCGGTTATGAAAGGAAACATTTCCATGCGAGCGAAAGAGAGCAGCAGCTACCGTGCGACGTCGCCGTGACGTCTCCTGCCCTGCGTCTCCTTCCAGTGTCAGCAATGCTTCGGTCTTTGTAATCGGGACGTGTCTCATTTAGGGCACCGCGAGTTCAACAAGGGAGCGCTAATTCTGCTCCGTCTTTCAGCGACAATGTTTAATCAAGGTAATTAATTCCCTGCCTGCGAGTCTCAAAGAAAATCAGTTAAACAAATCGTCTTTTTTGCACTTATTAAGAGTCGGCGTTGAAGGACACGGTCATTAAGCACGTTTTTTCCCTTCTTCTTCTTCCTCCAAGTCTTTATCAAAGGAAATTAATTTGAAAGTAGCGAGAGGTAGCTCATCAGCACAATGTCTGAGACTCGGGGAAAGGAAGAGCGAAGACATAACTGAAAGAGGAGAAAAAGTGAACTTGAGAGGGACAGAGATGAGCTGATAATCACGTTTGCAATATTTAAAGTGTGTGGTATTATTATTATTATTATTTTGATTATTGTTGTTATGAACTCCTTGTGACCTTTTATTGTCACCATTATTCTGTAAGCTCCAGGAATAACTGTTGTGAAACCGATGGCTCATTATTGCAAAGCACTCGTACTGGAGACTCCTTCCATAAACATTCACTTCTATTAACATGATCGACATTTTGACCAATCAGAATCCGAACGTAACCTCCTGATAGATAATTAATCAGTGACGTCGTCGCCACTCCTGTGTTTGAGCCATCGCACATGATTCTGGCTTTATCTTTAAACCGAGGGAGTCTCTGTGAACTTTTTAGACCCTTTGTCCTCCCCTTCCTGATTACATTGAGTGGTAACTCCCTACCCGAGGCCAAAGTTCCCGTTCCTGCCCCCCTCGTCCTCCCGATGCCCCTGCAGCCCTCTCTGAGGATCTGTACTGTTTAATATACAAACAAACCGCCAGCATGAACGCCCTTCAGACTCCGCGGCCCTAATAAAGTTCCCTAGAAGCTGTTTCTCTTCAGTCGGCTGAGATCGTACTTTACTATTGCAATGATTTCTAAACGATTGAACAGTCTCACCTTAAATTCCTGGAAAAGATTTATTTGTATTGATTAGATTTTTCCAAATTCAAACCCCAAACGCTTCATATCTCCGCAGCATACTCTTCACTCAAACTCTAATGCAGACCAGAGCTATGTTTAATAGTGACCGTAAAAGCATTTCCACACACACTCAATGTGATGAGAACTCACAGGATTGGGATTAAACAGCTGTGTTTAATCCCAATCTCTATTTCTCTTTTAGAAAACCACTTGTTAGCGTTACTAGAGAGCATAAAGATTGGACTTTGGATGGAGAAAGGTCATGTGACCTGATGAGTCCAGACTGACCCTATTCCAGAGCGATGGGCGTGTCGGGGTAAGAAGGGAAGCGCATGCAGCGATGCTCCCATCATGCATTGCGGTGACTGTACAAGCCTCCGGAGGCGGGGTCATGATGTGGCAAGAAATGAAGTCAGCTGACGACCTGAAGGCACTGATTGAGCAGATTATTACAGTTCTGGCGTTTTTCTTTCATATTCCATGTAGAACTCGGATTGTGACCGAGCGGTTCTAGAGCATGAGGAATCATTTTCACACACAGATTGGATGATCAAAGCTAAAGGCAATCGAGTTGAATTTTGGAGTGTAAGACATTTTTGCCAGGCAGTGTGTGTGTGTGTGTGTATCATCATACATCTGGTAGTCCTTTCTTTCTTGCATGATGGCTTTCTTTATGCTCAGTAGGGCATCCTCACGTATCATAAGCACATTTGCCTGTAATTGCTTAACAAATGCTCTTTACATATATTTAAAACGTCTATTAAAAAGTCCAAATATCTGTTTATATCGTTGCGAAACAAAAACTTTGTCCAACCTTCCGACTTCTTCGCTTCAAATATGTCCTAATTTATGGTTACATCCATGTTTGCGTAATAATGTAGTGGTGGGATTGTACTTTATTATAAGCAACTGTGTAAATAAATACAGGTAAGGAGTGTGCTGTGTGTGTGTGTGTGTGTGTGTGTGTGTGTGTGTAGGTGCTTCCAGAAGGTTGTTGGTTCAAACTCCATAACTGATAACGTGTTTATTCAGGCCCTCGAGCAAGCAAGCAGGCTTGAATCTGAAACTGCAAAAATATTTATTTTGAAATAAATACCGAATGAAAATGATCACTAAAGCGATTCGTCCGAGCTGGAATGAGACGTGGGAGGGGAAACGCGAACCGAACAGGAGGAGGAGGGGAGAAAAGGAATGAGCAGGGATAATACACCAGGCGCATTCAAGCAGGTCGAGAACAGAGACCGGAGCTGCACTTTGGCTTGAGAGGAAGAAGAGGAGAAAAGGCCCTCCATCTGGGGCTGTAAGACTAAACTGGGGAGTGCAGGAAACTCGCGCCGCCCTCCCCCACGGCAGCCTCTTTCATCCAGCTGAGATTTTGCGGCGAGGTTTTTTTTTTTTTTTTTTTTCTTCCCCCAAATCTTTTTTCTTCCTTCTGTGACCAGTTCACATGGAAACTTAATTTTCTCAGTCTGGACGAGGGAGGAAGGATAATGCACGCCCGAGATGGGGTCAAATATCCTGCCAGAAGGCAAAAGAAGGGGAAAGAAAAGGGCCCCAGCCAATGGCAGTTAGCGCCAAACCTCTATGCAAATGCCGCACGGCTGCTTCAGACGCGCGTTGAACGTAGGCCGCGTTTAACGTTTGCTCGGGAGAGTCATGCAAAACACCTGAGCTCAACGTGTGCGCTCCACGTGCGTCTCATTGTGTGCGGATTTCGAATGGAAACAGTCGCAGCTCGGGCGCATGTCGAGGGACGTTCCCCGTGTTTAGAATAAAAATCTTTTTTTTTTTTAAAAAAAAAAAAACTTTTTTGCAGCACTCTCACACAGATGGCGAAGGGCTCGAGGTTCATGAATATTAAAAAATGAAAGGAAGAAAAAAAAACACGACAAGAGCGCGCAGGGTCCAGGTAGCTTGCTAACTGATGTGTAAAGGCGCGCGGTTAAGTGTTAAGGGCATGTGCGATTTTAATTAAACCTTCACTCATTAAGATGCAGTGTCGTGCTCTGTATTATGTAAACGGACAGCATAAGTACCTCTAAAGCCCTTGTACGCAAGTTTCATCCGGAACCGTGTGTGTGTGTGTGTGTTGTGAGAGTTCTGGACAACAAAATGGAGGTGCCTTTTGTCTAGGACGGGGCCCTGTGCTTAAACGGAGAGGGAATGAGACCAAACCAGTCTTTCATCATCTCTTAGTACCTGCAGATGTTAACGTGCGACAACCGGTCTGCGCTTTAAAACATAAACACACACACACACACACCTTCACCCTGAGGTAAACGCACATTAGCGGCTCCGCCTCGGGGGCCCCTTTTTCTTCGAGGAGGATCGAGGAGTTTCTGGAGCCATGCTGGCACCATCACAGCACTTTTTTCCGTCTCTGAAATCGCGATAATTGAGTGTTAATATGGTGTAGACTGCAGAGCTGTAGGGGTGTTCGACTCGCAAGTGTCTGTTCTGGCACCGGGAAGTGGCTGAGAGATGCTTTACAGATGTAACACCCGTGTAGAACAAATGACCGGAGATAAATGAAAGTTCTAATGAGTTAGACGTCCTCGCCGAGTAGGTGATGATGAAACAAATGTATGACTTATTAGGGACGGGAATCACCAGGGACCACCTGATACCATGTTATCATGATACTTTGCTGCTGATTAGATTAATATTGCGCAACTTGGTGGGTGGTGGAACCCGAGACCTTCCGGACTGAAGTCTACCTGCTTATTTATCCCCATTACATTTCTTCCCATCGATTTTTGTTACAATTCAAACCTTTAAAGTTCTGACAGTTTTAATATCTCCGCTTTATTCCACAGCTTTACAACTGAATTGATCACGAGTAATTAAATGCACCCCGTTCCTAATAGCGTTAGTTTTCTCACGTGCAGCATTTAAACAATACAAACCGAGTTCACATTTTTCAGTGTTAAACTTTTCATTTAAATGAAACTACTGAAACATTGTTTCTGTGCAGCACGTACTGTATCACGGTTATGTCATCCGCTGTAGTTATTTCTAATCAAACTTGGCGAATAATTCACTCGTACTACATGATAATGATAATGTGGGAATAGTTCAGAGCGCGCCACCTGCAGGATTATAAAGAAACGGCAGAGGTTTTTACCCCCACAAACGCCTCCGGTTCGAGTCTCGAGCACATGTTGAGCGGTTACGAGCACGTGGCCGGGTGCGCTCAACTTCTAGCGTGTTTTGAGAGTGTTTGGAGACTGATTAGCGCTCGCGGTGTTGTGAGATCGGTGTAAGTTTTTAAAGCTAATTCAGCATGCAACTTCTGATAATGTAACGGCAAAAAACGCATCTTTGTCGCAGAACTCAGAAGCTCGTGCGCTCGACTGGGAATCGGTTATGGCTAGGGCTGATCTGTCGTGTCTGATCAAAAAAAAAAAAAACAGCTAATTCCGGTCACAGTCTGATCGAGCGCTGTCTCTCTATTATGAATGTAATAAATCGATTTAACAATACATGGATTAGCACACAAAAGAATCACGATTCATAACCGAATCGATTTCCCCCCCCCCCCCCCCCCCCCCTTTATCGCTCTAATTTATTCTCTGAAACGTACGTGTATGTGTGTGAAAGTGTGTATAGGATGGGACCAAAAGTGTCCGTCTGGCGTATTCACCGACAGCGTTATCGTGATTGCTTTCAGACGTCTCAGTGAGTCATTATCTTCTGCCAGACGTTTAGCCTGACTAAGAACTTCAAGCTGTGTTTTGTATGCACGTGTCTGTTTGTGTGTGTGTGTAACGTCAAAGGTTTCTCACTTTTCTTTTTAACCACACAAACAGCAGTTTTCCTGCTTCATCACCTTTGCACACACACTCTCTCTCTCTCTCTCTCTCTCTCTCTCTCACACACACACATAGACACTCGCGCGCGCTCGCTCTTAATCTGCACGTTCGGTGCGGCGCTCTGTCGAATCAGGCTGTTAAACAGGAAAAAACACTATCTTGATTTCAGAAGACGAGTCATGAGAAAAACAACATAAAAAAAAAAGTGTAGCATCAGAGATGAGCAGCGCTAATTTTTCGATGCATGCTTTGAGTGAAGGTGAAACCGATATATGTGTGTGTGTGTGAGAGTGGTGGTGGTGGTGGTGCAGATGGCCTGGTCCTCCATTACAGCAGATTAGGTTTAAAGTTTAAGTCTTTTCATCGCGGCCTTCGTGTCCGTCAGCGCTCGCATATGAGAGAGAAAGAGAGAGAGAGGAGTAAAAACAGAGTGAGGGGAAACAATGAAAAGGCTATTCATGAGTGCGAGGCGGCGTATTCATGCCGTGTATTTTGCACGGTGAGTTTGGACGTCACCCCCGCTCGCCCCTGTATTGTATGAAATATTGATAAACGCGAGCGCGGTGCGAGTTTGGCTAGCAGCATGGTTAGTGCATTATAAATATCAATAGCCCTTTCTCTTGGTCCTGGCTGTCTTTGTGCCTTTCAGTTTCAGCCCTATCTGCCAGCAGTGCTCACATACACACACACACACACACACACACACACACACACACACTGATATGGGCCATTACACATTTCTGAAGCATCCCAAGAACAGATGACTGCAGGAAAACGGGTGGAGAGAGCGAGAGAGAGAGAGTGAGAGAGAGAGGGTAAGTGGGTGTGCAGGAAAACAATCAAACTGACGCATGAAAGGCGGAGTGAATAACTAGAAAGTGGAGAGGGCGAGCGTGGATATAGGGAAAGACAGAAAGAGACACCTCATTAGTCTTGGAGGCCTCCTTGACTTTGGGCCTGGGGGGGGCGGGAGGAGGGGGGGGGGGTCTGACAGTCAACACGTCAGGGCAGGAGACATGAAGAGAAAGGGGGCTCCCCTTGTTCTCGGCTCTCCACCCAGCCGTACACACATTCACACCTCCCCCTGGCTCTCCAGTCTGATTAATATAGGCAGCAGCAGCCATGGGGCTATATACGTCTGGACACACACAACCCAAACATCCCCACTCACACCCTCTCATAACACCCCGACTACCCCTCCTTTCCCGAATCGACAGGCAGGCCGAGTGGAAATGTAATTCATCACACCAGCGACAGCCGGCGATCCCTCGGAATCGGACTCTGTTCCGAAAAAAAAGAAAGAAAATGCTAGCTATAATAGGTTTAGCCAGCCGTGTTGCACGGAAGCAACAATAATCAATTGACTCGCTCCGCGCTTGGTCTCTTCGTCCCTATTAAACCGTCCGTTTTTATCCCCCCCCCCCCCCCCCCACATCTCATCTCTAAAAACGTCACCTGTTTTTGACCAGAGCGATGCGTAAAAAGGAGAAAGGAACCGTGCCAGCAAATGCACCATGGAGTTGTAAAGGCCAGGGGTGTGTGGGGTGTTCTGGAACGGAATTGTGTCCCGGGTCATGGTGTAACAGGATCAAATCAGGGTGCAGGGGACGGCCAAGGTGTTGATCGTAGGAACGAGAGGACATGAAGAGAACCAACGAGGACGGAGTTCTTTAGTGCCCTTTTTCCACCAGGTGCTAGTTTGTGTTTAGTGCTGGGGCCGGTCACATCATTACGTCTGTGCACGTCTTTACTTCCCCAGTGATGATGGCGGCAAAAAAATATAAAAAGCTAGCTACAAATACATCAACTTCAACATGGCTTTGGGGGCAGCTCTCCTGGCTTTCATTCCTAGAAAGCATTTGAGCTGCTCATAAGATTTTCTTTTTGTTTTTGTTGAGAGATATATGATAATCCTGCCCGTCCCCCAGCCCCTGATGTCAGCAGTTGTTTGTTCCAGCCCAGCAGAATGTCAGCGCCACCACGGAACCAGGTCCGTTGGGCGCCGGCTCCAAACTAGCTTCGGAACTGCTTTGATGGAAAAAGTTACAGGGTTCCTTAAGAGTTCTTTAGATCGGCCGGTTATGTTAGATCGTTTGTCCTGTCTTCTGTCTGTGGATTTATTTAAAAGTCAAACCGCGCACCAGGTTAGGAAGCTGTCTGTAATCTTACGGTAATTCAAATGAAAACCGCGTGAGAAGCGTTAGCATGAGTTGAAATAAAGAAAGACGTCTGACGTTTGAAGTCTTTGCTATTAAGGGAGCTTCTTAGTGATTTTTGTGTGTGTGTGTGTACAGCCCAGTGTTTATGATCTTTATGATCGCTGTAATCTTTACTATGAGAGAGGCAGCGTATCAAGGCCGTGTTGTGAATAAGCTCTCTAGTTTAGCTTTGATTTAAGGTCCTCCAACCAAATTAATCAAAAAAATAAAAAATTTGCTTTGAGTTTTTGGTTTCGTCTACTTCAATTTAAATTCTCATCATTCCCTGGTCCTTCAAACTTATGAAATAATAAGCATTTTTTATTTTTTTATTTTTTTCTAAATGCTGCTGTAGCACTAAAAGAAGCGGCGCCCGGCGTCAAAGCCGCCGAAAGTGCACGGGCTTATCTTAAAGATAAAAACAAGCCTGCTGCAGTGGTGTTAAGAAACAGCCCATGAAAACTGCAATTAAACATTATCTGATCTGATTCCCTCAGAACGTCTCATCAGCCCTTGAGGTTTTTTTTTTTTCTTTTATATGTCTGTAACAAAGGTCTTTCAGTTAACTTTTGAAAGACAAGATATGTACAGTATATATCCAGAGGTGTAAAAAAAGAGAAAAAAAAAGAAAAGCTGCATGAGTTTGCGTTAAGTCAAGCTGCTTTAAACGAAGGCGAATCGCGCCATCGATGCATCATGTTACGCTTAAGCTAAGCACTAGCCCTCTTGTTTCCGTCGGCCTTTCGAATCGCGAGGACTTAATTCACGTAACACCGAACTGCGTTTTTATGTTGATCCGCGCAGCGGCCGCAGCCGAACGCTCGCTTCTTCAACAAAGCTTATTACCGTTCTAAAGATATTACGCGGTAATGGATGTGTTCGGAGCCGACTGACCTGCGTCTGCCGCGCAATTTGTTTTCATCAGTCTGTAAATGGTGGATCATTGTGGCTGTGACGGGAAAGCACAAAGGCTTTCTAATGAAAGCCAGCAGCATCCCTGGCTGTGTCTCATCACTGTGCGTGCTCTGCCGCGGTCTGGAAACAGGTGTGCGCTCGCTTCCAAGGTTTCATTTAGAGAGTGATTTAAAGGAATATTCATGACCGCTATCTTTCATCGTAGGTTTTTTTTTCCTCCTTCTCCTTATGGAAAAGGGGAGGGAGGGAGGGAGAGAAGAAGACTGGGAACAGAAAGAGGTTGAGGGAGGAGGGGGAATCAGCAGGTGATTGAAGAGGCCTTTCTGGGATAATTCAGTTTCATTGGAACCTCGCTGTCTTATTGCTATTCTGCGTCCGACATCGAGAAAGCAAATCTCGCTGCTGAAAGTTGTCTAGCTCACTTTTTTTAGTTTTTTTTCTCTTCTTCTTCCTGTTCGCACCTCAGGTGCAGCGTCCTGAAGTTGAACCGTGACCAATCTTGAAACGGCGTAGCAGATTTACTTCCTAACACAATTGTCGTGTTCGCAAAGGGCCATCAGGAGGTCACGGGCAGCGGCGGGTCGACTCCTGGCTTCAGGAGTCCCTGAGCGGCGTTAACAAACAGCACCGCACGCGCAAGGCGTCAGCCATGCTGTTGAATCATATTTTTACCCAGTGGGTGTTTGCTGCATGCGGTTTCCATGAAAAGCGGCGCCTGCACAGGAAGTCAGCCTCATAATTCTTTTTCTTACACCAACAAGCACTTCCTCTGCGGTCTCCGTTCGGCTCTTCACCTGTGTCATAGTTTCTTTCAGATGATTC
This sequence comes from Clarias gariepinus, assembly GCF_024256425.1. Taxonomy (NCBI): domain Eukaryota; kingdom Metazoa; phylum Chordata; class Actinopteri; order Siluriformes; family Clariidae; genus Clarias; species Clarias gariepinus. The sequence goes on along the minus strand of NC_071124.1, from coordinate 3,418,494 downwards.
AGTCGCTTTTAGTTAGTTTGTTTATTTTTGTTCCCCATGATCATTCTGCGCTTTTAGGAGATATAGAAACGACGAGATATTATTATTATTATTATTATAATAAAGTCATGCTTAGAGAGAGAGTATGTTTTCCCACGTGGGTTAATCCAACAACAAAGCTATATAGATGATCTATAAGGTGTGTTCGGTGAGCAGCACCTGGCTTAGCCATTCATTCATTCTGCGTTGGGAATGACTAACCTGTCACGAACACTAGGCTCCATTGTGCGAGCCAAGCTGGTCTCAGGACGGCATGTAAATTGAGGAGGTTGGAGCTTAACAGATTATTACAAGAGTGCCGTGCTGGGAACTTCCCCGAGCGGGCTCCAGCAAACCGTGCGCTCAGAACCCTTAGGGTGTCACGTCCACGGCGAGAAGGAGGTCACTCCACAGCTCCAGGGCTCTCGAACCATCCTTTAGGAAAAGCCCTAAAAGCCAGCGGTTCACTTCCTGAGCGAAGAAGTGAAAAGTTTAAAAGATAAATCAAAAAAACAAAAGAGCGACGACAAGAAGGATCTTATTTCAAGGTGTTTTTTTTTTTTTTTTTTTTTTTCGCCCTGTCTGGAGCATCAGGTCTTCTTTACATAGCGATATTGTCTGTAAGTGTGAGTGTGTGTGTGTGTGTGTGTGTTGCCGGGGTTTTCCCCCTCCTTTCCCTCGGGTGCTCCTGTCTTAGAGTTCAGCCCAATTCAAACGTGGTGCATGTGTCATAAACACACACCCCGGCTTTGAAGCCAGAAGAACGGCACAATAGACGACCGGCCCTCCATTCGCCTCCGCTGACAACCTAGAAGCCCCTTTGTGCTCCGCCAGCTTTATGCTCATGTTCAAAGCTCGCTCTTCACTCCACTTAGGAAGGATTGTGTTCCAGCGTGTTGGCTGAATGCAGGCCTGGTTCAGAGATAATTATCTTTTGCGACATGTCATGCTTGACACTGGAGTATTGTTTCGCCAATTTTTATGTTGATGAAATGCAGTTTTGCAGGACATTTCGCTGGAATTCCCAGGACTGCTCATGAATCGTTAGAATCGAGGTTCTTTCTGGGTAAATTACCTCGCTGACTAGCACCCACACACCCACACACACACAAATCGCACAAGTCCTGCTATTAAAAAGAACCAAACACCCCACAGTATTTCTATTTAGCCCTCTCGGCGTTTAGACTCAAAAGTCCACCCCCCCCCCCCAAAACCCTCCACGCGCGCGCCTCCATTAACACCTCTTTCCCAAACCCCGGTCTCTGCATTATTAACGAGGTCTCTCCCAATTAAGATGGATGAGCCTGCTCTTTAGGGTATTTGTTCAGGTAAGATCTCTGATTAGCATATCTGATAGATCTGCCTTCTCATGCTGATTAAACCCTTTCCTCGTCCCGGGGCGACTTAAAAAGAAAGAGCCTCGTAAATGAGGAACATCTACCTTCCCCCCCTCACTAAGTTATGCGTGCAGAGATGCGAACACATCCAGTACAGCGCACTGCAGAATATTGAAAATGTGGCTTTTTTTTTTTCTTCCGCGCTTTTTCTGTTAATAAGATAATCAGGTTAAAGGATCCAGGTTAAATTATAGGGGGGGCACCTTCAAAGTATCCTGACTTAATAAAAAAAAAAAAAAAAACGCTTAACGCAAACCGCTGCCTCGAGCGGGCGTTCAAGGACACGCAAACGGCGCCCAAACCAAGATTGATGCCCGCGTCGTGCAGGAACAGAGCTCGATGCTGCGCCTATAACTCAAACTCTGTCCACGTAATCAGAGACCAGATCGAGACTAATGGTCCGTGCGGTCCAACTGAGCCTCACTACTGATGGATGTACTTTACAGCACTTAGCACAGTGGAGACGAACGGGTAAAGAACATAAACTTTGGCTGCTTATGGATTGTGGATTATGGATATGGGTAGTGGCAGAAGTTAATCCTTGGCGTACGCTCAAGAGGGGAAAGAGAAAAAAAATTACAGAGATTGGAGGAAAAAAGTTGTCAGGTTTCGCCATGCGGACTCGATTTATTTATTTATTTATTTATTCAGGTTGTAAAATGTTGCTGTTCCTCCATCATCCTGCAGGGGGAGCGCTGTAAACTATTTACACATTAACAGGCAGCACAGCGAATTTTTTAAATTAGAATTGTTTTTGGAATTGGATTTTTTTTTTTAATTATCTAAAATGTTTACTTACGGAATTGCGATATAGATCAAATCGGCACCTGGGTATCGCGATTATATACCGTATCGTGCGATCCCTGTTGATTCCCATCTCTAATTATCGCATGACAATCATGTCGATAGGTTCTGTTTGGCATTTCTCAGCTCTTAACCTAGTTGCAGCTTATTTTAGTTCAGCTTCAGGTGGCGCTAATGAGCTCCTCTGTCCAGCCGCTGAGAGTTACAGACGAGCCACCCTGTACTCGCCTCCCGCCTTCTGATTCAGGATCAGCTCTTATCACATTCGACAGGAAGCTCCGTCTCTTCAGTCGTAACTGGGTTATAAGGGGAGTAAGCTTTTTATTTCAATTTTTTTTGTGCGATATTGTGCTTGGACACTCTTTATGCGCCTGTTGGAAAAATAGCTCGGTGTGTGTTAGGGTGTGTAACAATGCCATCCTGCTAGGATTCACCCAAAATGATTATATGAGGCAGAGCTCCGTTCCTTTCTTCCTCTTAAAATACACGCTTTAGTTTCTTTCTTTCTGTCTTATCTGCTGCTTTTGGTGTGTTCTTGCTTTTGCGACATGCTGCGCCAGCTTCCTGTGTAGATGTTATTTGATGTCCATGCTCACCCTGTCCCCTGGAGAGACTCGCTCACACCTTCAACTCCTCACGTAATTGAATTGCCCTCACCTTCGGAGAGACATCAGTTTCTTCTTCTCCTCTCTCTCTCTCTCCTTTCCCTCTCTCTCTCTGTGCTACTATAGTAAATCCCAGAGTTTGGCTTGCTTCCCAGTTCTCTCCATTGATGTCTTCGTCCCTCCTCCTTCCTCTCACTTGCACACACACACACTCCAACTGGAAGTCCAAACACTCCTCTTTTTGTTGCCTTGGTGAGGGAGGCGGCGAGCCCGTGGAATTCGAGTAATGCATTCCACCGGACCGCCTTATGCACAGTTACATACAGGCCTCCCGCTGTCTCCGCAGTGCCATGGCTGTGCTGTGTGGGTCATTATGTTTGGCACGTGGCCCTTTGTAGGGGGGCATCCCGGGACCCTGTCTCGACATGTAATACCATGGAACGCAAGAAAAACTCCGCTCCGTTCCTTAACCGTGATTTTCCGACACTTGTTCAAGCATCAGCATCACAAATAGACCGGGCTCGTCATTCCAGTCTCCTTTTCCATCGGGGTTTACAGCAGTTTTAACTTTGGTGTTGTAACGAAGGGGGAAAAAAAGCTTCCTCGCGGGGGAAATGATCCCGATTGGAAGCACGAAGCGGGCACTGACGCAAATAGGAAAACAAACATCACTGTAGTGTTAATGAGGGTGCTTGGCATGGAGAATGCTAGTCGTGCTAGCATGTAGTGGGGCATAGAGGTGTTTTTTATTTATTTATTGTATTTAGTCACAATTCCAAGTAAATTACTGCTAGATACCTTCTAGAAATTTCTTTTTTTTTTACTTTCACTTGAGTGGTGTAGCGACCTTGATTGCGCTGTGATTTAGCTAGCTATTCTAACCAACATCGATTTCCTTTTAATACATTCGCTTTGCTAGATAAGATGCTAACACTCATGTTTTGTTGCCAGTCTTTTATGTTAGATGTTAGCATCATGTGAAAGCAACCCGCGGCAAAGAGGTTTTTTAACTAACAGCTAGCTAAATGTAACACTTTCTAACAATCTTCTTTAACGTTAGCATGGAGCACGTAGTTCGCGCCCGTTTTAATCGGTCGTCTGATCGACCCGTGACTGGCGTAGGAAAATATGTTTTTGGAGATTAAAGCTCCTACGCAGGAAAAATACCCAGCTTTCCCAAGAGGAAGATATTTCAAGACATTTAATCGGCCCTTGTGCGGAGTATGCGCGGCGGCATTGAGCTTCTGGAATGTTCTTCCGGTTAAGAGATTGGTTTTTCTTCCTCGGTGTACCTCTGCAATTAAAGGTGCCTTTCACGGCTCCTGTTTTCCATTATCGCGCAAAGTTCCGGCTGTAGTCGCTTCGAACAGAATTCCAAAGAGGGTATGTTTCTCGTGTGTGTGTGTGTGTGTGAGGTTAATCATGCAGCGTCCGTGCACTCGTCTACTTGGCGGTAACAGGAAACCCCGTGGCCCAGCCCTTCAGAGCACTTCAGCTCAGGGTGTGTAGAATTCCATCCTCCCTTACGGCACACGAGCTAATGGGCCGGCCTGGGCTGTGTGAAAGTGTGTGTGAGTGTACGAGTGTGTGTGTTTGTTGCTGCTGGACTGCCCAATGTTTGCCTTAAGGTCTGCCAGGCCCTGCTGAGTCCTCTAATCCCAGGCATGGAAAAGAATGCATGCACACCACATACAAACACACACACACACACACACACCACGTACCCTTTGGCAGAGCAGGCCAGTGACGGACGTCAGGCTTCTCCTTCACGACTGACTGAAAGAGCAAAGTTATTCTCTCGCTCTTTGTAGATGTAACGTACCTGGCATGTTAGCCTTTCCCACTTTTCTCACCACATTCGTCATGCCAGGCCGGACAGGGGCCAGCTGGCATAGCTCAGGCTTTTGTTTTCCTGCTTTTCCCGCTTTGTGCCAAGACTTGGCTTTGGGATACCGACGACCTTGATGTGGAGAGTGAAATTTGTTGAAGTGACTACTTTGTTGCTGTCATGTGTAGCCACGCCAGCTGTTTCGGCGCGTTCTCGCAACGTCGCTATTTATATTTTCGGCCCAGTTTGAAGCAGATCCCAAAATGCACAATGATGTAATCGAGGAAAGAGCCAACCAGTCTCAGAGATGACCTGGAAAAACGCTTAAAATATCATTATTTATCGGAGAAAAAACATAAATGTTTTAATCATCTCTTTATTGCATTTACCCGAACAGTACGCCAACTGTTTTACGCCTACACCGCCGGACATTTTATTAAATTTTTTTCCCCTCATATGTGCATAAGTTTAATTAGCATAAGAACAGATGGCTAAACCCCGCACAAGTGACTGTCCTGTATTATTCCCCCTGGAGGTAACAGGGTCATCCTGTTCAAAGGTTTCTAACAGGTTCATCAGCCACCTTCTTCTCTTCTTTCCTCCGTCCTTCACAGCTGGCTCTGAATCGAGGGCGTGAATATTCATGCCGCCATCCCGGCTTACTAAAAGCAGCGCTTAAATCTGCATAATTTGGCTTTAAGTGACTTTCAGATGGCCTTTTCCTTTTGACACTCGACGGAGAAGGAGCCGTACTTGGTAATCAAGCTGCCATTGTAAAGCGAGCCCTCGCCGTCCAAAAGCTCCTCGAAGCGCCGAGGCCGAAGGCTGCTTTTAAACCTTTGCGGATGAGTGTCCGGGCACTTAAAGCAGCTGCAGCCTCGTAAAGCTTAAACGAGGTGTAATTGTGCATTGTGGGAGCTTTGAAGGGAACGCAAGGTTGTTGGAGTGCATTGTGCGCTTTCACAGTTGCCACACTGTAACCTTTTGTCTGTCACTTTAAACGCACGTCTTTTTTGATTCTCGTACAAAGATCCGTCCCCGGTTCAGTGGGACTTAAAAAGATTTGTCGGGTTTTTTTTAAAATATAATTTTGAAAGTTTTTTTTTTTAACCTAGTTTGAACCCCGATTGGTCAGGGACGATGAATCATCCTATTCATAAGCGCGCCAGCCTTCTTAAAGATGTGACCTTGCGGGTCCCTCTCGGCTTGCCGTAGAGAAGAGCTGTTATTGGTGAGTCGCGCTTTGGAGAGCTCCAGGGCCGTTTGAATGAATGACTGCTTGGCAAAAGGCCTTTCTTTGTGCGCAGACTCCAGCGACGGTGCATTGTGCAGCATTGTTTACCGAGCATTTCCCATTCTTTGGTATGCGTGCACATTGGTGCGTGTGTGTATGGAAAGCATGGAACCTTCGCTGCAATAAGGTGTTCCTTTTACACCAGCCTTCTTTCGGTTTTAGAAACGGGCCTGACCAGGTTATCAGAAATTCCCTTTGGTCCTAATATTTTACCGCGGCACCTCACTATGGTTGCACACATGACTGGCAGAAATGAAAAAGGTCAGTAAGCTGTGACAATGAAACCCCTTAATGAATAGATTTCCTTCTTCGGTGCGCCGGCGCAGAGATGACATCAGCTATTATGGCCGATGCGCGGCGGACCATCTGCACTCGTGCGTTCGGGTGTTGCGAAGCAGCTTTGTCTTGCTCTGCTGACTTTATTAGATGAGAGAGGCATGCCAATTATGGGGGCTTGGGCCAAATTTAGGGTTTTAATAAAAAAAGCAAGAAAGAAAAAAAAATGCAGCATGAGGGGGTTGTGGCGGTGATGTGTTTTTGATGATGTGTCTGAAAAGAAGGGACGCTCCGAAAAGGACACATATGTTTCATAATCAGTCTGAGTCTTTGTTCTGCTTTTGCTCGCATTGGTTGGAATGTGACCAGCAATGGCCTAGGGGAGAAACTGATTACGAGAAACTGCTTTCAGAGCATGTGATGATTCCAGTCAAACAAGGACCTCTTTGTGAGCGTCTATCCAGCTCTGTACTCATCTCCTTGCACCATTAACTTTGCCCATAATGCCTCTGAGGTAGATGCTTTTGTCAACAAAAAGCTACAGTCATCAGAATGGATCGAGGCTTCTCGCTAGGATCGGGCATGCACCGTCATTACATTTTCATCCAGCACAGAGTGACTGATTTATCACAGGTTTTAAAATTTCCCTGATATATTATTAGATTTGATTGGATTTCTGGCATCAGTACACTTTCAGCTAACTACTCGGGGTTAGCAGAACGTTTTCTGAGAACAAACATTTGAATCCCAGACCAAGTGCTTCAAAAGAGATTTGACCCAACATACTTAAACCTTCCTACGACCATAAAACATTGTTCGATTTACTTTTATTCGGTTTGCTAAAGCCTAACCTCTGTAGAACGCTCTCTTACATCTAAAAACAGAACCTCTAGCATGTCTTGTCCTGTTGTCCAAACGAAATCACGGTGCTTGTCCATCCTGAGCAACCTCTCGCTATTGGCCAAAATACAGTACTGGTGCTGATTTTAATTTTTTTATTTTATACATATAAAAAGGAGAAAATGTGTTTGCCAAAGAAGCTACTTCTGAAGTTTATGAACATGGAAGTGACTGATCTCGCTTCCCTAAAATTTGTCAAGTTGCCAACTTCAGCCGTTTTGGACAGATTATTTTATATGTGCCCCCAAAAATGAATGAATTAAAATTGATCATTATCAACATTAATCACGTAAATTGCAAATTATTCATATTTCTTTGAGTATTGATACTTAAATTGATCTAAGCTTCTAGAAGCATATGAACCCTAAAAGTTGTTGCTTAAATTGGCTTTTGGTTAAAAAAAAAAAAGCTTAAAAAGCAAAAAGTCTGTAGTGTCCGTAACCATGTTAAACTTACCAATTTTGCATTTTAGAATAATATACTTTTTATGTTTAAGTCTTTTTAAGTGAAATCCAAATCAGCCAAGATTCATCTGAATGACAATTGAGATCATTGAAAGATTTAAATACAGAAAGTTACGGACACTACAGACATAAAAGGACATGAAATTGTATTTAGCAAATAAGTTTCTTTTTAACTGATAAACGAAGCATTATGAATGAAGTATTATGAGACAATGGTGTTTGGTCTGAAAATCCACTTTTTCACCTAGGTGAGAAACTTCTGAGCACCAACACCATGTTTTGGCCGTATTGCGATGCTTTTCTAATGTGCATCAGCGACTCCTTGCCATCCCCTTGTCCTCTCCTCCAGGCTTCTGCTTCCAAGCTGACGCCTGCTTGCTGCTGTTGGCCCTTTTTGCGATCGACAATAGCGAGCCAGATCCCAGCCTGAGGCCTAGACGGCCCCGCAGAGACAAAAAAAAAAAGAAAACGGAGGGTGGGAACCCGGAGAACAGCGGGACTGGGGCAAATAAAGCAGGTCAGGGACAGATTAAGGCAGCATGGAGGACAACATAGGGGTTGGATGGCTCTGCTGTAGGAGGAAGGGGGAGAGGGAGGGCACAGACAATCGAAAAGCTTTAGAAGTTAAGAACGGAAAAAGTAGGGGGGGAAAGGGAGGGTTGTTAATTAGAGATGAGGCCATCAGCTGAGGTGGTATAGTGGTTAGCACTGTCGCCCTGCACCTTTAGGGTCCAGGCTCGATTCCCGCCTGTGGGTGCATGTTCTCCCCGTGCTTGGTGGGTTTCCTCCGGTTACTCCAGTTTCCTCCCACAGTCCGAAGACATGCAGATTAGGCTAACTGGCATTCCCAAATTGCCCATACTGTGTAAATGGGTGTGTGTGTGTGTGTGCCCCGCGATGGATTGGCACCCTGTCCAGGGTGTACCCTGCCTCGTGCCCTAAGCCTCCTTGGATAGGCTCCAGGTCTCCGCGACCCTGAATACAGAATAAAGCGGTATAGAAGATGAGTGAGTGAATGAGTGAGCCATCAGCTGACTGTGGAGGCAAAGTATACCTTCAGGGTCTCGACAGGGCTGTGCAAACCCGCTTTGTGTCTCTGCTTTTCCCATCACCCCCCCTTTTTTTTTTCCTCCTTGCCCATATGTTTAGCTTGGGCTGATGAGCATTTTATGCACGGAGGAGCAGCTCGCCGATGCTTTTGTCGTCAAACCAGCTTTTGTACGCTTGCAGCCAAGACAGTCCACTTCCCTCACGCCGCTTGATGAGTCCTGCATCATGTGTGTGCCCAGCCACAAGGGGGTGGGGGGGGTGGGGGGGGGGGGGGGGGGGGGGGAAGGTAAGCGGGAGACAATAGTTAACTTTCAGAAAGTCGTTAGCAAATGTTTGGACAAGCCCTGGGCATATATTGACTTTTTCTAACCTTGTAGATGTAAAGTTAAAGTACACAACCTTGCACGGGCTTCTAGGTGTTTCCGAGGCGATGTTTATGCTCTAGTGCCTGTTTTACAGCTGTGGGGCAGGCTGAAGTCCAAAGTGCTTATAGGAAACAGTTACAAAGATGGAGTGTAGTGGGAGCGGAACAGTTTGAAAAGCGTTAGCTTGCATAGCGAAAGGGAGAAAGACAGGCTCGCTAAGACGGAAGATTTGGCAGAGGCACCAAACTCGATAGAGACTTTTTGTGTTTTTTTTTTTTTTTTTTTTTCCTTAAACATTTATAAAGGGAATATATATTCTGCAGTGCCGCCGGTTGTGCAGAATGAGTGAGCGTCTGAAGCTCGCTCCAAAGGCCCATTGTGTCTTCCCAGTGCTACTCGTCATTTACAGCCAAGCAGATGGTTTGTTCACGATCACATATTAATACTGGCTCTGTTTTGGAGGAAACGAGCAGCAAAAGGCCAACATGTCATAAAGTTAAGGAGGCCAAGCTAGATAGACGCATCATAGCGGCATGTGAAGCGCACCCAGTGGTCATTTTCGGACAAAATGAACCAGATTAGGGCATAAACACAAGCAGGGCCTGTCAGGATCCTTTCCACAAGTGAGATGCCCTGTGGCTAGAAAATTGTTGGTTGTCTGTTTCTGGAGGAAATGCATAACCAGACAACTTCCTGGATGTGCTAGATCCATTCCGGGTGCACGCAATAATTTTTGTGTTTTGCCCGTCTGCATAAAAGGAAGTAGATCTTAAGGTGTCGCTGAGCAGGAACATAATTAGCCATGCTCTACAACAAGCATCCTACTTCCTATTTCAAAGAGCCAGGGTTGGCGCACAGTCTAAAGGGCCGGGATGCATATTCAGCGTCCTTTTGAGCACCGATGCAAGAAGACCTTGAGACAGAAATACAATGAAAGGATATCCTCCCCCCTTTTTTTCAGTGGTTGCCGCATGGTTTTGCTTCAAGAGCGTCTGCTTTTATCTGCAGCGGGACATTCTTACGCCCTCCTTATATCCATCTCCCCTCTACCACCCTAACGTACTCCATATTCATCCTCGCCCGCGTGTCTCCTTTCATTTCAGGACTCTCGAACCCTCGGCAGGTTAATTAGCAACCAGATAATAAAAGCTCTTCAGCCAGAGCTGGTTGTGCATCCAGTGCGAGGTTTATTTCGGGACGCAATCGTTTCGCTGTGTAATTACATCTTTCGTTTCAGCCTTAGTTACAGCGCGTGCATGGTCTGAGTTAGACGCCGGTGGCTGAAAGAAAGGCCGCTCGAGGCCCGAGGATCAGAAATCAATTGCGGGTGATCATGACAAATGAGGCGCAAGGCCTGGCGTACGGGAGCCATCATGAACAAATCAGCCTTTTATCCAGGCAGGCATCGGGGCCCGGCTCTGGCCTCAATGAGTGGCTTTGTGTGCGTGCATGTCTGTTGTGTGGAGATAGATAGGAAGGTAGGGGGGTTGCGGTGTTAACCATATTGCTGCTGGGACAGATGGGAGGTGGAGTGGAGGGTCTAGCGGATAAGAGGAGGAGGGGCCTCGGAGTCCTTCCTGTTAAGGCTTTGTGGCTTTAAGGGGGCGGGACGGTGTTGCCATTGGCTGACGGGTTTCTGCGTGGGTGTCTTTAAAGGCCGGCAGATGGTGCCAAGGGAGTGTGTTGTGTGTATCTTCTTTCTTGTTCTCTCCTGTTTCCCGATGAGCGCCGCTGCCTGCAGTGGTATCGGCCCCCACAGCAATCCCCTTACAAACAGATGGCCAATAGAGAGGCTCGCTATTAGCGACTTTGTTAGCACTGAGAATTAGCGCCCGGTGCCAATAGATTAATTATATGATGGTTAGGAGCGCACCCGCAGTAACAGATACGATATGACGCGTTATATAACGGACATGGGTTTTGTTTTTCAGTTTTGCTAATACAATTTATGGCCTTAGCGACGTTGCATTGTTTCCCATAAAATATCCAATCAGCCGTCTAATGCTGTGAGTTGCTTGGTGTTGAATAGAACAGAATAGATTAGATTAGATTAGATTAGACAGAGGCTTGGACAGAATTAGCTTGTGGCTGGATCACACAGTTGTAGTCTTTCAGCTCGGTGCTGCAGCGTGGCATGGAGATTAGATCCAGGCTGTGGGTGGGAAGGGGAGGAGGAGGAGGACTGTTTTGTCTTCATTTCTATACGATTTGTATTTTGTATGCGACCAAGTGCATCTGATTCTGATTCGGTTAAGCTTCCCCTGATTGGACTGTTTACTAAGCGTTGGCGTCATCTCGTTTAGAATCAGCCTTGTGTATCTTAAACAAGCCAGTCAAATAGGCTGAATGCCTGCTCATGAGTGTGTGTGTGTGTGTGTGCGTGTGTGTTTGAGCACAATGACCCATATTAACTGGAGCAGTGTCATTACTCCTCCAGGCTGACACTGCATGGCTTATTGTGATCGACGCTGGCACTCCATCTGCTTACGACATCTTCCCCGTTCCCATCCTTCTCTGTCCATTTCTCTTTCTTCTTTGTCTCATCCGTGCCCGAGGCCTCCTCTCAGCCAGGTACCGGATGATCAAAAAGACCTAGAAGAGGGAGCAGCAGATACGCATGCATGTATACACACACACACACACACACACACACACACACACACACACACACACACAGGGCCTCGGAGGTCAGTGTGAAAAGAGCAGCCGTGAAGAGGATGGTAGTGAAGCATGGACTGCTTATCAACCCAACAAAGGCTTGTATTGAAAGGAGAAGAGGACCTTTAACATCTATCTGCGTCAGGCCCCGCCCCCTTACGTCACAGCAGCCAATGAGCAATACCTACTGTCACATATAGGATTTAAATAACATCCTTTGTTTTATGCCTTGGTAACGTTTCGTTTTTTATTTTTTGTTTTGCTACAGTGCTCTTAGACGTACAATCACAGTAATCTGCCGGTCTTAGCGAAGGAGGCGTGGCCTCTGTGCATCAGTGTTAGTGAAGGAGGTGTGGCCTCTGCATCAGTCTTGGCAAAGGAGGTGTGGCTGTAGTGTTTTGATCTTTCCTGAGACTGAAGTCTTCTTCAAAGAGCTGTGGCCTTTGTGCATCAATCAGTGTGAAGGGGGCGTGGCCACAGGCTTTGCACAATTCCTCCGTCACTTCCTGACACTGCAGTGTGTGTAACTAATGTAGGCGAGGGAAGTAAAGTCTGGTTAAAAGAGGGTATTGAAACTTGACAGTTAGTTCACACACATTGAAGGTGCACATATGTGTGTGTGTGTGTGTGTGTCGGGTGCAGGGCTATAAGACTGGTGGAGATTACTGTCCTCTGTGTTATGGCGGCTGGTGACAGGCACAAGGTCTCCTGCAGCTCTGCAGGTCTCCTAAGACTCCCTGTGGCTTGTTTTGCAGTGTCACAGTCTTTCTCTCTCCGACACACACACACACACACACACACACAGTTTCAATTTCATTCTCTTTGCCATCCTCCTGTCTCTCTCTCTCGCTCGTTCTCGCTCTCGCTTTTTCTCTCTCCTCCTCCTGGGCAGATGAGAAGTCCTGAGTCACCCTCGGCGTATCTGATAAAGAGCAATTTAGCGGAATGGAGTCAGTAAGGACAGCAGGAGGAGGAGGAGGAGGAGAGGAGGAAGGCAGGAGAATGACACGCTGCTCTCTCTCAGGCTTCAGATTTACGCCATTACAGTTGATGCTAATGCACAGTGTTGTTGTTGTTGTTGTTGTTGCTGCTGTAACAGACTGTGCCGTACACTGATTGTGGTGGAGCTTGGTGTTTGTGTGAGTGTTAGTCGGTGATCCACAGGAAACCTACATCTGTTGAGAAGTTAAAGACTTAATGATTATTGTATCTTCAAATCGTCACCTCCCTCCATCTCACCTGCTAAGACACCGTTTCCTCAAGTGTTTGCTTTTTTAGCCGATGTGTCAGACATTACATCAGGTCCTGTTTTTTTCCCGATTATCTCAAACTCATCCCGCCCTTTCAACGCAACTTTCTCGTCGAAAACTCGTCGATTTTTGCAGGATCTGCATCCAGTCCTTCGAGTGTACGTATTCATCCAGCAACCTCGCTCTAAAACTTAGCGAACGGGACGGCATCCCGCTATTATCCGAGTCCTTTTATTGCCTTCTAGCTCTATCTCTCTCTCTTTTCAAGATGTGGCATCTCGGTTCTTCTCAGCGCCGTACGAAGGCCACACGAGGCTTAACAGCTCATGTGTTAGCCTAAAAGAAACACCCAGGTCGGTTTAAAAAAAACAAAACAAAAAAAAACACTGTCTCTCGAGTCTTTGTTTGCGCTTGGATCTACTCCGGAGCGAGGCTAGCCCCTCTCCTTTTCAGGCTTTTATCAAACTGGAAACAGACATCACCATAAACTCGGCTTAATCAGGTGCCTCGGCGCTCGCTGGCTCTGCCTGAAAGCGCTCGGCAGTAAATTGGACGTCGGATTTGTTTTCTGAAAAACCTTAAGGAGGGGCGGCGGGGAGGTAGGACGCCTTCTTAGGAGAACTCGTCTGGAAAAGCCTTTTGTGGGATTTGGCAGGGCTAAAGACAGGGCTTTGCTAGCTCTAGTGTTAGACGCCGGACTAAACCGAGACGCGATGTCTGTGCACGCGAGACGTCGACGTAGGGAATGTGTACCAGCATGTTTCTGTGGACGTACTGTATGTACTGGATAAGATTTAGGTCGGGTTGTTTGGGATGGGCGAGTCCGTGCGCAAGTGCTGGGGATTTTTATGGAAAGCCTGACTCGAAAGACTTCATGTAGCGTGTTTAACACTTAGACCTTGGGTTTAAATTTTTTTTACATTATTTATGAGAATATCAAAAAGGTTTAGAAACATTAATATTGTTTTATTAATATATCAGTCATTTCCTGCGCTATACCCTATAGTATGTTTTACAGACTCCAGTGATCCACCCCACACACTCATAACCCAGTCTCGGTTGCCATGGTGCACAGTTAGGGTGAGACTCGTATTATAATCCTGACTGTCCCACCCCACACTGTCCATCCCCCGATCAATAATAATAATAATAATTCACCATTCAAAGCCTGAAAACACGACTACCCAGACACCTCTTCCGCCCCTCCTAAACCCCATAGCCGTAAGCATATTTGCCCCACATTTTAACCCACATATCCTCAGGGACTTGTTTGAACGAGAGACCTTACAGCGCCTCTATCCATCAGCCCCGGCATTACAGAGTGCCTTACAACTCCGATACGCTCTCGTCCCCAAGGACGAATTCACAACCCCGGCCCGTGGGGATCCGAAGGTCAAAGGTGACGGAGGATCTACTTTCGTCTCGTATCCCCCGCTTCCTAGTAGGACATGTGAGTCTCGGAGCTCCCCTGGGATTATGACTTTTTTTTTCCGAGAGGATTGGATGACGTTAATCCATTACTGTGTTCAGATCAGTGCAGTGCGGGTGGCGCTTTGGTGACTGCTGATGTCTCCAGAGTTCACAGCCGAAGTTTAGCATGATTTTAAAAATGTTTCTAAACCTCTCATAATCTTATAATCGGAATGTAAATGAGCCGTAGAGAAACTTAGTAAACGTTAGCTCAGATTAGCAAAGTTTTAACCGCTTAACTCCACCTCCTTTCCATTCAATGTCTCAACTTTAGTTTCAAAAGAAGGATAGTAATATAAAAATATATATATATTTTTTTTACACACTTGCTTGTGAGCATAAGCGATACCCTACCGGTTTGATTTGGGTGCGTCCGGGTGTGTTTAAAGCTCCATATACCAAGGAGCACATTGTAGCGAGAATAACCGAGGCCTTTTTCAAGTATATATCTGTACATATTCCCGTTTTTTTTTTTTTCTTCAACCTGGATATCACATGACTGACGCTCTTGTACCTCCCTGTCTCCTTCCAGGTTTCCATCTTAGCGGGACGGTAACAGAACCGGCCACTCACTCGGAACCCGAGGTGACGCACCGCGTGGCTATCAGCTTCGACCGCTGCAAGATCACGTCAGTGACGTGCGGCTGCGGCAACCGCGATATCTTCTACTGCGCCCACGTGGTGGCGCTCTCCCTGTACCGCATCCGGCGGGCCGAGCAAGTCAAGCTGCGGCTGCCGATCTCCGAGACGCTCTTCCAGATGAACAGGGACCAGCTGCAGAAACTGGTGCAGTACCTGATCACGGCGCACCACACCGAAGTGCTGCCCACGGCGCAGAAACTCGCGGATGAGATCCTGTCCTCCAACTCGGAGATTAATCAAGTGCACGGTGAGGATGGTGTGCCATTTCCAAATTCTTTACTTTGCTTTACTGCCATCCATTAGCTACCACTTACAGACGCGAATTTATTTTGGGTTTTTTTGCCTCCGAGTACGCGAATGTTATGAAAATCAACGTACGCTCCCACTTTCCATCCCACTCTGTCTGACATCATCTTTAACGATCAGCTCGGGCTCTTCGCAGAGACCTGCCAGGAGGGGGGGGGGGATCGAGGCCTGAGCGGGGGGGGGGAATCGAGGAAATGGGACGCAGCCTGCCAGGAATCCGGTCACGTGACCCGTTTCTCTTCAGAAGTGTCTTCGAGTGTTTGCTCGTAACTCGTAACCGGTTCGTTTTAAGACCCTATCAGGGGAGCCGTGTTAGTTTTAGCTCTGCCAAGTGCGGCTCTTTAGGCTAAAACGGTTTATGACAGCGTTCCCGAGCTCTCACAAGTCCCATAATCAGGAGTTAGGAGGTGGATAGGTGAGGGAAAGCAGACCACCGCTTCCTCCCGCTCTCTCTCCTAGCGGAAGGTTATAGCCGGTCTCGGCACACGTGGCACGAAAACCCTGGCCGGGAAGTTGCCCTCATTCTGTCGGAGTCGCCCAGGGGCGCTTATCAACCGCTCACCAGGAGCTGAGGAACAGGGTCACATGACCACGGCTGGCGAGAGGTAGCGTTACAGAAAATGAGTTAAGGTTTCAGTCAAAGTGCAGTGAAACATATTTTATTTTCTAATGATTTTATTCGGATTTTGTTTTTATTCTGAGCCAATCCTTATATATATAGTCATAAAAATATTAATTGTAATATAGTTTTATAATAACATTTAACAGCTGGTAAATTAAAATATCTCGAGTAGGACCGGCACTGTATGCAGTTATTGGGTGTAGTATGTGGGTGTGGCCAACCCACCAATGGGCGGGGCTTAAACCCGGATGCTCAGATCCGAACAACTACTGTATGTCATAGAATTAATTTGTGTTACAAAAATAACAAAGCCTTAAGATTTCTAGACTAATCACATGCGTTAACGCATTAATATCGGCAGCCCTAGTTATAATTGGTGATAAGTTTGTATTAACTTGTGATTAAATATGATCAGGTTTTTAATTTATAAATATAAGCTGACCTTATTAATTAGAAGAAATTCATAAAAGCATTTTTTTTCTTCTTTTTTTTCTTTTTTTATTTATTCATCAAAAAGAGAAAAACATTCCCTCACCTATGAAATGAAGCTGGACTATGTGTTTTTTTTTGAGAGACTGCGAGTTATGCGGGAAATGAATGACTGATTAATGAAGAAGGAAAGAAAAAAACAAACGCTTGATGATTTACAAAACTTTATCATATCGATCTGGTGGTACGTGTTGCTTTCTGACTATGTTTGGATGTAAAAAGCAGAACTAGTGCAGCGTGAAGAAGTTTCTCTTTCTCTCTGTCTGTCTCTGTGTGTGTGTGTGTGTGTGTGTGTGTGCGTGCTTTAAAGCGCACCAATGAGAAGTCGATC
The DNA here is from genome assembly GCF_024256425.1 of Clarias gariepinus. NCBI lineage: Eukaryota > Metazoa > Chordata > Actinopteri > Siluriformes > Clariidae > Clarias > Clarias gariepinus. Next base: position 3,401,725 of record NC_071124.1, on the reverse strand, counting down.
TGAAATGAACCGATGTCTCCGAATCTCTCTTGATAAAGTGATGAAATCCGAGATCGCTAATGCTTTCCATCTCGAGCCTGTTATTCCCAAATCAGCGTGTGCTCGCCGCTGAAAGCGCGACATTATCCAGAGAGGAGCGTAAAGAAGGAAGGCTCTGCTGAAGAGCGTTTTTACAGGGTGGAACTCGAGTGTTTTTCAAGTTATTCGATCTAAGTGGAGGCGTTACTCCAGAGCGAGCGAACAAAAATGATTTGTAGATTTATTTGTGATGAGTTGTATTTGCTCATTTTTAGCCAGGCTGCGCGGTTAGGTTCATATTTTTTATAGATTTTTTTTTTTTTTTTTACTAACCCTTCCTCTGGGCGTGTGTGTCTTTCAGGGGCCCCGGACCCCACGGCAGGAGCCAGTATCGACGATGATAACTGCTGGCACCTGGACGAGGAGCAGGTACGCGAGCAGGTCAAGCAGTTCCTCTCGCAGGGAGGCTACTACGGCTCGGGAAAACAGCTCAACTCCATGTTCGCCAAGGTGAGACGACGTTAGCGTGTGTGTGTGTGTGTGTGAAAGACATGCTCGATATTAAAGATGCTATTGTGATAAATGACGGCACTATAAAATCCTGCGAGGACTATTAAAATCAATGTGCTTTAATAAAATGTCAAGCAGCCTCTCATTTCCTGTGTGTGTGTGTGTGTGTGTGTGTGTGTGTGGTTCAGCTGACGTTCGAATTAGCCTCTGTGCCTGCTGTGTATATTTCAAATCTTGTTTTAATAAAGGATTATACAGTATGATACACCTGTGCTTTAAAGAAATGTCAATGTGTGTGTGTGTGTGTGTGTGTGTGTAGGTGCGGGAGATGCTGCGCATGAGGGACTCGAACGGAGCACGCATGCTCACCCTCATCACAGAGCAGTTTATGGCTGACCCACGCCTGTCGCTATGGCGACAGCAGGGCACGGGCATGACGGACAAGTGCCGACAGCTGTGGGATGAGCTCGGTGAGTCGCCGGTTTGAGATGAAACGATTCTAATGCTGCAACGTCGTTATATCACATCGGCATGGATTTAATCCGAGCTCTTGATGTGACATTTCGTATTGTGAGGTCTGTTTTATAGCCGTGGCGTCCGTATGCCGAGGTACCGACTGCTGTATTGGTTTTAGTCCATCGCAGTTCTCATCGCAGCGTTTAACTGTAACCGCATGCTCTTGAACTTCAAAGCCTTAATGTACATCAGAAAGCCGTAACACCGCCAACATGTAAGGCAGCGCAACGCCGACCATCAAATATGGCCACAAAAAAAATCAATGGCCTTTCTCTCGGCAGCTCGCTATCGATCGGGACATTTAGAGGCCGGATTCCTGAAAATGCCTGCATTGCAAAGCTCCGCCTCCTTTTTTTTTTTTTTTTGCCCCACTTCACACGCGTGATAACCGCCATGACTCGAGTTCCACGCAAAACTGCCCGGTGTTGATCCGGTTAACCGACAGAACGTGAGATTTGCACGTACGCCCGCGTTTTTCCATTTCACTTCTAAAGGGCCTTTTAAACGCTGCAGGCGGCGAGGCAGAGAGGCGGCGAGGCAGAGTGCACCCCCCCTTCCTCCTCCTCTTCCTCGTCTCGGCCTCGGGCTGTCTTTCTGTTCACTCTGTCCTCGCTCTCATCTTTTTCCTTTCTCCCCTCTTTATCTCCGTTCCTCTCGTGTGCTCTGTTTTTTTTTTTTTTTCCTTTTTTCCGAGACGCTCCACGCTAACCGCGCTCTGTTCGTTTCTGATTGTTGCACAGGTGCATTGTGGGTGTGCATCGTGCTGAACCCTCACTGTAAGAGCGAGGAGAAGAGCGCATGGCTCAAACAGCTGAAGAAGTGGAGCGACATGGATATCTGCCCGCTGGAGGACGGCAACTACGGCAGCGAGCTCCCGAACATCACCAACGCGCTGCCGCAGAGCAACCTGGCACACGGTGGGCATCCAGATCTGATCTTTTACGTCTAATTCCGTCAGATGTTTATTTAGCGTTTCTCCCTCGATGTACGCGGCCTCATGTCCCTCCGGTGTGTCTTTAGACTCGTTGGCCAGGCCGAGGCGCACGGTGTTCACTCGTGCCATGGAGGCGTGCGACCTGCACTGGCAGGACAGCCACCTGCAGCGGATCATCAGCAGCGACTTCTACGTGTCGCCCGCTTACCAGAGAGAGGGAGAGAATCTGCTCTTCAACCCTCAAGGCCTGCCACTCTGGCTCGGTAGGACAGACACACACATAAACACAGACACACACAGACGTGGGAGCGTTGTTGCGCTTGTTCGTCTAACAGTGACCTTTCATTCTTTCAGATCACGTGCCCACTGCATGTGCCAGGGTGGATGCCCTGCGATCCCACGGTTACCCGAGAGAGGCCCTGCGATTGGCCGTGGCTATCATTAACACACTCCGGCTTCAGCAGCAGAGGCAGCTGGACATTTACAAACACCAGAAGAAAGGTAACACACACTCACTCTCACGCATAAACACACACACAGATTGGAACATGACCTTACAGCAATCTTTATCTCCTCGGCATCGCGGCGCGCTCGTATAAGCCAAAAACCCTACAAAAGCCGCATTGTGCTCCGAAGCGGGCGGCTTATCTCCCCGTGTAGAGCTACAAGGCCTGAGAGCATCACACAGCTCGTTTTTGTGTTCAAGTGTTTGGTATCGAACTAATGCCAAGTCCAGATCAGTTGTGTGTGTGTGTGTGTGTGTGGGGGGGGACTGGGAGTACTGGGAGTACTGGGAGCTTTAGTACCAGAGTCACCAGTATTGCGTTACATAGTGAAGCTGTGCGTTAAATGCTTATGGGGTTGATGACAAGTTAAGTATTTTTACTTGTCTTGTTTAGCAGGGACGCAAATCACCAGGGATCACCCGATATCAGAGGTTATCAAGATACCGCAGTGCCGATCCGATGTGTGACGCCAAATTTTTAAATATTCGATCTGCTGGTTTTTTTTTTTTCATATTTTGTTCCAATCCTAAAAAAAAAAAAAACCGGGCCCATAATTTGCTCCTTCCACACATGATGTGAATAGTTTAGAGTTCGCCACCTGCAGGGTGAAAAAGGAATAGCAACATGTTACCGCCTCAAATGCAAAACAAACATATATATATAATATATTGATTTTATTATGGATTGAATTAAAAATAGATTTATGAATTGCCAAACGCAACTCAACAGATTCCCCCCCCCCGCCACATCTTTATTGCTTATTGCTAATCTTTTGCTAAATTACCTAGCACATTATTATTATTATTATTATTATTATTATTATTATAAGTCATTAGCTCGATATGTTAGCTTGCTAGAATTGCATATACGGATCAGGAAATTTGTCGCTCTGACATGTTGTTGTTAGTCTTTCGGCTGCTCGATATGAATTATCGAGATTCATAAATGGCTTGTTGGGGGGCACTTACTTTCGGAGCGGTTTAAAAAGAAACAGCTGTTAAGTGAATTATGGGTGATAAAAGGTTGAGCACAATTAATCTAAGTGTGTGTGTGTGTGCGCAGAGCTGCTGCAGAGAGGAATGACCAGCACTACCAATCTGGAGGGCTGGGTGGGCCACCCGCTCGACCCCATCGGCTGCCTTTTCGCCACTCTCACGGAGACGTGTCGAGTGGAGGACGACAACGCCATGGATACCGGAGGTAGACTATTATGGGCTGGCAGATGGGGTGGGGTGTGTGTGTGTGTGTGTTTTGTTTGTTGGAAGGAATTAGATTAGGCCTCTATAGCCTTTCATACTTTTCAAAACGCCACAGAATTGTATTATTGTGTGTGTGTGTGTGTGTGTGTGTGTGTGTGTGTGTGTATGGTCATATTGTAGCCGTGGGGTCACCCTGACGACACGGCGGAGTAAAATGTATAAAATCAATCAGCATTTGCATTCTATACATCGCTCCGAGCTGCAGAGTGTCGCCTTTTGTGTTGCTATTGTGCCAAACCAACAGGGAGCTATTGTGATCTGGAATAATGCAGCCAAGTGGTACTGTGTGTGTGTGTGTGTCTGTGTGTCTGTGTGTGTGTGTCCTGGAGTGTGTAAGGGGTGTACGTTGCACAGCCCTTTGTTCAGCTCCCATCACACATTATTTGGAAACATTTGGCACTTTGTAACACAGTGGGCGTGGCCTAAAACCTCATCCAATCAGCAGCTCCGGAGCGTTTACAACAGCTGGAGTGTGTATTCCAAACTTGAAACCCCCCCCCCCCTTTTTTCTCCTCTTTTTCTTCCCAGTCTCTCTCGCTTTGTTTTTGTCTCAGGAAAAACTTTACGATCTCCAGACACTCGTTCACACCTTCAGGAGTGTCCCCTGTCCTTCTTAACAGATGTGTGAATTAGCAACTCCGATTCGTTTATCACTTGGTGGGCATCCTCCAGGCCTTCACTTTGTGTGTGTGTGTGTGTGTGTGTGTGCATATAAATATATATGCACGTATTTGTGTGTGTGTGTGCGTTGTTTTTGTTGTTCCTTCATAACGTCTAATGCAAACACCGGAATCATGGCCAGGATTTAATATCTGGCGCTGACACACTTATCAAACAGATGGTGTTTTTTTTTTCTTTTTCTTTTTTTTATACATGCTTTTACACACACACACACACATACACGTGCCCTCATATTTTTCCTAACACATTTTGTGTGCACTTCCACAACCCCATTCCGTCCTAAGCGTTCCTTCCTCTCGCTCTCCTGCAGATTCCGGCGAGCCCAAGCCCCCGGTGTATCAGCACGTGCCCGTGTGGGGCTGCCCAGACGCCGGCGAGTCGTACCTGGCCCTGGCGCTGGAGGTAGCTCTGATGGGTATGGGACAGCAGAGATTAATGCCCGAGGGCTTGTACGCCCAGGACAAGGTGTGCCGCAACGAGGAGCAGATCGTCTCCAAACTGCAGGAGCTGGAGCTGGACGAGCTGCTGGTGCACACACTCCGCAAGCAGGCCATGCTTCTGCTGGAAGGTACGAGTTTAACCCCGCCCGCGACTCGTGTGCGATATTGAACTACTCGAGGAGATGTTGAGTGCTGACGGCCTTTTTTCCGTAGGTGGTCCCTTCAGCGGCCTGGGAGAGGTGATCCACAGAGAGAGCGTGCCCATGCACACGTTCGCCAAGTACCTGTTCACGGCACTCCTTCCACACGACACAGACCTGGCCTACAAGATCGGACTCAGGGCCATGAGGTGAGAACCGAGTCACAGAGCGTCCTCTGCCAGACCTTATTATTGAATGTAGATCATGTAATGGTTCCTCGGGCTCTTTTTTTAGCCTAAAAAATGAAATTTCGCAAAAAATTGTCTCGACCGAACCTAATGTTGGAAAGTTGTGCGTCCGTCAAGGGGCCGTTCAAAACTTGTTTACATCAGTGGAAATACAAGCGAAGCGAGTTTAGCATATTCTTTTGCGTTTTGTGCAAGATTTAGCACCATGGGTTAGCAAGAACAATAGCGAGCAGCTTTCAGTTTGGATTTTTAAAGCAGCCGGTGCCGAGAGGAATCATAAATTAAGGTTACATGGGGGTTAATGTTCATTTATTTCATGTTTAATTTCATTTACATGTTTTTTTCTAAATGTTTTGATTATTATTATACGCAGAAATATAATTATAGTGTTGGAAATTGGTAATATTGTTGGGTGGTTGAAACGGATTATCTGCATTTACATTGTTTCCTATGGCACAACATGTTTTACAATACAAAATCACACTGCACTCTCAGACACGAGCAGTAGAGCACAGAGCTGCAGTGTAGTGAATTTAAATAATGCATTCTGGGAAATATATTCATTAACACAAGCCTGGTATTGTATCACAGAATGTAAGAGCCAATCATGTGCCAGTATGCAAATGTAGGTCATTCTTTTCATTACATATTGGTGTAGCATTTGATGGTACGGTGTTTTGGTTCCTTATTAATAGTTATTGTGTATAACGGATATAAATGAGATGGTGAACTGTTTACCCTGGGTGTTAATCCATTAGGGTGTGTGTGTGCTGTAGGTTGCCTGTTCTGGAATCCACCGCTCCATCAGGTGATGTTGGTCACCCACACCACGGCATCTCTATTGTGCCGAGCAGATACCCACGCTGGTTCACCCTCGGGCACCTGGAGTCCCAGCAGTGTGAGCTGGCATCAACCATGCTCACTGCAGCCAAGGGTGAGTAACACACACACACACACACACACACACACACACTTCTTCTTCTCTTTTACATAAAAGATTAAATCTACACACTTTCCCTCTCGTAATAACCTGAAATCAGCCGCGATGCCTTAAAGACGGACAGCTGGAGCTTCGCTTCGTCCTAACCAACGTTGTGTGTTGTGTGTTTTGAGCAGGAGACATGCTGAGACTGCGTACCGTCCTCGAGGCCATCCAGAAAAACATCCACTCCTCGTCCCTCATCTTTAAACTGGCTCAAGACGCGTTCAAGATCGCCACGCCCGCAGACAGCCCGCCTGACATCACCCTGCTCAACGTGGCGCTGGAGCTCGGCCTTCAGGTGTGTGTTTGTCTGCGCAGTTTGTCTTGTTTAGTGTCTGTCTGTCTGTCTATGTGGCGTCTGATTCATCCCTGCATGTTGTCTCTCTCTAGGTCATGAGGATGACTCTGTCCACTTTGAACTGGAGACGCAGAGAGATGGTGCGCTGGCTCGTCACCTGCGCTACAGAAGTTGGTCCGTATCATGTCAACTGTATATATCATGTCTTACCGTAAAACCAATACTGTGTCCATATCCTGGTTCTGACTTTCGTTTTTTTTTTTCCTTTTTCGTTTTTCTCCAGGGCTGCGGGCGCTGGTGAGCATCCTGCAGAGTTGGTACACACTGTTCACACCCACCGAGGCCACGAGTATTGTCGCCGCAGCGGTCATGTCCCACGGCACGGCGCTGCGTCTCAGCCTGGACTACGGGCAACGCGAAGAACTGGCGAGCTGCGCCCGGACGCTCGCGCTGCAGTGCGCCATGAAGGACCCGGCCAACTGCGCGTTGTCGGCGCTGACGCTCTGCGAGAAGGAGCACGTGGCCTTCGAGACGGCCTACCAGATCGCGGTGGACGCGGCGGCGACGGCTATGACGCACGCACAGCTGTTTACCATCGCGCGATACATGGAGCACCGCGGCTACCCGCTGCGTGCCTTCAAGCTGGCCTCGTTGGCCATGGCACACGTGAGTCTGGCGTACAACCAGGACACGCATCCGGCCATCAACGACGTCCTGTGGGCGTGCGCTCTCAGCCACTCGCTGGGCAAGAACGAGCTCGGTGCCATGGTGCCGTTAGTGGTAAAGGGCGTGCGCTGTGCCACCGTGCTCTCGGACATCCTGCGCCGCTGCACGGTCACGGCGCCCGGCCTGGCCGGTATCCCCGGCCGCCGCAGCTCAGGCAAGCTTATGAGCACGGACAAGGCGCCGCTGCGCCAACTGCTGGACGCCGCCATCGGTGCCTACATCAGCACCACACACTCGCGCCTCACGCACATCAGCCCGCGGCACTACGGCGAGTTCATCGAGTTCCTGGGCAAAGCCCGCGACACCTTCCTGATGGCGCACGACGGCCACGTGCAGTTCGCCCAGTTCATCGATAACCTCAAGCAGATCTACAAGGGCAAGAAGAAGCTCATGATGCTCGTGCGCGAGCGATTCGGCTGAGGAGACACTCGAAGGACTCCCCTCTGCTCACTCCTTCTTTATTTAAGGCATTATTTTCTTCCTGTATATTCTGACTATCCTTAATTTTAATTCTCGTTTTTAAGTTTGAAACAGTTTGTGTTGAAGTGAACATCCAACGTTCACGGATTTATCCGAACCTGTGGAGGCCAGAACAACCTTTAGATTTCGGCTTACGCTCGCTTTAGTTCAAAACTGATGCAGATGTGGCACATAAAGAGAAACCAAATGATAGGCGGAGTATTTTGAGCCTTTTCCGTCATGGTGATCGGTGGTTCTTCTTCTTATTATTCTTATTATTGTTATCATTATTTTATTTTAATTTTTTTCCCGGTAAAGAGCTCAAACGCTCAAACGCAGTCATTCCGAATAAACCACTCGCACACAGTGTTACAGTCATACCTCGATCGTATTTTAAGGAACAGCTTTAAGCAGGACGAGGGCTAGCATTCGCTCGTTCCCGCTCGGAGGGGAGGTTCAGAGCAAAAAGAGCCAGCTGAAATCTCGAGGTGTTCCTCATCCTAACCCAGTTCTAGGTGTCCCAGGAATCAGCCGAGCCGTGAGTGCCACACTCCTCTCCTCTCTGTCTGCTCCTCTCGGTTTGTCTTCGCAAGACGAGAAAAAAAAAGATTTAAGGGAACGTTTTAACCGAACGTAAGAGCCACGCCTCCACACCTGAGAAGAGCAAAGGGTTTCCTTCTCCGCCTGAATCCGAACAAATAAATGGCTTCACTTTCACGGAGGAAGTTACGCAGACAGAGATTCTTGCACCGTCACAGCTTAGCATTACCGCGCACGCGAGGCTCCCTCGTCGAGTCCGGCGGCCGCTTGAAAGTTCGGAAGAGATCATCGGATCTGTCGGCCGCGTCGCGCTTAGAAATGATTCAGAAACAAAAATAACTGTCGTTATACAAGCACTTGATTTACTCCCCGCCCCTTTTACTATGTCTGGCCAAGCATTAATCAAAATTCGGTTGCCTATAGAGATAAAAGAAATGAATAAATAATGCCAGAGGACCAAAAAAATTATAAACTTACCACCACATAACCACCTCCATCTCCCCCTACAAGTGCCCGCTCGCCTCCCAACACTTAGAATGCACTCGGCGGCTACGAACGGAAGGAAACCTGGAGAGAAAGGACAAGATGCTCAACTCAGTTCTCAGGGAATCACTTTAAGAAACGAAAAAAAAAAAAAAGAATAGTAGCATAAGCATTTAAGATATTGTAAATATGAAAGTGTCAATTCAAAAAATTGTAAAGTTATAATTATTTATGATAACTGTAAGGTTTCTTTTTTTTTGTTTTTTTGTTTTTGTCGTTTTCTTTTTCGGATACTTGAATTTGTCGCGGGCTGGGAATGTGACGGCAGAAAGACTTAAAAAAAAAAAAAAAAAGAAAAACATTTCTCAGGTGCTCCTGTGAACAGTTCCTTGTTTTTTTTCCTTCTTATTTCTGGTTCCTTTTTTTTTTTTTTTTGTACACTTCTTTTATTTCGTAAGAGAAGCATGGCGTGTGAAAATAATAAATAAATAAACTGAAGGGAAGAAAGAAAGGAAAGGAAGAACAGCCGTTGAACTGACTATGCAGAACCACTTCCTGATTTTATGTTTTTTCTTTAACCCTTTTTTTGGGAACGGACAGTTTGGGGACTTTTGCCTTTCGAGTGACTTGCATACGTCTTCTGTTTTTTAAGAATTTTTTTTTTCTCTTTAACTTTTGAAGCCTTATCATCTTCTCAAAGTGATTTAGGGAGTCTGATCGTAGGAGGATGCGGCGAGGTGTATAAACCGGGTCTGTGCTGAGTTCTGCTTAAATCGTCTTAACAATTAACCGAAGCATTTTGGATTACGGCTTGAGGATTATTTGGTTTTGTCTAAATGTTCATGGAAGGAAATTAAGAGATGCTTCTTTAATAAAAAAAAAAAAAAGAAAGAAAAGAAAAGCATATGCATACAGTGTAAAAGCGAGCATGTTATTTTGCAGATAAACGGCGCAGTCGAAACCTGCCAGCTGTAGAATTATGGCAGGAATTTAAAGAAAAGCTCCGGTTTTATTAGCTTTTTTTCAAAGGAGACATCAGGTTCATTCACTTTAATTCATTTTATCTTCACGTTCCGTTCCGTAACGTCCTTCATACGATTAGTAAGAAAAAGCAAGAAACCTTCCACAAACCATCCTTTCTTCCTCAAGTGGTCTCACATGACCTCGACCAGATTGAGCCGTAATCGCCGGAAGAGATGCGCGCAGATGTTCTGCAGCTTTAGGGATTAAACCTGCCTCACGTGGCAAATGCAGAACGCTCCTTGCTGCCTGCTTATACGGACTCCACGCATCCAAGCATCCTTAGTAGCTCGCCTAGCTGATCCAGCGGCATGGCAACAACAACAACAACAACAAAAAATATCAGAATTCCTGTGGCTCTGAGTTTTTTTTTTTTCTCCTCTCTTTCTCTTTCCCATTACTCCTTTAAGTGTCTATATGTGTTGACTGTACCAGTGTTCTGATCTGTCCCTAGAGTTTAGAAGGAAAAAAAAAAAGATTAATAATAATAATAATAATAATCGCTGGTAGAGATTGTTCACTAGTTCATCTACTGTTTGAGTTCTGTTTTTATTTTTATTTTTTCCTCTTCTTTCTTTTTTTAATTTAAGGGAAAAAGTGTTTGTCACCTCTCCGTGCTACTGAATTATGAAAAAGGTATCCAGTATTTGTTGCCACAAAAGTATAGTTCGACGACGTTTTGTTTTTTTGTTTTTTCCTTTGTGCAACCTCTTGAGCTAATGTCTATAAAAAAATTTATTACTATTTATGTAATGCTACTACCATTTTATATGATTTGTGTTGAATTTCAGTGCTTTTTCTATGAATAAAGTGTGAAACACGGCATCGTCTGTTCTTCGAGCGAGTCAGCTTAGGGGTCGATACGTTCTTGAATCTGATTGGTCTGATCTCTGAGTCAGGTTTCAGTTTATATTATTTCTAATATTATATATATATATATATATATATATATATATATATATATATAACATTTTTATACTAATGGTATAAAAAGTACAATTCAATTGAGGATATACTACGTAATCTAAACCTAATAATTATTAGGAATTTTCTAATAGATGATGTAATGCTTTTTGCAAGGTCTGGCCTTACTTACCTCTTATGGAATGAGTCTCCAGTGTCGGCACTCTGTAACTGGATCATTTCTCTGAAAGTTTTTAAAGATGGCCAACATTTGTAAGGTTCCCTGGTCGCAAAAGCTGTTAAATTGTTTTATTCGCTTCAAAAGAATCGGAAAAGAAAGTCTCTGGTTAAAGAAATCACGTATTATCGTACAACATGCTGTACTTTTACATGTTTAAAAATGCATTTAATATTGCACGTCTTAATTGCAACTTTAAGCATGTACAGCATGTACTTTAAAAGGAAATGGACTAAATACGGTCGTTGGATATTGTTGCTGTGGTATAAAAGGAATAAATCACATCATAATGCGGTGTTATAGAAAAAATAATCAGCTTCATGATAACTGTTCATGTCTGCTTCATGTCAGATGGATTATAGAGTGCATCATGGAAAATCTGCATATTGTATAATTTAAAAAGTGAAACTCTAAATCTAGATTTATTACAACGTGAAATGCTTCAAGTGTATTTTTTGTTTTGTTTTGTTTCTGATTATGATTTACAGCTTATGAAAAAAAATCCAGTATCTCAAAATATTAGAATATTTAGTTTCAAGTTTAAGTAAATTTTTATTCATACAGTATAAATACCATATAGCTATCAGTATAGTTTCGCACACACAGACACAACCATGGGTAAGACATCTGACTTGACAATTATCCAGAGGACCAATATCGACAGTCTCCACACAGAAGGTGCTGTATCAAAACATGTTCATGTAAAGTCCATTGGAGGGGGGAAATGTGCTAGGAAAGGGTGCATGAGCAACAGGAATGGTCGCAGGAGTGACGTGAGGCTGGAGTCAGTGCATCAAGAGCCACCATCCACAGACATCTTCAGGAACTGGGCAACAACATTTGCTCAGTGGGACATTCTGCATTTCAGCTGAAAATCAAGCTTGCACACTCTGGAGGAAGAGTGGAGAGGCACAGCGTCCAAGTGTGAAGTTTGCACAGTCAGTGATCATCTGCTGGTTTTGGTCCACTTCCACTGGGAGATTTTGGAGCACTCCATGCTGACAAGCTTTCCAGAGATGGAAAATTTCCTTTTCCAGCTCGTCAAGTAACTCAGCTGACCTGAACCCAATAAAGAATCTATAGGTTTTTGTAGAGATGAAAATGAGAAACACGAGACTAAACAATACTGATAAGCTGAAGGCTGCTATAAAAGCAACCTGGTCTCCAATAACGCCTTAGCAGCGCCACAAGCCGATCGCATCTATGCCATGCTGCATTGGTGCATTTATTGTGCTAAAGGAGCCTTGACTAAGTGTTAGTACATACAGTATATGAACATAAGGTTTCAGAATTTCTGTATTAGTTTTTTTTATATACAGTAAATACTGTGTGATCTTTGGAAATCTTGTAATATTCAGAATTTTTTTATTTTCATAAACTGTAAGCCATAATCATTAAAATGAAAACAATACCAGCTTGAAATATTTTAATATTTAAAATACATATAAATGCTTTAAATGTTTTGAATTTAGATGAAGTAAACTTATAAAAAAAAAAACCTAACTATTTAAATTTTTTGAGATGCGCTGTACTACCTCTTCATTAATTATTTTCCTATTTCCTTTATCTTTTTTTTGCCAGTTCCTTTTTTCCCTTTCCCAAGTAGTTAGACAATTAAAAAAAAATATTATTCTCTTAAAGTGTAATGATTTCAGTATTGATCTGTGTAGCCTTATTGCTAACTTAACATTCTCCATAAAAAATTAGTGAATACCTGATGTATAGGTTCCAGTGCGTCCAGATTTATTATTTTTTTCCCAGGTTAGATATTCTGTGATGTAAAACACATTGTTTCAAAAAATTGTATTGGATTAAATAAGATTAACCACTTCACAAGTCCCCAAGTTTAGAGTTTGTAAAAGTTTAGAGTTTGTCAGGACGTCTTGAGGTCAAAATGGCGATGCTTTTTAAAGTTAGGTTTGGCAGTCAATGCTAAGTCTAATTAAACTGTTAATAATTAACATGGGACATTTTCATGGCACTGATTTACCAACACGTCTGAGGGGAATATCGACATTCTTGACTGTTTTTACATACGGTATGATTCTTGCTTTACATTACTACAGTACATTATTCAAACTACCCCATAGCAAAGAAACACAGAGATGAGAGCTCAGTTAATCTCTTCTTTGTCCCCTAGACAAAAATGAGCTGTCTTTGAGACTTGAATGAGATTTAAGCCATTTTCTGCATCTTCTCAAATGTGTCTCAAATATGGCTCATTACCTCTACATCTCACAGATAGTTCATATTTGTCTTGTGCGCAACTTACATATGCAGAAATGAGCTGTCTTTGAGACTCGAATGAGATTTTAGCCGTTTTCTGCAACTTCTCAAATGTTTCTCAAAATTGGCTCATTAACTCTACATCTCGCAGATAGTTCATATTTGTCATGGGTGCGACTTTAATACCCTAAAGCGGTGTTTTCCGCACATAAAGTATACAGTAATTGTAAACTGTGCATTTGGGTTTTCTGATATGATCCTATAATTATTTTAAATTTTTGCTTAGTCATGTGTGTATAGTTAGTTTAAATGAAATAAAATTGAGTTCTTTAGATTGAAGAATATATTCTGCTGTAAAAACATTTATCTATATTGCACAATCCTGACTCATATATAGTATATTTATTAAAACATACTGCAAAGAATTGCTAAAATGCTTTGGGGTTTAAGAGCTAGGCTTCTCTTAGAAACAGATCCATCTACACTAAAGAGGTGTTTAGTACTTTATTATATACTTCATCTTACTCTTCACATACAGGTAGATGGAGGGGACGGTTAGTAGGTTGGATCTCTGAAATGAAGATATGTAGATATGTAAGTCAATTACAAAATTGCTTTGTAATACATAAATGTTCTATGTCCTTTTTTTAAAAATTTAAAATCTAGCTTGTTTTTTTTTAATCCAACCTCTAGTTATACCTCTACGCCCAGGTGTCTCTTGATCAACATGGTTAACCTTTTACAGATGTGTACACCTTAATGAATTTCTTGCAATTAAACTGGCAAATGACAAACTTACTTTAGATTCTATACAAATGTCGTTAAGCCTACAGTGTATATAGATTATAATAAAGACATAATTTCCCACAATTTCTCCCACACATGCTCTAAGCCTGAAAATGTTAGTGTGTTTGAAAAATGTGCAGCGAGAGAGAACTTTTCCTGGCTTTGGCCCGTTCTTGTAGCCCTTACACACAGCAAGAAACCATTTTTCATCTCCTTTTTGACTGATTCTTTTCACTGGAAGATTGTCACAATGCTGTGGACTTTGTGTAACTCCTGTGTAAATCATACTTTGAGTTGAGCAGTGTGACACTTTATATCTTGGTCAGGTTGGGTGACATTTTGTATCATTCAGTGTCTTGATTTGCCAGATATTGCTGGTGTCTGTAATATCGTGTGAATTGTAAATTTATTACACCGTATGCTGTTAATTGAGGATTTTTGATAAACTTTCATATTTCTCATTTGTGTTTCATGCATCTCATTTGTATCTGGCTTTAATCTCATTATGGTCTTATATATGTCTCATTTGCTTCTCCTTTAAATGCAGTTCTGTTTCTCATGTACATCTCAGATTTTTTAAATGTTTCTCAAAAGTATGTCTCGCTTTGTGTCTCAGTTATGTCTCTTTGTTTCTCCTAAGTGGAGTTTAGGAGAAATAAAAAAAGACAAAGTCGAGCTTGTAATGAGACAAGAAAAATCTCATTCTGAGCAGCAAAATTTTGCTATGGGACATGCTTTCGTTATTAATTGTTCATTAAAGTGGTATTTATGGTATATAGCACGTTCATAGAAATGTATAAAGTCAAATGTTAATTAATATCGAAATTGACATGAGCTTGTTTTAAACAGAATTGTATTTGAGCAAAAATACAGTAAGGATGCCTACAGTTTATGTTATACCTTGAAGAACAGCAATAATCATTTTAATGGATGAATATTTAAATGATTATTAGTATATCAATTTTTTCTTCTTTGTCTTTCGGCTGTTCCCTTTCAGGGGTCGCCACAGCGAATCATTTGCCTCCATCTAACCCTATCCTCTGCATCCTCTTCTCTCACACCAACTAACTTTATGTCCTCTCTCACTGCATCCATAAATCTCCTCTTTGGTCTTCCTCTAGACCTCCTGCCTGGCAGTTCCAACCTCAGCATCCTTCTACCGATATATTCACAATCTCTCCTCTGAACATGTCCAAACCACCTCAATCTGGCCTCTCTGACCTTATCTCCAAAACATCTAACGTGGGTTGTCCCTCTGATAAACTCATTCTTAATCCTATCCATCCTTGTCACTCCCAAAGAGAACCTCAACATCTTCAGCTCTGCTACCTCCAACTCTGCCTCCTGTCTTTTCTTCAGCGCCACTGTCTCTAAGCCGTAGAGCATCGCTGGTCTCACCACTGTCCTGTACACCTTTCCTTTCATTCTCGCTGATACTCTTTTATCGCACAACACACCTGACACTTTTCTCCACCCATTCCAACCTGTCTGTACCCGCCTCTTCACCTCCTTTCCACACTCTCCGTTGCTCTGGACCGTTGACCCCAAGTACTTAAAATCCTGCACCTTCTTTACCTCTGCTCCCTGTAGCCTCACCTATACATGTAGCCTGATATATTAGTATATCAATTTACTTAAGATAATTTGCATAATATGACAAATTCTAGCCAAATATATGCATTAAAATACTACTACTACTACTACTACTAATAATAATAATAATAATAATAATGGAAAGTTTTTAATATGTTCGTTTTTGAAAGGGCTCGTCACATGACTAGAGATCAAATTTTATGCAATCATTTATACAAATTAATGTTCATCAATAATTCAAGGTTTTCAAATGAAAATGCCACAAATCATACACACTTTAAAACGAATACTTAACTCTTATATGTACTGTATGTGTTGAATTTATTGCACGCCTATACAGTCACAAAAAACAATGAAGCATTTAATCTTATTTCATGCATAAATAAAAAAACGGTAAATGCTAAGGGTTACTACTACTACTGCTACAAATGTTTCTCAAAAGTATGTCTCGCTTTGTGTCTCAGTTATGTCTCTTTGTTTCTCCTAAGTGGGGTTTAGAAGAAATAGAAAAGACAAAGTTAAGCTGATAATAATACTACTACTAATAATAATAATAATAAGCTGAATACATCTTTATATACTTCCTAAGAAGGTTGTCTGTGCATCTTTATATTTCTACATATAGCAACTCTATCCACGATGCACATTTCTTTTTTGGGACTCTTTTATCGTCCTCCTCTAGTTGCCAGTGTATCTTCATTTAAATAATTTACAAATTCTTTTAAAAAATTAAACACTCATGATACAAACTCTGCATGGCGATGACATTGCCGTATGTTAAGACGTGTACCTTGCTTGTACGGTGTTGTTTTGTAGCAGGAGCTCACACACACAGGAGATCCAGTCGACAGGAGCAATACACTCCAGACCTGCTTGTACAAACTCCTTCATTCATCACCGAGTCGTGAAGCCGTGTGTTTTGGGGTCCTGCGAGGGCCGCCGACTGTACGAGGGAGTATCACCAGCTGAAATATAGATGGGGCGACTGTGTGCTTCCTCAGCCTGCTGAGATTGCACAACTTACATGTTGGGAGACGAGGTAAAAAAAAAAAATGCGTTTCTCAACTGGTTGTGAGTTTAGAGCTGGATGGACTAAATCTGTAAGGCTTTCAAAAACACCAGGATGAGTTTGAGTTCAGAACTTAATGGTGTCTTAACTGAACACAAGCACACATGTTCTTAATTAACATATCTAATCAATAATAATTTCTGAATGTCAACATAATATTGATATTTTTTTATTGCAACAGTAACACAGAAGCTTTTTATTAATGGTCTATAAACCAGTCAAAAGTTTGTACACCCCTTCTAACTCCATTTCTGAGGCTGGTGACTCTAAATGAACTTCTCCTCTGCAGCAGAGCTCAGTTTTGGTCTTGCTTTCCTGGGAAGGTCTTCATGAGAGACAGTTTCATCATCATGGAGCTTGATGGATTTTACAAACGCACTCGACACGATACCAGTCTTGAAAGAACTCTTCCAGAACAGCTGACCTTCATGTTTTAAAATAACAACTCATTACCTAATTACCTAATGCCATATTTATGATTTCATAGTTTTTTTAAATGAAAGAAATCCAGTATTGTTCTAGAATGTAGAAAATAAATCACTAACCAAAAAAAAAAAAAAAAAGAATTAGAAGGGTGTGTCCAAACTTTTGACTGGTGCGGTAATTGTGGTTGAAAGGCAGATCACGGGGGCTGGTGGGGTGGATGTTCACATAAACGCATGATGAATGTGTTCCTGTTGATTTGGTTCCACATGTATGGAATGAGTCTCCAGTGCCAATAATTTGCCACAGTCACAAGTAAAGCTTTAGCTTTTCCATTTTAGGGAGCGTTTTCTCAGTAACACTACAAGATATTTATTGTTTCTCTATTTTAACTTAAACTTTTGTCACATATACATTACTGTACAGTGAAATTCATCTTCTCATCTCCCACTGTAGCTGGGGTCAGAGCTCAGGGTCAGCCATGATACATCACCCCTGGAGCAGCTAGGGATAAGAGCCCTGCTCAAGGGCCCGACAACAGCAACCTGGTCGAGATGGGACTTGAACCACCGACCTTCAGATCAGTATCTCAGTGCTTTAACCCTCTGAGCTACAACCGCCCCTAAAATAGATGTATGGAGCCCTGGAGTGAAAAACAAATGCATGTCAAGGAAATGTCTTGAAATGCTATTGCTTGTGCACAAGATACATTTAGTTTACATGTTTTTTTGTTAATTTGTGGGCACAAGACGCAATTTGTCCCCATTTTTTAGTATAGACCCTCACTATACAAATTTAGTCCGTTCCAGAGGCGAGTTTGTAGCTCGTAATATTGTATAACAAAGTGCATTTTTCCATAGAAAGCAATATAAATGTGCATAATTCGTTCCAGATTATAATCCACATTCTAAATTTCCAAGGCTTAATCAGTTTTAGCATATGAAAACAATCACAACATTTATAAAAGACATATTAATTGCGTGAAATATATAAAAAAAAAAAAACAGACACCAAACCTCATTTACCCTTAGTGTGATTTATTTCCTTGTTATATGGAATTATTACCACTAAAACTATGACAAGTTCTAGACAATTAGTACTCAGAACACAGATTATTCTAATTGTTTCTTTTTTAATTTCCATTGAAAGAGGCTCCCGTTTTTTTTTTTTTTTTTTTTTGATACCATCTTTGTTAACATTAGCTATATTCTCACTACATCTTGCACAAAAACCTTGACCGGCTTGATCGCTTGTATAGCGAAACTGCTTTGTACGGTGGCCGTGCGAAAGTGCAAAACAAATTAACAAAACTGAAAACAAAATAACAAAACCCAAAACAAAATAACAAATTCGAAACTAAATTAACAAAACGGAAAACAAAATAACTAATATCTGACTGGCCGAAAAGTGCAATACAAATTAACAAAACGGAAAATAAATTAAAAACCAAATAACAAAACCCAAAACTATTTTTTTTGGAGGGAGGAGTTTTGTTGTTTTGTTTTTGGTTTTGTTATTTTGTTTTCGGATTTGTTAATTTGGTTTTGAATTTGTTAATTTGTTTTCCGTTTTGTTAATTTGTATTGCACTTCTCGGCCAGTCAGATACAAACCGGAAAAGGTAGGTATAGTTAGCGAATGAAATGCTTACCGCTGATTGGACGAGACATCTGTCACTCAAGATTTGTTTTGCACTTCACGGCCGCCGTAGTTTTGCATGTCGTAGCAAAATACAAAAAAATCCCCCCAAAATTTGAGTCCACTGTAATTTGTACTCACGATGTATAGAATTTGTTTACGTATCACATGTGCACGTTTTTCTCATTCATTTACTTGTTTCACAGAAATGTTTGCACGATGTATTAGAACATGCAAATGAACTAAAATGTAGAACAAATACTGTGATTACTTTGGGGCTTTAGCTTAATCATGTAGAGGGGGAAGGTGGAGAAGTAAAGGCATTGGTGCCTCAGTGGTAGGTTTCTTGTCTGCCATGCGAAAAACCCCAGGTTCAACTCCCACCCACTGCCCCAAACCCCAGCCACGGGATGCAGTTCTGGTCCCGAGCACTGATAACATGGAAGGGCAGCCAGAATAAAAACCTGTGCCAAGCTGTGTATAGATCAGATGGTCAAGAGTAAGACTTATAATAGCAGTTTTTGGTCTCCCAATACATTTATGTAAAATTTGCAAATTGGCAGTTTTAGTTTTGTGTGTTTGTTTTAAAGCAAGATTGACTAAAATGTTACAGTTCACTGCATCATTATCATTACTATCATTATTATTATTATCATCATCAGGCAGGATGGGATCCCAGGGTGGTGTTGGTCCTACAGCACCGTGCTTCCATGCATTAAATACTTTTCCAGCAGTTTCCTTGATCTGCTATAAAGTCTGGGTTCTCTCTCGGCTCTTAGGGGAGCTGATTTGCGCAGCTTTGTTCTGCCTCTCTGATTTTCCCTACTGTGCTTTTTTTTTTTTTTTAATTGGGTTGTTGTTTGGGTTTTTTTTTTTTTTTTTTTAGAAAAGGAAATACTCAGCTAGAGGAATTGTGTTCTAGAGAAAAATGCCATCAGTGTGGCGTACGCGTGATCCGGGAACCGCATGAAGTGTAGAGACCTAAACCTCAGAGCTGAAAGAGTTATGGATTATTGTTTATCCACAGAGGCACGAACGCCAAACCACTCTGTTTCTCACAATCGCTCATGACTTTAAGGACCTGTCAGTCCCTTTTCCGAGCTCTATTTTGCAGTGGAGCCGTGAGGACATGTCCAAACTTCACCTCGCTCTCCCTGCGCTCACTAATATTTCGAATCGATCCCAGGCCAAGCCCTGTGTGTCTGATAAAGCGCTGATAGTGCCAGGGCCTGACAAGTGATGTACAGCATGGTGTCTGCTGCAGCAGATTGGATTTTCAGGCCTGCTGATTCGCTGAGAGATTGCGCCTGAACCCCGGTAACCCCCCTCTGTCTCTCTGTCTCGCTTATCCTCCTCGTGGGTCCTTAAAGAAGACCTTGGGGAATGGAGGTTTTCTGAGTGTGGATTCATTGTTGCAATTAAAAATAATGTCCGGAGCCCCTTGAGGTAACTCGTACAAGGTGTATGTGTGTGTGTTTAGAAGGGACGAGGTGCATCCCAGCCTCCTAAATCCCAGCTGCGCCCTTTGGAGTGACAGGGACTAGAAATGCTACGCCGCTAATCAGTAAATTGACTGCAGCTTCTTTTTTTTTTTTTCAACAATCAAGGACAACAGCATGGCGTATGGACAAGCTGCAGCTGCCTACCATTTCATACACAATGGCCGTGTTGGTGTGTGTGTGTGTGTGTGTTTTCCACCCCCATTGTGTACAGTTGAGATGTTTGTTCAGAGACAATAGACACCTAGAGAATGAGATGCCGCCTGTTCGCGTTGGCTTTGTGCACCGATGGCGATCAGGGATATGAAAAACAAATACGATTCACAGGACGGACACAAAACAAGCAGATTCCTGACGAGAGAGTCAACACAGAAATCCTGAGCATGATTGAAACCTGTTAGGGATTGCAGATTCCATTTATTCAGATCAGTTCAGGATTGGCACCGTCTAGACGAGGTCAGGTGACGTGCTGCGGAACTCAGAGAGGGAAAAACAAGTGGATTTGGAGGATTAGACCGTCCTCGGGTGTTTACGTGTCTTAAGGAAAAGCGTCCGCTGAGACCATTCGATTTTCCCTTTCAAGCTAAATGTTTGCTTCTGTAATTCCTGATCATACACGGATAAACCTCCGTCAGCGTAGAATATTTAACATTATATTCAGTTTCTCTCTCGATTATGCACTAAAACATCCCGGTGCGAGGCTCGTCCTCGCCTCGATTCTGATCTCATGTTTCTTTCGCTGTAAAGTTTCACACGATAGCCCGTCAAGTGTCCGTATGGGTTTCATCCAGGTTCTCAGGTTTCCTCCGACCGCCCAAAAACAAGCCGGTACTCGCCCTAACTGTTCGTAAGCTGTCCTGGGAGGGATCGGCGTCTCATCTTTTATCTGGGACGTCTCTTATCTAGGCTAAGCCTTCTTCAGTTCTGTGCACTCAGGCTAGAATATTAGCTAGTTTAGCTAGCAAGTCATGAAGACAAGAAGAGGCTTGTAATTTTCATCATAGGTATACCTCAACTATGAGAGACAAATTAAGAAAAAAAACATCCAGAAAATCACGCTGTAGGATTTTAAAAAAATTTATTTGCAGATTATGGTGGAAAATAAATATTTGGTCAATAACAAAATTTCATCTCAATACTTTGTTATATCCCCTTCACCGGCAATGACGGAGGTCAAAGGTTTTCTGTAAGTCCTCACAAGGTTTTCACACACTGTTGCTGGTATTTTGGCCCGTTCCTCCATGCAGATCTCCTCTAGAGCAGTGATGTTTTGGGGCCTGTCGCTGGGCAACAAGGACTCAACTCCCTCCAAAGATTTTCTATGGGGTTGAGATCTGGAGACTGGCTAGGCCACTCCAGGACTTTGAAATGCTTCTTACGAAGCCACTGCTTCAATGCCTGGGCGGTGAGATTGGGATCATTGTCATGCTGAAAGACCCAGCCACGTTTCATCTTCAATGCCCTTGCTGATAGAAGGAGGTTTTCACTCAAGAGCTCAGGATACATGGGCCCATTTATTCTTACCTTTACACAGATCACTCGTCCTGGTTCTGCTGCAGAAAAACAGCCCCAGATCATGATGTTTCCACCCCCATGCTTCACAGTATCATCAGTGGTCTTGTATGTCCTTTGACAGCTCTTTGGTCTTGGCCATAGTGGAGTTTGGAGTGTGACTGCTTGAGGTTGTGGACACGTGTCTTTTACAGTATTTTTTTAAAGTTTTTAAGTATTGATAAAATCGGTTTTCAAGTTCTAGAAGCATATGACCTGTAAAAACTGTTGCTTAAAAGGTTAAAAAATCTGTAGTGTCCGTAACCATGTCAAATTGTCATGCACTATCGTAACAATAGATAAAAATCAACAAGTATTATGGAAAATGTTTATATATATATATATATATACACATCCGAGCAGCTTGGCGGTTGTGAAATTTGAACCAGGGACCTTCTGAATTGTAGTCCAATGTCTAAACCACAGAGCTACCCCTGACTATACACTTATGCTGTACCATCCCAGGAGACTTTGGGCACGAGGTGGTGAACACCCTGGACATGGTGCCAGTCACAACGGGTGCAAACTTCACGCACACAGACCCAAGGTGAGATTCGAACCCTGGTCCCTGGAGGTGCGACACCAGCTCCAATTTTAGGAGTCAGGGCGTAGGAGTGCTAATTAACAGCACTAAACAAAAAACGGATAATTTGTCCCTCTAATATTGCAGTGTAGATCTAGATCAATAAGCATTATATATATATATATATATATATATATATATATATATATATATATATATATGCATGTATGTATGTATGTATGTATGTGTGTGTGTGTGTGTGTGTGTGTGTGTGTGTGTGACTTTTCTGGTTTATTTCAGACCTAAGACAGATAAAAAAAAAAACCTAACAATATAATTAGGAACAAAACCAGACGAAGTTCAAAAAATGCTTAACGTTCTGGTGTTCAGAATAAACACGCGTGCTGTGAATCCAGACTTTTGGGCCACGGAGTCGATTAATAAATCCCTCTGTAACCTAAACCACATCAGTGAATCAGTAGTGATTTTTGGTTGAGTCAGACGTCTATTACTAGCGTGGATCAGACACCACACTGGCCTGATTTGATCGATCACGCTCGTGGTAACACGAGACGACGTGTAAGTCATGCTTCCTACATCATGTTTTTTTCTTTAAGTCTGTGTGCTTGTCTCCTTGTCTACTTCCGTCTCGTTTCCATCAAATAAAGAAACTGATAAATAAATGTAAAAAAATCTTTGAAAAATTTTCTCTTTATATAGTTGAATATATATAAAAAAAAAAAAAAAGCCTACATACACACAAATACAAACGCACTTCTTTTTAAATTATTTTAATTCATTCATTTCTGATTGCAAGTAACGCGGAAAAATACTACAATAATTCTCTCTCTTTTTATTTAAAGGCATTGAATAGTGCTCTGATGGTGTGTGTGGCTCCGATAGCGACTCGTGCTGTCGGTCATGACGTCTCATTTGTGGTCGAGGAGCCGACGGGAGTGCGAGTGCACGGCCTCCACGAACGCGCCCACGTTCTCGGGATCCATGTCGGGGTACAACCCGTGGCCGAGATTGGCGATGTAGCCCCTGGTGCCGAACGCCTCCACCATCGTCTTTACGATCTCAGAAATGTTCTCCTAAACACACACAGGTTTATATTTATATTTGAAGATTCTAGTCTGACATTACATCACAATTCCATTATTCCAGTTCCACTAAAAGTTTTGGCACCCCACACAAAAACACCTAGCTGAGGATCATCATGTTTTTAAATATTATTTAACAGATTTGCAAACATTAATGATCATTTATTTATTATATCTGGATTTTTATTAAGGCTCAACGAGACGGGAAAAAATTGTTAATCATCAGAAAACAGCTCTGTCCTATTCAAAGCTTAGTGTCACCTTAGTAGCATATAGTGCACAGGGGTCCATGTTCCCTTGCAGACTGACTTTTCCTCCAGTCCTCTGCCTTTGAAACACACACACACACACGGTCAGTATTTTGGTGAAACAAACAACAACATCATGTCCCATGATGCAGCAGTGACCCACCGTGCCATACGAGGGTCAATGGTCCAGTCCAAGCCCACCACCTCGTAGTGGGACTGAGAGAGGTCCTCCAGCGCGTAATGGCCGTCCTTCGCAAATACAATCTACTCCAATAAAAAAATATATATATATATATTAAAAAAAATAAAAAAAAAAAAAACAGGCCAGTGTTAGTGGACTGAAACACAACATTTGCACAACAGTGACATCTAGTGACAAGGATTTGCAAGCGCAAGAGCTTCAGTAGAACCAACATTTCTAAAAATGTTCAATATTACATGTTTCAAAAAAAACAAAAAAACAAAAAGGAGCCACATCGGTTGACGGACCCTCCGAACCCTGAAGGTAGATCCGTCGTTTCTGTGGCAGTCACTTATTTCCAGCTCGAGCACAAGGACCTCGCTGTGGCAGCTCGGCGGAGTCGGGGCTCAAACCAGGAACCTCCTGACCATCAGTCCAACACCTTAACCATGAGCTAACTACAATATATGAGGCAGTGAGGCAGTGAGGCAGTCCTCCAGGTGTTTTTAAGAACATCACAGTCAGGACTCCTGAAACCGAGACGTTCCATGGTGCTTCAACTTCTTTTTTCCTACAAAGTGCATTATGGGTATTGTATTTTTCCCTCTGCATCACTCAGACACTAACCCTGGCTGCAACCCTGGCACTGACCATTCACCTCCAAATTAGTGCACTATGTAGTGAACAGGATATTTTTATTTTTATGAATTTTTAGAGACGTAGGTCAGCCGTCTCTTGATCAGATGCATTTGTTTTACACTTTAATCGCAGTTTAGGCACCTCTGAGACAGAGGAGGAATAATAACTTCATAAATAAATAATTTTTATAAGAAGAAAGCAGACTGATCGTGTCTAATGTTTTTTACATTTAGTGTTAAAGCAAATCTGTAAAGACTGGAGACACTTCACCCACCATGGGGACGTCATCCAGCCCGGAGTCCTTCAGCCTGTCCTTTACTCTGCGTGCGATGTCCCTGAGGTACGGCAGAGCGAACACTTTAAACTCCACCGGGCCCAGACAGCCGGCGTGGGATTCAAACACCTGCAGGGCCTGAAGAATACACAACACACACACACACACACACACAATATGAGCATCATCACTTCTACCCAGGTGCCAGCATGGCTAATGAGACAGTCTTTGCAGCGATCTTGGTACAAGGTCAAAGAAAATATTTAGACGGAGTGTGAAGTGTAGTTAGAAGTTAGCAGCGTCTTCGTGTCTGCGTGAAGCTCAAAGACGTGAGCGTGTTTAATGTCCCACATGTTTCCTTTTTTAGTGAATTAACCGTTTCTATTCCTGGATATTTCTGGAATTAAACTCCTTCACACCAAAAAAATAAACTCATCAGCCAAAAACACGATATCGCTGCTAAAACGTGAATTTTCAGACAGGACCACATAACTACGAATAATTTTTCATGCCTCTTATCCCCCGATCCACAATTCATTTTTTGTAAATATACACCTTTATATTTTTATCAGATTAAAATACAATACTAAATTTTATGTCTGTAGTGTCTGTAACTTTTTGAATTTAAATATATCAGTGATCTTGACCGTCATTCGGGTGAAACTTCAACATAAATATGAAAGTGTATTATTCTACAATATAAAATGATTAGAATATTGCAGCATGAATTTGACATGGTTACAGACACTACAGATGTTTTATTTTTTTTAACCAAAAGACAATTTAAGCAACTATTTTTACAGGTCATATGCTTCTAGAAGCTTAAACCAATTTTACTATAAATACTTAAAGAAATATTAATAATTTGCATTTTAAATGATTATTGTTTATAGCGAGACAGTACAACACTACAAAAAGGCCATTTTTGGGGCTCATATAAAATCATCTCTCCAAAATGTCTGAAGTCTTTGGACTGTGGGAGGAAACCGGAGTCCCTGGAGGAAACCCACCGAGCGCGGGGAGAGTAATAAGAACAGAGACGGGAATCGAACCCTGACCCTGGCGGTAAAAGGTGACAGCGCTGAGCACTACAACACCGTGTGTATAACATCAACAGCATTAATTCTATGTTTTGGACCGCAAAGTTTCGACAATTTTAACATGGTGACTCTGACCTGAGCGCCGGCTTTGACCTGGCCCAGCAGATACTCCACGATGACGTCAGTGAGGCGCTTGAGGAGCTGGTGACTGGCCTCGGGGTGTCTGTATAACCAGCGCTTCGCCTTTGACTGGGTGACGGAGCCCCCGCCCTCGATCATGTACGACATCAGAGTCCACTGCACATGGGAGAAAAATACAGCGGGGCAGTTTATCCAGATTACATCATCACCATCTTTAAAGAAAAGAAAAACCCAGTGATCCAGTTTAATCCTGGTCCACTCACCGGTGCGCCGCTGAAGCCGATGAGAGGAACTTTACCCTCCAGCTTGTGCCGCGTCAGCGTGATGGCCTTGAAGACGTAGCCCAGCTCGGACGCCACGTCCACTTTGGACCGGAGTCTCTGCAGATCATCCGGCTCCTTCAGAGGCTCTGGGAACGTCGGCCCTTTTCCTGCTACCATCTGGACGTCCATACCCAGTGCCTACACACAAACACACACACTTCCTGAAAGCTGAACTTGCACTCACACTCCTGCAACAATATTTAATTTGCAGATACTTTCATTTAAGGGGTTTTTAATTGAACCCCTTACCTGCGGCACCACCAGGATGTCTGAGAAGATGATCGCGGCGTCGAATGGGAATCGTCTCAGCGGCTGAGGGGAAAACGAGACGGTTACTGAGTGACCTCAGAGTCTTCACCGAGGGGGTTTTAGGGGGTTTGGGGGTGTTTATGGTGCTGACCTGCAGCGTGAGCTCACAGCAGTCTTCCGGGGTGCGGCACGTCTCAAAAAAGTCCTTCAGCGCTCGGAATTCCCTGAACTCTGCCAAGGAAAGTTATGGTGATACTGAAGCGGTCCATGTGTACATAAACAGTCACGGCTACTTCATTAGGTACACCTGGCTAGTACTGAGTTGGAATCGTTTTTGCTTTCAGAACCATAGATTCCATACTGCCACATTTAAAATCCCTTAAATCGCTTTTCTTCCTTATTCTGATGCTCGATTTAAACTTCAGCAGATCGTCTTGAACAGGTCTACATGCCTGAACGCAGTGACTTGTTGCCATTAAAGTGACTGATTGGATATTTGCGTTAACAAAAGCAATTGAACAGGCGTACCTAATGAAGTGGCCTATTGTGAGTGTATATACTGTACATACATGTTAGTGCTGTACTGAGAATAAACACACCAACATCCAACTAACGGCTCCTCCATTAACTCATTCAACATGGGCTACAGGGGTGCCAATACATTGTGCAGTCTAACAGATGGGCTACAGTCCGTGTTTGTCCAAAACAAACGAAATCTGATCAGTTGGTTATCAAAGTTAGTAAATATGTTAGAAAATAATGTAGCAATTATCTAATTAAATATTGTTTATTTACAAAATATTAATTATTAAATTATAAAAAAGTATTTTTTAATACATGTTAGTAAGTACACATATGTATATGTACATGTATAGTAGTTACTTCATACATAAATAGGTTCAGGTCAGTACGTAAATAAGTCAATTAATACAAATGCATGTTCGCATGTCAGGAATCAGTCAGGGTAACCATGTGTCAGTTAGTTATTTAATTAATAATCAGGTTATTTATTTAGTAAGCAAGTTAGTAAACAAGTAATTTAGTACATCAGACACTCAGTTATTAAACAAACATGTTAGTAAGTAGGTAAGTTAATTAATTAAGAAAGAAATTACTAAATCATTTTAAGTTTTATCAAGTTACATTGAAAGTCAGACATAAAGCGAGTTAGTGAGTTAGTAAGTGTCCAAGTTAGTATGGAAACCTTTGTAGTATGGGTTTGCAATAGAAGTTAGTAATTAGTGTTAGTAGGTATGTTAGTAAGTTTAACAGAGAAGTTAGTTAATAATCCAGTTAGTTAATAAGTAAATAAATAATTTAATTTGTTAGTTTGTTACTTAGTCATTCAGCTAGTTAATAAAAATAAGGCATGTAAAATAAGTGACTTTTTATTGCTTGTGTATCACTGATCTACACCTTAGTTACAATCTGATTTAAATTAATGCACATAGAAACAAAGAACTATATAATAATTTATAATAATTACACAAATATTAATATGATGAGAAGAAAGGGCTACTAATAAGAGCTACTGAAAGGAGGAGTGTAAAACTGTTTACAGACATTCACTAAATCTGAGAATGTATCATCAGAGGAATGTTGAGATTGTTAAATACACACACACACACACACACACACACACACCACTTTTGGTATTAGGGACGTGCATGTATTCAGAAATATAATCAACAGCTTTTCCAGCCTGATGAATCAACCATCAACAGGACCGACATCAACACAGATGTGCTCTCAGACACAGATGTGTACCTGGCAGGTAACGTCCCGCTTGCCGCATGCACCACACCGGGACATGTTCGACCTCCTCGCCCCGGGCCGCTCGCAAAAACGTGTCATTCTTCAGCTCGGGGAAGTCTTTAGGCCTGTGAAGGAAAGCGGTGCTGTTAGAAACGTGCGTGACTCGAACCCTCGACTCTCACAATGCAGTAAGAGTGTTATCAGCTGCCTCTCCCTCTTCTCATCATCAACACCCTTAACAGGTGGAGAGAGGAGATAAGACCTGCTAACAACTCGGTTATAACGGTCCACACCAAGTCACAATGCAAACACCATCAGGTGTAATGTAATGCACATAGATCTGTTTATTCTCACAGGCATTAGAAATAGACTAAACACTAAAACCCACCACGCACAGGGAGGACATGCAAACGACATGCACACAGAGACGGGAATCGAACCCAGACACTGGAGGTGCAAGGCGACAGTGCTAACCACTACACCACCGTGCCGTCTGATTAAAAAAAAAGATCAAAGATAAAAATCATAATAATAATGTGTTAACTTTTAATGTGTTAATAATGTCATAGGTTTTAGACAAAAACATGACACAAGTCATAAAAATATTTTATAATAGAAAAAAGTAAGCTCTTGTTTTTTATGGCCTTGCAAGCTTGAATGAAGGAAATATTTCTGAAATCTTTTATATAATAATAATAATAATAATAATGTCACGTGACTGATCACCCTGGTTGAGTCTTGATCTCTCAAAATCATCATGAGACATGCATTACACTTAATACCATTAAACACACACACACACACACACACACACACACACACACACACACACACACACACACACACACACACAGGATGAGGAAGACACACTTACAGGATGTGATTGTCGTTGGTCATGGTGTAAAACTGACCCAAATCTCTCCTTAACAGCGTCTTTAACTACAGACTCTCGCTCCTAAACCCGGGCTGTGTCTTAAATACAGCCCTAATCCCTACATGTGCACTACGCAGGGGGTAGAATAAAGGCTTAAACCCCCTACACAGTGCACTACACCTCCGGTCACGAGCGTGTTTGGAATTGAACGGACGCCTACGAGCGCATGGGCGCGGCCATCTTGAACCGGTCACATGACCAAAAGTGGGCGGGGTTATGTGATAGCGCGGGCTTCCTGGAGTCAGGATTATTTATTTATTTATTTATTTATTTATTTTTTAAAGCTTTTTATATGCTAAATAGTAAATGTTAGAAATAAAAATCGTCATGACACACATTAATGAATATGTTTGCGGTATTGTGTGTAAATATCAGATACACAAAGTGCGGTTAATTCTGGCCTATTATTATTATTATTATTATTATTATTAGTGGGTCATTCTACAGGAAAAGTGGAATTTGGGTCTTAAAAATCTCCTGAACACATGTAACAACAATAACGGTAACAACATTGACAGTAACATCAATGATGGTAAAACTAAAGACATTAACAACAACGACATTAACACCAATGACAGTAAGATCAATGATAGTAACATCAATAACATAAGCGCCAATGATGGTAAAATCAATGACATTAACACCAATGACAGTGACACTAATGATGGTAATACTACTGACGGTAACACCAGTGACGATAACACCAATGACATTAACACCAATGACGATAACACTAATGATGGTAACACTAATGACAGTAACACCAATGACGATAACACCAATGACATTAACACCAATGACGGTAACACCAATGACATTAACACCAATGACATTAACACCAATGACGTTAACACCAATGACATTAACACCAATGACGGTAACACCAATGACGGTAACACCAATGACGATAACACCAATGACGGTAACACCAATGACATTAACACCAATGACGTTAACACCAGTGACAATAACACCAATGACAATAACACCAATGACAATAACACCAATGACGATAAAACCAATGAAATTAACACCAATGACGATAACTCTAATGATCAGTAACACCAATGACATTAACAACAACAACAGTAACACCAATGACATTAGCAGCCATGACAGTAGCACTAATGACAGTAACACAAATTACATTAATACCAATGATATTTACACCAAGGACGGTAAAACCAATGACATTAACACCAATGACATTAACACCAATGACATTAATACCAATGACGGTAATGCAAACACACTGATCTACAATTCAACTGATCAATTTCACATTTCACACAACAACCCGCAATTGCTCATTTTGCACAATATGTATTACCTGTTATTTGCGCAAGAACTCTTTTCTATCTTTGCTGCTACTTGTTTGCACATCGGCTGGCACACTTTGTTGTCTTTTGCTTTTTTTGTATAGTACGTAGATATTTTGGTTAATTAATGGTGTTAATTAACCAGCTAGTCGGCTAATGCGGTTTCTTAGTTAGCTAGTTAGTTTTGTTAATTTATATTCCATCCATGTAGCACCTTGGTCCAGGAGGAACATTGTTTCATTTCTCTGTGTCCTGAACTGTATATGGTTGAAATGACAATAAAACCAACTTGACTTGACCAATGATGGTGACACCAATGACAATTTAGAGAAAAAGCATAACTTTTTATAAAATAGCTTCCACGTGTAAAACTACATGGTTTTCAATTATGTCCAAATAAAAAAATTATTAGATGTAATCAGTTTTTACTCTATGTCCAAGTTATAATTATAAAATAAATAACATCAATGATAGACTTAAAACATTTGCATAAAACTGCAAAATTAATGATGACATTTCTAAACAAATAAAGAGACACAGCTTTAAGACAGCTTTCTGACATAGTGCTCTGAAAAATGTCAAATTGTCAAATGTATTTCAAAATGTAAAAAATCAGGGTACAGAGATCACAGACCCAGCTGTCTGTGTGATCTTTTCACATTTTGGATTAGACATTAGTAAGACAATTACTACTATTATTATTCAGGATTTGTGTCACTCATCAGCAATACGGAACTGCACTCAGATTTAATCTTTAATCAGTTTATTTTTTAAAAATATAAAAATGTACAGCACATTCATATCAAACATCGGGTATAACATTTCTACAGTGAGTTTATGTACAACAGTCTCATGCACAATATTTTAAGGTTTGACACACAAGAAGATTTAATTACAACTGAATTACAACACCATAGCGTCTGCATTAATATAAATTATTTCAGTTTGAATCATTAGCCATTAAAGCAACACTGAAGTGAACAGACAGACGCAGACGCAGACACAGACGCTTTAACGCTGTCACACTGAAGGGAGCTCTTAGAAATCATATCATTGCAAGATTGGGATGATTATCATGAATTATGTTTTATAATACATTTATAAACAAAACAAAACATGTTTATAAAATCTCACTGCTGTCCGGTTAAATTTCACTTTGTAGGCGACACTTATTTGACTCAATCTCTCTGTGTTTATTTATAAAACATTACTTAACAATAAATGAATGTGGCTCAGTGGTAGGTCTGTCCACAAGGCCCGGGTTCAATTCCGAGCCAACGCCCAAACCCCAGTGACCGGTCCAAAGCCTGGATAAAATCCTGGGAGGGTTACATCAAGAAGGGCATCCGGCGTAAAACCTGTGCCAGAGTTGTGTTCGGATCAGGTGGCTAACTGATGAAAGACTAATTAGACAATAAATTAATGTCACTGAATCATCCTCTGTTGGGAAACGCCCAGGGGAACTCCTCAGGAGACGGGGATCGGGTGATTTTGTACAAGGTAGTGTTGGGAATTCGGTGTTTTTTTTTTTCCGTGAGTCATTTCAAATTAATAGAAGGTGATAAAAGGGATGTAAGTCAAACGTGTCAGCGCTATACCTGGTCAGACTTTAAGATGGGATTTAATTAACGAAATGCAGACTTGTCAAATATAAAATAATAGTTGAAAAGAAAGAAAGAGTTTCCCAGCAAATAAGTTTGATTCAATTCCATCACAAGAGACGTGGCTCTGTCTACAGAAGAAAAGAAAAAGTAATGGCCTCCTATATGCGAAGACCTGATCGAAGATTTGATCTGTTCACGAGCAACACATGACTGTCGGCTAAAGTTTGACGATGAACACAACCGCAGCACAAATTTTTGTGGAAGGTATAAAGTAAACTGAGGAATGATTATGGATGGTACTATTGAATACATTTCCAGCTCAGTGAGTCTATCAGAAGTGCCGGATTATAAACCCATCACCATCGTACAGTGGCTCCGTGTCATTTAGTCTTCTTCATCAGTGCCATTACGATACCAAGAGTTACCTTTTAAAATAAAATAAAAAAATAAAATAAAAATCACCACTATAATCACGTATCATTTTTACAAGCAAGCAGATAAAACTTCAATTTGAAGAAGCCGTTTTTGATCTTGCTTAAACAAACGTAAGCAAGCTGCATAAAATACTATACATTTACATCTATACACGAGTTCGTCCCCAAAGCATGGCTGTTCTTTCGGCGAGTATAAATAATAATAGAAGGGGTGCGCGGGGTGGGGGGGTGGAGGGGGCGTGGCTCAGGGCTGCTGCTGGTACTGCCCCTCGGTGGCCGTGTAGAAGTCGTCCAGTACGCTCTGCATGTAGTCGAAGGTGGGTCGGTCCTCGGGTTTATTTTTCCAGCAGGTGTTCATGATGTCGTACAGTTCGGGGGGACAGTTTTCCGGCCGGGGCATGCGGTAGCCGCGCTGCACAGACGACATGACCTCGCTGTTGCTCATTCCTAAGGAGAGAAAGAGAAAAGCATTCAGGAACCTTGAATAGATCTAGATATATTTAACAATTTGTCACTTTTCAGCACACTTAATGACAGATCTGATCCAACCTGAAAAGCAGGAAATAAATTATTTAACCGTAAAACTACTTAAACATTCATTATACCAATACGTTCATTAACTCCAAATTATTACGCAATATTAACATTATGTCGACCTTGATAATAACGAATACATCCACCTATGTGTTTCCATGACTAATATGAAGAAGAAAAATGAGTGGTGTGTATTTATAACCTGTATTGTTCCTGTGTAGATCCCCTGTATATACTGAATATAATGTATATATACACGCTGGTTATTATTATATTTACACGGTCTATTTCAGGCTCATACAGTATCAGCACCCTGATGTGTCATCATCAAGTGCGCAGGTGAAAATATCGTGTTTATGAACGTTTATAATACTCTAATATCAAGATGTCAAACGTACGGCACAGTCATAAAGGATCTAACGGCGGCTCTGAGGGATTGTAAAGTGCAATATTACTGTGCAATAATCACTGATTAGCACTTAAGTCTGTGTTTTAATGTGAGTGTTTTATATTGGGTAACATCACTTATTTTAAAAATAATGGTATTTATTTATTTGTTTGTATGTTTGTTTATTTATTCACTCATGTGACTTGTTAAGTAGTAAATGCGTTTTTTTTTTCATGTGTGTATTCGTATTTTTGTGTTGGTGTTTTTAGGTGCTGTCTTATTTTGTATCAAAGTACAAAACACGGGTATCACACTATTACGGGATTGTACTCAATATTGTTGTACTAGTATAGGGACAATACAGTGAACTTTAAACGTTAAACATTTAAATCCATTAAACCTTCTTTCAAAAAAAAACTTCAATGTAATTAAACTGAATTTTCTTAGTTTAGCTAGTCACTGTTTTTCCACTAGGGGGCGACAAACATAAGAGACATTATTGCTTGTAATAGAGCAATAAACATGATTTCACTATCTAGGTGAAGATTTTTACTCTAACTAATGTAACTAATATAATTCTGATAAAATCCAGGTCCAAAATTAAAACATGAAAAAAAAAACTAAACTATTTTATGAATTTAAATCGAAGATCAGTTTTAAGATTCAAGAGTTTAGTTTCATGATTTGATAACGATGGTAGGCTTCAGGTTCGATTCCCTCCTCGGGGTCTGTGTGCGTTTGCATGTTCTCGCCGTGCTTGGTGGGTTCCCTCAGGGTCCTCCGGTTTTCCTGCCCGTAGTGTGTGAATGTGCTTGTGAATGCTAACATTGTTGTAAAAGTGGGATTTAATATAACGCCCTCTGCAGTGTCCAGCAGAGGGCGATGCAGCATTAAAACCTTTACATCTTATTAGCACAAAGATAGAACAGGAGAAAAAAAACAAACATTAAATACCCGGATAAGGGATTTTCCCGTATGTGATAATTTCATAGATGAGAATCCCGAAGGACCACATGTCAGACTTGATGGTGAAGGAACCGTAATTGATCGCCTCCGGTGCAGTCCACTTGATAGGGAACTTCGCTCCTATAAGACAATTTAGCAAAACGTTAGCACTGCGGGAGGATCGTCACTCACAGAGAACTGTCTCCTTCATCCAACATCACGCACACACCTTCTCTAGCCGTGTACTGATCGTCCTCGATGACCCTGGCCAAGCCGAAGTCTGCGATCTTACACAGCAGGCTCTCGGACACCAGCACGTTGGCGGCTCTCAGATCTCGGTGGATGTAATTCTTCTTCTCGATGTAGGCCATGCCTTCTGCTATCTGCACACACCGTCATATAAACAACATGTCAATTCTAAAGTAAGTGTGAATGTTAGGGTAGAATCATCATCACTCCTGTATAGTCCTACAGGTGGGACACCATGAACTATTCACACAGCATCCCGTGTGGTGGGAGTGAAGATCAAAGGCCAATTAAGGCACAGGACACACCCCAGATACTGCTCGGTATAAATGTATCAGTACCTAGGTATCGTGATAATAAGTGATAATCAAGTGATCCCGGGTGATTCCCATCAGTATATGATGGTTTTAATGGAAGGAGTCTCTAGTTTCAGTGATTTGCAAAAAACTTGCAAATCTTTTTAACATATTCATGTTTTTTTTTTTTCAACCACTTTCATCTTTTTTAGCTTTTCAACATATAATTTTTAACAATAATGAGAACTTCTTCATGGAAGGTCTATTATATGTAGCTATAAATGTCTAAAAAGGCTGTCTTATAGAAATAGAACCACCTACGAGGTGGTAAGAGAAGCTGCTCGGTTCGAATCCCGTATGCGTTTTGTGCCTAAATACACGATAACTGTTTGGCAAATTATAATCAAAGGATATTTGATACGTTGCTCTTTGATACTTGCCATACAATACATTCGCGCTGTATATCAGAAGGTTGTGAGTTCAAAGCCCAGAACTGACAAAGAAAGCCAAGCCCAAACACCAAAGCCTAGACACGACTCTGCAAACAGACCGCGCCTCGTTAAATAAATGAATAAACATCCAGCGGAAAAACCGCTGACCTTTGCATGTTGACTGAAGTTTTAATTCTCTCCAGAACAACCGAATCTAACCACCACGCTTTATTGGAGCCGAGCTAACGCACTCTGGTCTGAACTGAGACACGCCGAAAGTTTCTCTTCTCCTTCAGTGTCCACGTTCCGTCTCAGAAACAGGATGTCGAAAGCTGACTCTCAGGGAAAAAAAAACAACTCTGAGCAATTTTAGAGAAATCCAAAAGCGAAATTTAATTCCAAGAATCATCCCTGCTCTTGTTTCGTTTCGTTTTTTTCTTTTTCCTTTAAATCTGGGGCAGTGGAGGCTCAGAGGGCTAAGGCGCCGAGTTACTGATCGGAAGGTCGGCGGTTCGATCCCCAGCTCCACCAGGTCGCCACTGTTGGGCGCTTGAGCGAGGCCCTTAACCCTATCTGCTCCAGGGGGCGCTGTATCATGGCTGACCCTGAGCTCTGACCCCAGTCACGGTGGGATGTGCGAAGAAGCAATTTCACTCTGCTGTAATGTGTATGTGACAAATTAACTTAACTTTGAACAGAGACAGGCGCTGACACCACGATCAAAAATAATAAAACTATAATAAACCGAGGTCGATCCGAAGATCTTAAAATCGATTAGACCTTTCTGTGCTTGACGGTCGCTTCCTGTTGCAAATGAAACACTTTCTTTGGCCCATTTATAACGACAGACTTCACACCAAAGTACTGGTTCCTCTTTTTTTAATGGAAATAGTGACATCAGCGTTTCCAAACCCTGCACGCAAGTACGCCCCAGATGCCCGATCTTACGACACGACAAAAGAGGAAGAAGACAAAACAACGACTAAAAGAAAAATCTTTTCAGTAAGCACATTTAACGTTCTTTTTATAATTTTTTTTATAATTTTTTTTTAATTAATTTTTTTATATACCTGAGCTGAGAAATCGATCAGTTTGGGAAGCTGTAAATTGGAGCCGCCGCTGCTTTTCAAGAAATCCAGCAAGCTTCCTGGAAAGAGAAGGAAATAAAAAGATCAAGAATCATTAAACAATCCATGAGACAATTTTTTTTTTACATCATCATCATCATCATCATTATAGCTTTAATGACCATAATATACTGTATTGTTCAATACACAAGGAATAAAAAGGAAAACAATCAACAACCAGATGGTGTGATGAATCAGAGTCTCCGTTACAACCCAGTAGCTGATTATTTTACTACGATTTATCTGGATATAATTGTCGTAGAACATCAAAGAAACAAGTTTATGGTTTCATTGATGGAACAAAACGCTCGTTTCTTTAACCAGACTCACTTATTTCTCTCTCTCTCTCTATTCTAAACTAAAATACATAATCAAACATGCTTTTCATGTTGCAGAGAAACTGGAAATAAGTGTGACCTCATCTGTCTTGAGAATGTTGATAAAAGACCTGATATTGGAGACTATTTAACACTTACATAAGTGTTAAATAAACATCTAAAAAAAAATTTTAAATTCCATTATATCACTAACGAAAGAACGTCACCAAGCACGAGGAGAACATGTAAACTCCATGCACGCAGACCCCGAGGCGGGAATCGAACCCAGACCCTGGAGGTGTGGGCCGACGGTGCTACCCACCACGCCGCAGTGCCGCCTCCATCTAATCAATGGCTTAATTTATACCCTGTCTCCGAATTCATCCGCTATACAAATGCCAGTAAACAAGCCGTTGCTATGGAAACGATAACACATTTGACCGTAAACAAGACGTCAACAAGGGCTGAGCACGATCAATCAAAAATGTTTTTAAAGAGAAGTGTGTGTGTGTGAGACGTGTCAATACCGTTAGCCATGAACTCTGTGATGATGTAGATGGGCTCGCATTTGGTGACGACGGCGTAGAGGCGAACGAGCCGGTCGTGCTGGAGCGTCTTCATCAGGTTCGCTTCCTCCAGGAACGCCTCGACCGACATGGTGCCCTGCTTCAGCGTCTTCACCGCCACCTTGGTGCTGTTGTTGTAATACGCTGTGAAAACATCAGGTCATAAGGTCACCGTCTCCCCGTCGGGTCGCGCTCAAGACAAGGACGTCAGGAATCGGTACGAATCTCGCTTGGGTGAAAAGCAGCCTGTTGCGCAAAGCTACAGGACTTCATCTTTTCATTTTGGTTTCTTTTCTCTTTCGGGTTACTATAATTTTTTGGTTAGAGTAACACACACACACACACACACACTCCCTTATTTCTCAACACTGGTGAGTCAAGATAAAGAGATATACCGTATAATATGTTTAAACTGAATAATGTTACGGATGTCGTCACGTCTCGGAATGTTGCGCTCAACATCTCCGCCTCCGCGGATTTTCCCGTACGTGCTCAGACATTTCTCAGTTAACAGGAACCCCGCCGGTCCTGCGACTAGCACTGCGGCTAGTTAGTCACCTAGCATAATGTGTTACGTTAACAATAAGTGAAAAGCACATCATTTAGTTAGTTTAGTCAAATGGACAGCTCACAAGTCTCCTAGTGTCCCCCCAGACTGTCCCACTCTAAAACTGTCCCACTCTAAACTTTTCCTTTAAATATCCATCCATGCATCACACTTCCCAGGACGCGTACGTCTGATTTTATCTACAGCTTTATTTCGTACATCAATACTGCATAACTATGACACAAGAAATCCAGGATTGGACGCAAGAAATAATTTTATAACAATAACAACAAAACAGAATTAGCGACAGTAAATGCTAAAAGAGCTCTTCTCCAAAAGCAGGATTGTGTTAGAATAAAAAAGAAAATGTTATTTAACTAAATTATGAGCCGTAACGTGAATGAATATTACGTTAGTGCTGAGTAACTAGCTAGCTAGAGACTTGCAACATCTTTCCGCGGGACACCGCGGCTAATTCTACTGTAACTCGTGACTAACTGGAAGCGATGATCAGTGCCCGGGATGATTCATAAGTTGCTGCTCAAATTCACGTTTTTTCGCAGAAGACCTGACTCACGTGACATTTGCTTTTAAAACCATTTCAGACGTGTTAGACATTTCAGACGACATTTTGGAGTAACTAATATCACTTCTTCTTTTTTTTTATTCTTGGACAGTGTGTGTGATCTTCTTTACTGCTTATGCTTATGCAGCGTTTATTACCTTCACATGTTGCTTTTACAATGACTTTAGTAAGGAAACTTTGAGATGAATCTATTTTCATTGATTTCTTTTTTTTTTTAAATAATTTGCATAAACAAAAAGGTTTAAATGCCTGTAGATTTTCCAGACTGCAATGTAAATCACTTTAGCGTATCATCCGCCAAATACAGTCTCCCATCATCTTTTAGCGACCGGCGTTCACAGTCCGGTATGCTGAAATAGTATTGTACGCTTCAGACTTTTCTTTGCGGTTCTCTTTCTGTCGATAAACTCACCACATAGACAGCGGAACGTCTCTTGCAGCTTCTTGATGCTATCTCTGATTTTTTTTCACTTACACAGCTAGATCCAAACTAAAGTGGTTAGAGTTGAGCTTTATTATCTTGCTAGTGCTACGGTATGATGGACGCCTTTTGTTGGACTTCAGAACCGGTTCACTTCTTCAAGGCAGGAAACGTTTCTGCTCGATATTGACATGAGAGCATCACGCAGGCGCTGCAGATTTGTCGGCTGCACTTCCATGATGCTGATCTTCCGTTACAACACGCTCTAAAGTCGCTATATTGGGGTGAGATCTGGTGACTCTGGAGGATGTGTAGTACAGTGACCTCACGGTCATCTTCAAGAAACCAGTTTGAGTTCAGCTTTGTGGATGGACACGCTCGGCAACAATACTCAGGCAGGCTGTGGAGGTTAAATCGTGCTCAATTGGTACTAAGGGGCCCAAGGTTTGCCAAGAAAGTTTTTTGGGGATTTGTTTGGATCCATGCTTTCATGTTTTTTACGCCGAATTCTGACCCGACCATCCGAATGTGGCAGCAGAAATCAGACGAGTCTCTTTTCAGACCAGGATACATTTTTTCCAGTTCAAAGTTTTCTATTGTCCAATTATGGTGAGCCCAAGCGAACTGCAGCCTCGGTTTCCTGATTCCTGATTCAAATTCTGTACAATATTCAATAGCAAAAGACTCTTTTCTATTTTTAAGCACCTTTGGAGATGGATATACAGTACGCTTTAATGCACACTACCAGGAAAGTATGCAAACACAAAGTGCTGGATCATGATAAGCGATGTTATGACGCTCATTCGGACAAAGCCAGTTGATAAGTTGTTTCTATACTTGTAATTATTATTGAAATTATTATATATCTTTTAAATTATTTATCGTTACTTATTTATTGTGTCCTAGCTCCCTTTTATTTTTGTTGTTGTTGTTGTTTTTTGGCCAGGGTTGGGAGTGGTGTGTTTTTTAACATTTAAAGTTAACTTCTTGTATTTTCTTATTTTTCCGCTTTAAAAATAAAATTCTGTAAATCCTTTATTACTGTTTTGTACACTTGATACTATGTGCTTCATTAGTCTCCTAATAAAAATACCATGAAAAAGTAAAACTATTATGTTTTCTTTGATGTTATTAGTAGTAGTAGGATTATTCCGGGTTAAAACTGGCTGTTTCTCATACTGTAAACTATTGAGCATGAGGCACAGCAAGCGACGCATATTGCCGACTGGGGGTGCCAATACTTTTGGTTTCTGTCCTTCTTAAGAGCAAATTTCCAACAAACAATAAGAAAAAAACTGTGTTTTCTCATGATGTAATCTCAAGCGCTAGTCTGTCGGGAAGGAAGTGACCACAGCGTCGTTACTGTATGCAGTGAACATGATGGATTTTACATGAGAAAATGTAAATAAAAACATTATTATTGATTCTAGAACGAAATATTGAGCAACATTACTATGGGTATATAAATTAAATAATAATAATAGCCAGAAATATTTGAAATTATTTAAAATTTTGGATTTTTCAATGGCCCCCCCCGTGAAAAACGTGCAACATGTCCTAGCCTAGAGAACATTAGACACTACAGTAACGCTCCAGACGCTTTAATGCTGCTAATGTCGGCTCATGTAATCGCAGTGATTAGGGGCCCAGGCACCATAAGCAGATGAGTGCAGGAAGCAGATCTATCGATTCAGCCACCTGCAGCTTTTAGATCTGGCACTGCACCGGCGGCACGTCATGAGGAAACATCTTGAGGTATATTTGCAAACTCGACCGCTTCCTGCAATTCATCACGCCTGCCAAGAGGGAAGAAGCGGTGAGAATAATAATGGAAAAATAAACTCGAATGCAAATCCACCGCCCGACCGCACCACAGCTTCCCTCTTCGATCTTCCTGATAAGTGCCAGTGTGGGGCAGGTGCTCGGCTCACAGGCTTCCATTCAAAACAAGAAACGTTTAAATTAAAGCTGACGGCGGTCTAAAGATGAGGTTGTTCCAAAGCTACGCTCGCTATTAAGGAGTTTAAAAATGTGGATTTTTGGACTGATTCGTGAGCGTGCTTTAGTGTAAAATAATGCAAATGAACACACACACACACACACACACACACACACACATCTGTCACTCAATCGAAGATGCAGTTACTTAACTCATTTGTTAGGTTATGAAACTTCACTAAAACATGGAGCAGTTCCTGTATTTTGTCACATTGAGGTTAAAATCCTCAACTCACCCATCCACACCTCTCCGAACTGCCCCGCCCCGAGCTTCTTCACCATCTTGATGGACTCTTTCGAGATCTCCCATGCATCTTTATCCCATGGTTTCTGCGCTTTGGGCTTTTCACACGCCCTCTCCAGTTTACGACACAACCCATCTGATTGCTCTGTAATAAAACACACGTAAACACTCAAAAATAAAATAAAAACTACTACTACTAATATGACTTTTAGTTTCTACTACTTCTGCTACTACAGAACCATGTAGCAATGGCTGCTTTTTATTACAATCCAAAGCTGCCGTATTGAAATGCTACCTACTGTGGTAATGATGGATCATTTTCGTAATATCTGGGAATGTAATTTTAGGGGAGATGTAGTAGCCGCCGTTGTCCAGACTCCGGATTTTGTAATGTTTTACAACGTCTGACCCCTGGGGACCCACGTCTCGGATGGACAGCGAGTAGCTTCCTGTAAAAAAGGAAACACAGGGAATGTTGGAAGCAGAAAGCATGGGGTCTATGGTATCTACAAGAGTGATGTCATAGTGTTTATGAGAAAATGACCACGAGAAATGCGAAGTGTAGGGGAAGTCTGGCTAATTTCGGACCTACTTGAAACCTCCCAGCCTATTTATAGAGATAAATAAAACATTTTCTCGTTTTATTGCAAAAAAATATGACGTTAGCAAGTAAAATATTCTTTCACACTAGCCATCTTTATATAGTCTTTAAAAATAAATTTACAACAAACCAAATATAAGCATATTTCTAATATAGAATATAGTCTTATATTTTGTATAAATTTATCCACACTTTCTTAATATTAAGACCACGAACCAAATATGACTATAAGATGATTAAGCTCATTTCTAGTCAAATGTTATTAAAATTGCAAGCGAAAATGTCTTGTTCTACTGCCAGTTAATTTTCTTTTTTTAAGAAATATATTCATAAAAACTACCAAAATCATGTGTCGATAGAAAAAAAAATTACCTTGCAATTTGAATAAACTTTGACTAGAAATAACATAATAATCTGTTATAATACAATAAATTTGGTTTGTTACTATATTTAAAATTGCTATCATTTATCGCAGTAATGCTTCTTGTGAATGATGTGTGTAAGTATAATCATTACTTTAGTCATAAACTATAAAAAAAAAACGTGATTTTCAGATAAATCAAGATTTTTATTAACCAACACGTTAAATGCTGCTGGAGACGTGATCTTAGATAATTACTTAACATTTACGTTTATACAAGTAAATTATACAGATGTTACTAAGACTTCCGTTAATCACTCAAGTTTATAATATTATTTTTATTAATATATAAATTTTTGATGCTTTATAAAGAGGGTAATTTTGGACATTAGGATTTACCCCAACAGACACGTCAGTCTTGTTATACGCTGTTTGAAACATTTTATTTTTAGTAAGCGGAATTTTCTTACTATTTGCATCTGTATAACAACATGTATATCATTCAGTTTGTCGCATTTTAGCTTCGCCAAGAACTTACATGAAAAAAGGCAACAGCTTTAAGTATGTCTATAAATGTCTTGAAATTTATTACATTTTCATTTAGTACTTTAAATATAATCCAAAAATTTTAACAACTGCAGTAAACACATCAGTATTGCTAATATTTAGAATATTTAACCTGGCTGTTACAAACGCAGAATGAATTTTTCAAGAAACCGGCTGAAATTACCCTTACCTTAAATTACCTAAATACTTAAATTACTTCACCTGCGTACAGAGTAAATTTAGCCGCTTGAAGACTTTTAGCATTAACTTTCCAACATGTCTGAGAGTAACATTGCTATTTATGTTAATTTTATACTTTTTCCTTTATTATAAAACCTTTAGCTACATTGTTTGTCTTTAGCTAGCTAAAACAGAAGGCTTAATCTGAGAGACTTCTGTTACTGACAGAGACTTCTATCATTAAACACACTGTATCTGAGAGAAACGTTAATATTCCTGATAGTTTTCTCCCTTTTCCTTTATCATTACACTTTTATATCACTACACAATGAAGTGCTACTTTCTAGCTCGCTAAATCATCAGGCTGAGGCAGGAGCTAGCTAACATCTTTAAAAAGCTTTACACATTTTGTGGCCACATTATAAATAGCAAAATAAAAAAATAAATATGTGTTATATATAAATATCTCATTAAAAAAAAAATTTTGTAAGTGAACAAAGTGTTGAAACCTTTGGACGTCTCGCTCTCGCGGATAAGGTACGACCCGGGTTTGTTAGCAGGCGCTAGCAGTTGTCGTTCTGCATCTTTTCTTGTAATATCTTTGAAGAACCATCTGAAAAGCAGCCATAAAGAAAATAAATCAATAAATAAACAACTCTTGGAAAACTCTCCTCAGTTCAGTTTCTACGTAAAGCTAATTATTTGCTAGCAAACAGTGAAGACGTATTCTTTCCTCCTTAATAGTTCAGGGTTTTTGGATTCCAAAAAATGTTCTGGTTGGAATGTTTTGCAAAGTTTTAGAGATGAGAATCTTTCTTAACAGTAGCAGGTCTAAGATGTGAACAGTTATTAGCATGATGGCGTAGTGATTAGCACTATTGCCTCGCACCTCCAGGGTCTGGGTTAGATTGGGTTAGATGCCTTGTGGTCTGTGTGCATGGAGTTCGCATGTTCTCCCTGTGCTTGGTGGGTTTCCTCCGGGGTACTCCGGTTTCCTCCCACAGTCCAAAGACATGCAGATTAGGCTAAATTGTATTGACTAAATACAATGTTAATCGACGTTGGCCTCCACGACCCCGACTTGGATTACAGAGGTTTCTAGATGATGATGATGATGATGATGACTACGCGAAGCCCGAAAATCACAGCTTGGTGGTGCTGGGGGAACTTTTTTTATGGGAAGCTGATTCGCCCCTACCACCCCAGACACCAAGGAGCTACTCCACACACCGATGTTCCTGTTTGACTGAGTCGGATGTATTACATTTGGGATGGAAAAACCCTGGGACAGTTAAACATTACAGCACTTACTCCTCTGTCTCCATGGTGTCGACCTGGGCGACGTAATTGGACGGGATGAAACCTTCTTTCTTTGTGCTCAGAGATTTGGCCTTCCACCATTCGCCATGCCTGCACAATAATAATAATAAATTATTTTTAAAACAGCATCTAGGACAGTGCAGGTAAAAAAACATATTAAAATATCAACAAATAGACGCAAGCCATGATGTAGTACGCTTACTCTTCAAGAACCTTCAACTTCTCCCCTTTCTTAAATCCCAGATCGTCCTGATGGATCGCCTCGTACGCATACAGCGAGACGACTATTTTGCCATTTTGCTCATGTTGCTCTTTGGGAGAAAAGAAAAAGCGGTCTGTTAAAAAAAAAATAATAATCCGTCAGCCA
Source organism: Clarias gariepinus (assembly GCF_024256425.1). Lineage (NCBI taxonomy): Eukaryota > Metazoa > Chordata > Actinopteri > Siluriformes > Clariidae > Clarias > Clarias gariepinus. Next base: position 3,357,252 of record NC_071124.1, on the reverse strand, counting down.
TTTAAAAAGTATTTGCTAAATATTAATCGTGTCAAACCTTCCATTTGCTGGAATCTCTGTCCAGGTAAGAGTCCTGACGGAGGAGAAGTACTCTGCAACACGACAAGCAAGAATGAAAATCTCAGACAGTGAGATAAGGATGTTTTCATAATTGGTGTTTTTGTTTTTGGCATTGTAGAAATTTAAGATCCGCTTGTCAGACTCATGTAAAATCTTTATTCCATTAAATAATCCTAATCTAGACAGAAAGCTAGGTTACTATTTAGTCCAGATGTCCTACCACATTAAGTCTCTCCACTATTCTAGACTGTGGTCTAATTTTATCTTCTATACATACCAAATCATTCATTTCTTTTCACACGCAGGTTACAGGTCACACCTCGTTAAAGAGCGAGACGTGCCCCTTCACACGTCGTTTAAAAAAGGGGAAAAATACACCAAGTGTGAAAGAGTTCTTGAAATAAGGAACTCCAATTAAGAAACGAAAGCTTATCTATGACGGACTAATCCAATTTTCACACTCGTCATTAGACTGATGTGATCTTAAAGCAATGGTCTGACAAGCCATAGTGAGTGAGAAGACTTTCCCCATACTGACTCACTACTTACTATAGTATGGGGTTTAGGGGAGGTTGGATCTCTCACATATACCGTTTTGTCAGGTTGTACAGGCTCACGCTTCTTCACACCAAACGAACCTCCACTCTGCCCATCGCTCAGCTTGGATTTTTTACAACCCATGGTTTCTGTCAGGGAGAACAGTAGAAGAGAAGAAGAGAAGAAGGTCAGGAACATGACGCTTAGACTGTAGCTAGAGATTCAATTCTTAGTCTACAAAATCTACAAAAACCATAAACACAAACGTCATTTTTCAATTCAATTAATTGGTATTTACAGTATATGACACTTTTAATAAAGGCCATTGTCAAAAAAGCAGCTTTAGAGAATCAAAAGAAAATTAGAGAAATGAGTTTGAAATGTGCGAGGACATTATATATTAATCAAAATGATCAGATCGTCCCTGAGAAACAGACCAAACGTAGAGAGAGAATGAGTGTGTACTGACGGCACATCCACCCACTGATCCAGGGACAGACTCCAGATCCACCACGATCCCGACCAGGAAGAAGCTCTTACTCATAAATACCTTTAAGTCTCTCTTTAATAAGCTATTAGGGTTTTTGTTTGTTGTTTTTTTTTATATTTATTACATTCAAAATGTATTTGTCTATCAATCAAAGTACAAATACATATATTTACGTATACATGTACAGTATGGATATATGGATTAATGGACATGGTATGTATTTTAGGCTATTATGTTTGTATTTATTTTTTTCCCCCAACATGTACTATAAAGCAAATTTGGTCAATTGATAAAACTTTTTTTATGTTTTATATTTATCATTGTTTTTTTTTATTAACTTTTTAAATTTATTATTTTTATGACATCCATCTATCCATCTAGGAACCTCCGAAGTCCAACTAGGGACAGTAAAGGCCAATGGTGACCATTGTATTCATTCCCACTATACGATCGTGGTAGGATCTCCACGCTACACACACACACACACACACTACGGGCAATTTGGGAACGCCAATTACCCTAATCTGCATGTTTTTGGACTGTGGGAGGAAACCGGGAAACCTGAAGGAAACCCACCAAGCAGGGGACGATCATGCAAACTCCACGCACACATCGAACCCGAGTGAGGCTTTGCGTTCAGGTTTACAGTAACCTACAGTAGGCTGTCACGGTTTCCTTCTGGCGCTAATTGATTTATCGTAGCTATCAATTTCCGTTTCCATCTTTATTACCCGAACAATCACTTTACACTTCATGTAAATATTATTCTCTTATTTAAAGTTTAAACTCGGTGAACGAAGTTTATTATAACACTGCTTCGGCTGTGGGATTTACACACGCGCGCACACACACACACACACACCTTAATCACAACAAGATTAAGTAATAAGGCCTTTGAAGATTAACTTCGGTTCATTTAATACATTTAGAGTGACTTGCATAAGTATTGACCCCCTCTCTCTTTTTTTTGTTTGGTTCTGGATTTAATGTGCGTATTTAAGATAAATAAATGAATAAATAAATAAATAAAATATATGAAATAATAAAGAGAATTTAATGTGTAATTCTATAATGTCGTACTTCCATCCTGTGCTACTCCAGGGTTAGATTTCAATCCTAACTTCGGGATCACGATAAAATATTGACGCGCTATAAAACAAAACAATAAACAAAACAAGCTGTAATTGCACTTTCAGGAAATCTTCTCTCAACACACATCCAAAAGCCCCGCTCTGTTTTTCAGTGAATACGCAGCACTTAATCAGTCACCTATACACACCAGGAGCAGGCAGGCACGGCGACCGGGCAAAATTAATTAAACAAAGGTATGCGGTGCTTGGATTTTATTTTGAACAACTTCCTCCTGGGAGCCGGGGGAATACGATTCTTAAACAGACTTCTTTCTTTCTTTCTTTCTTTCTTTCTTTTTGCTCCACTAGCTCACAGGAAAAGTCTAAACTCCTACTCATGACAGGCCTTGTGATGACAAGCACCGACTTACTGTACCCTTCCTGATCAGCCTTCACCATGCACTAGGCCAGAACTCTACAGATAAGATAATCTACTGTACATCCCACTCACACCCTACGCTCTGTGGCCATTTTATTAGGAACACCTGTACATCGATGCAGCGTTTGTCAGACAGTCACTGACGTGTCATGCAAATACAGGACAAGAGCTTCAGGCTATTTCTCACGACAAACACAAAAGGGGAAATTGTGCCAGTGCTGGTGCCAGGAGGACTGGCATTCCAGAACTTTTTATTTCTAACTAAACTACAAAACAAAACAGAAAGTTGATCACGGGGACAAATAAGAACGGAAGCAAAAGAAGCATCTCTAAAAATCAGTGTTAACTGTAATTAAGGAATTGAGATGGGCTGTGTCTAGACGAACACGAACACACGCACAGACACACGAGAGCTGTCTCCTATGTGGCTCGTCTGCGTATGCTAAAGGTTCACATTCTCAGAAAAATGATGTCATACTCTTGACTTGTATTCTCGACAACAGAAGCAGCAACTTTTTTTTTTTTTCACAGAAAAAAAAATAACAACTTTGTGAGCAGGAAAATAAAACCCCGCCTTTCTTGGTCTGTCCTGCGTATGACCTCGTCTAACGCGAAAACAGCTAGCTAGACCTAGCGTACTTTGACCAAAGTCGCTAAAATCCAAACGACCATTGCTAAGTGTACATACAGAGTAATGAAATGTGCAAAATGTGCTCATTAGGGTAGGTCTAATGAATGTGACCACTTCCTTATGAAGGATGAGGTTCGTGTCACAGCTGTGGCAGAGTTTCAGCCACTGCACTACTTTCATCTAGCGCACACACACACACACACACACACCTCAAAGCAAGAAGTAGACTGACGAAGATGCACATGATTAAAAACATTTTTCTTTTGAGAAGAAATTTCTTTAACATCTCGACTGAACCTGGTTAGCGAGTCAATAAATTATTGTAAATCCTTCACATGAGCAAAGTTAACAAATACATGAACAGGTGAGCAGAAACGTTAGACAATACAATAGAATTAAGGTTCATTTATTAGGACAGATGTAAAAGAAGGTATAGAAGGGAAGGATTTATTCCGCTCACGCTAAAACAAATCCGATGTCAGCTACATCAGGACGGGATCCCTTTCGAGTCGTAAGATTTCTTCCTCATGACTTCTCAGGAGGTTTTTCCTTGCTCCTGTTATCCCTGACCTACTCATCAAGGACAACTTTACAGTACAGTGTAAAAGTTTTGCCCCCACTTCGCTCATATTTCCTTCTAAACAGTCAGACTTTCTGGTATTTGAAGGTATTTGAAGGTTCTCATGTTCAGATGATGACAGATGATGATCAGGCCGGTGATGATGTCGATACCGCTGATGCTGAACGCTGAGTGGTCGGAACAGACGAGAGGGGAAATGAGGTCGCTGCTCAGGTTGTTACATAAACAACAGATTTTTACATTCTTTTTAAAAACTTTAGTCACTTCGCAGCCTGTCGCAGTAAACTATTTGTTCTCAATTTTTTTTAAATCTACATTATATAATTAAATTTAATCTTTAAAAAATAGGGGAGGGCGCAAGACTTTCGCACTGTATATTTCCATACTGCTGCTGTAAGCCAATAAAATCAATAATTAAAAATAAAACTAGGAAGTTAAAGGTGGAAAAAGGATAACGTTGGCTAGTCTGGTAATTCTAGATTTTTGCTGCAGTGAACAGGAATTTGAGGATAGTTTGATGTAAAGCAGGCGCTTCGTTTTATGAGGTGTTTTAACATCAGCGTTAGCACAATGGTTAAGGTTTTGAACTCCTGATCAGAAGGTCGCAGGTTCAAATCCCAACATCACCAAGTTGTCTAGCAAGGCTGTTATCCTTCAGCTAATCAGATGTAAAATAATATAAAATGTATGTCTCGCTGGATAAGGGTTGTACAAGGATATAAATATATCTGAATAAAGGTTGTTGCTGTAAATGAAATCTAATCCAGCACAGAGTAGAGATGGCAAAAAATATCGATTTGACGATGTATTGTGACACTGACTCCAAAATAAAATTCTCAAAAAGAATTTTCAATTAACATTTGTTTGCATTTAAGGTGGAAAAATGTTCATCTATAATCCCATAGGCGTCGTGCTCTAATCTATTTACACACTGGCATTTTGTTGTTTGTTTAGAACTGTAAGAAAACGAAACAAAAAACGCAATACTGACAGAATCGCAATACGAATCGAATTGGCACCTGGGCATCGCGATAATATCGTATCGGCCGGTCCCTGGTGATTCTCGTAGCTGCACAGCAGTAACTGGAGCAATAGCAAGTGCATTAACAATGAAAATTTTTGACCATTTTTGGTATCTTGAAATGAATGTAAAATTTGCAATCAATCAATCACCTAATAAGAATCTCCTGGTTCAGAGTTTGCAACAACAGGATGGACGCGTCCTCAGACACCCTCTACACTTTGCACATCTCAGCCTCCATCAATGCTGAACCCAGAGTCACACCCTTTACTAAAGACATTCGCAAACAATTTTCAACAGACTGAAACTAAACCCACATCAGCTTTCCGAGCAAAAATACTGCTGTCCACTTTGCACGCCGTGTCGTTAGGGAATCCCATGCAGCTGTCTAACAGGTTCGTTCACACTGCTGATTTCTTTCCTGTAAGGTGGCCAGGTTAAACATCTGCACCTCTCATCTGTGGTCGAAGCTACATTTTGTCAGCCGCGGTTAGTTTTAATGGTTTCGCTTTGTGTCAAACGGTACAGCAGGGGTCCATTGTTTTACTAAAAGTGTCTTAGTTTCACATAGCATGCGATACATACGGCCTATAGGTTGCAGTTATTTCATGCAAATTTCGTGTTGCTTAGCAACCTGCTGCCTTGTTTCCTTCCCTCTGACTCATCCACTTTATTCAAATAAAAATGTCTAATTATATTTGTAGCATTGTGTAAAGCAAAACTAAAACATACTTCCTTCTGCCGACAGCGCTGTCAGGAAATACATCTGATTTCCTTCTACATGTATATTAATTATTTTTTGGTTATTGTGTAAAGATCGCGTTAGACTTGTTCGGGGGGGTCGATTTATGGTTAAATCATTCAGAAGTGCGTACCAGTGCGGGAATCGGCTGGACGCTAGAAGAAAAGTGACACTGTATTTTTAGAAAGTTGTCAGAAGGCTTGTACAGCGGCCGCGTAGCCATAGATCGGCGCGTGTGACAGTGAAGCAGGCCACCCAAGCTGCATACTTCCTCCTCTGACCATCGTCTATGTGGGTTTCATTTTTTTTCGAACAGGAAGGAGTGATCAGAGCGAGGCAGCAAGAAATGTACCACAGAGGTTGCTCACACATCGGCCTTGAGCTCAGCGTTAGCCACAGAACGGTCTAAGTGCTAATCTGCTCATTAAGCCTGCTTCTCTAACTGACGCATTTATCTGCATCTGTGTTAGAGATGACGTCAAAGTTGTTATTATTATTATTATTCAAGTTCTTCTTATTATTCAAGAACCTGGTTCTTCAGGGTGACTTGCTTGACTTTGCTTCATAATGTTTGTGCTAGAGAAGTATCTATCTGATATCTAATGAAACCTTAATATTAATATTATCAGGTCGAATAAAATGAGAAATCATTAACAGTTGCCTTGATATGCAAGTAAGAGCGATAAAACACTCCAGGACATGCTGTTATATGTAAATCATTCACTTTGCGGTGATAACATTGGCTCCGTTCATGCATCATTATTTATCATCCTGTAAAAGCATGAGACTGAGTGTTTTATTGCTTCCATAATCTGGGCTTGGAACCACGGCAGAAGAACCTTCGACCTTACACGAAAAAATATTCGATAATCCGTTCAAAACGACACCAACGGCCTTGTACGAGACCTGACTGTACAGAGTAGATCTCAGTTAGAGTGAATAATACTCTGAATTGTCGTGCACACACATCTGATTATGAATAACGATCGATCTATTAATACATTCTCAGCTTTTAGTCTGATGTGCCGAGCAAGCGGATGGCAAGTTAAAAGCAACCCAAAGTCCACAAACAAGGTTTATCTTTCAAAAAAATACGATTCAAATAAATAAAAAAATCCCTTTTAGGAAGTCTGGAACAAGCGAAAAGACAAATAGAGATCTGATCTTTTTTTTTTTTTTTTTTTTTTTCTAAAGGAAAAATCAGTTTTAGGAAGAACAGACCACAAAACCCTCCAAAGCGTAGACACGTAAAAGAGGATTAAAAGTTTAAGAAGCAATGCAGACACAACCAAAGGGCCAGAGAGATCACTTTGGGAAGCAAAGACCCATGGAACAACATCGACGTGGAGGCTTTAAAGGTCCCTATGATAGAGATTAATGGAGATAAAATCAATTTTAGCCAACCACAGCCATCCAAAGTCTGCAGACTTACAAGGCTCCCCTTAAGGAAACTAAGAAACATCCAACACCGTCCGCATGGAGGCTTAGGAGTTCAGTACGACGCATGGATCCCGAGTAAAATCAGTTTTAAGCAGGGTAGATCTAAGAACAAATGGCCGGATTTTGAGAGTTTAGATCATTGGCCTTAAGAGTTTCTCATTAGACAGAATTCAAAGTAAAATCCACTTAGCCAGGACTGCGTGTATTTCCGAAGATCCAACGGGGAACCCTTACAGGAACTT